>NC_041738.1:51410989-51714399 GCF_004115215.2 Ornithorhynchus anatinus
TCCGTGTGGGGCAGGGACTGTGTTCAATCCGCTTAACTCGTATCTACCTCAGTTCTTCGTACGGGAATGCGCTTAACAAATACAATTATTATTAATGTTAAGTGAAAAATGTGCACTAGGTTTCACGGGTTTCATAGAGCTCATTCCTGTAGTAAACGCTTAACAAATGCCATTAAAAAAATGCTCGCTGCTTCAGACCCCAGAGAAACAATGGAAAATTCGGCCATCTGGTGGAGATACTCAGAATAATCCATTTAATTTCCAGCACTGCCCCTGCTTTTGATAGCTAAATTAAAGTATTTCCACTAAGTGGATGGAGAGTCGCTAACGATTTCAACATTGTCTCTCTCTTCCTGGGATTCCTGAATCTACCTACCACCTTCATGTGGTTGAGTCCCAGATCTACCTCAATCACCCTGATCTCTCTCACTTCTCTGCCATCTCACATCTTCTGCTTCTTTCAGTACATTTCTACCTACCCCTGAAACTTCAAGCGGAAGCTCCTGTCCGTTGGATTTAAGACACTCTTTTTTTTTTATGGTACTTGTTAAGAACTTATGTCGGGCCAAGCACTGTACTAAGCCCTGATGTAGATAAAAGATAATCAGGTTGGCTACAGTCCCTGTCCCACGGAGAGCTCACAACCTAAGGGAATTTCCTCCTCCTTGAAATTTAACCCAGTTCTCCCCAATTTCAAAGCCCTTCTGAAATCTCATCTCCCCCAGGAGCCCATCCCTGATTCATTTCCAATTTCCTCCTGCTTATGTAGAGAGAAACAGAGTGCCCTTGGAAAGAGCGTTGGCCTGAAAATCAAGGGACCTGGATTCTAATTCTGACTGCCACTTGTCTACTGGGTGACCTTGGGCAAGTCACTTAACATTTCTGTGCCTTAGTTTCCTTATCTGTAAAATGGGGGTTAAATGCCTGTTCTCCCTCCTTCTTTGACTGTGAGTCCTGTGTGGGATAGAGACTGCGTCTGATCTGATTATCTTGTTTGTACCCCAGTGTTTATAACAGTGCTTTGGCTTATAGTAAGCACTTAAATACCATTAATATTATTGTCATTATTATTATGGTTGCTCTCCCACCCATTGGTAACTTTCACCTTCGGAGTTGTCTTTGCTTATGCAGGATAAATATACGTCTTCAGGCATGCGCACACTCTCACCCCATCCCTCCCTCCTCTATAATTTTGTCCTTTGAACCTGTCCCATTGAGGGAGAGACCAGTAGAGGGGAGCCACAGCAGAGTTGGCTGTTCTCTTCCCTGTGGGCATCCCCCATTGTGGAAGATGTAAGAAGTGGTCCTAACCCACAACATCCAACTGTAACATCCACCAGAAGGAGGGGTTGCGAGACCTAGGTCAGTAGGGAAGAAACAACTCCATGGGGGTCGATTGGGGCCACCTTGGGGCCATGGGGGAGTTCCCAAGGGAAAAAAGGAGGGAAGAAGGGAAGGAGGAAGGGCGGAAGGAATAAGAATAATAATAAAATAATAATGATAGTAATAATAATATGGAATTTGCTAGGTGCTTACTATGTGTCAAGCATTGTACTAAGTGCTGGGGCAGATACAAGTTAATCAGGTCCCACTTGGAGTTCACAGTCTAAGTAGAAAAGAGAATAGGTATTGAATCCCCATTTTACAGCTGAGGAATCCGAAACACAGAGAAGATAAGTGACTTGTGGGAGGTCACACGGTGGACAAGTGGCAGAAGTGGGATTAAAACCCAGATCCTTCTGACTCCCAAGCCTGTGCGCTATCCCCTGGACATCACTACTTCTCCACCAGCACCCAGTTTTTTCCCACAGCAATTTTGGACAGGAGCAAAATGGCCCACCTGTGGAGTCGAAAAGTGGCCGCAAGTCAGGTCTAAATGTCTCCTCATGGCAGTTTCGGGTCTCAGAGTAGCCCCAGTGCTTTCGGGCTTCCCTCACCTTCACCGGGTTTTGAGGCCAGGCTACGGTCTCCTCGAACCAGCCCCCCACTCCTCCCAGACAACTTGGAGAATGCCTACCCTCTTTCCCCATCCCGATCCCCATCTTTTCAGTCAGTCAATCAGTCAAGCAATGGTATTTATTGAGCTCTTACTGTCTGCCAAGCACTGTACTGATTCTTGGGAGAGTGCAGTGTAATAGAGTTGGTAGACTTGATCCCTGCTCTCAAGGAGGTTACAGGCTAGTACAATCTTTCCTCACTTTGTCTCTTTGGTCCACTCCCCAAGTTGCTCCTGCCCTCAAACTGAGAGGTTGACATCCCTGGCACCCTTTGCCAGGGCAGACCCTCCTCCCAGACCAGGAAATAGCACCACACTCCCGGCTCCATTTGCAAACAGTTTAATGGGTGGCCAATGGCACTCCTGGCCCCCAGCCCCCTACTGCCCACCGCCCCATCCACTCCCTGGCAGGTTACAAACCCTCTGAATATTTGCTTAGGAGGTGACCCAGAAGTGGCCCAGGGCAGAACCCATGTCAGGGCAGAGATGGGACCTCAGCTCGGATGACTTCCCCAGCCTCTCTGGCTGCTTAGCTTTGCAACAGATGGTGGGGTCCAGAAAAACCAACCAGTGTCCAGCCCCTCCCATTCTTGAGTGCCTGTTCACCGAAGGGGAAAGTGGCCTGAGGGGCCAGGGAGCGGGAATCAGGGAAGAGAGATGGAGAAAAGGATTTGGAGGGAAAAGCCCAGCCCAGGGAAGCAGAGGAGGCTGAGGAGGAGGGAGGGGGAAAGGAATGGTGGCTGGAGGAAGGTCACATGGAGCAGTGGGAGCTCAATGATTGGGGGAGGGTAAAGGTCAAGTTCCAGGACCCCCAAGAGACGTGAAGTTGGCAGCAGCAGCAGCAGGATCGGAGATATAAGGACGTGTGGGCAGGGACGTGGGGTGTGGGTGTCCTCGGATATCAGCGCATCTTCTGACGGATCCATTCCGTGTAGATGGAGACGTTGGTATAGACGCCTGAAAAATGGGGCAGTACGCAGGGCATTCCCCAGCTCACCATCCCCACCAAGGTCCAGCTGCCTTTCCCTTCGCAGGCCAAGGGTCCCCCGAAGTCACCCTGAGAATAGAGAGGAGCATTAGAAGAATGCCTTTTTCCAAAAACTTAGTACAGTGCTCTGCACACAGTAAGCGCTCAGTAAATACGATTGAATTAATTGAAAGAACAAATGAATGAATGTGAGCACACAGGAGCCTGGCAGAGCTGTGGTGATATAGGCACATGGTGTTCACACTTGTCATCTGGAGGTGAAGAAAGGTGAGTGGAGAGAGGTCCCTGTCTCGTGACAAGGCCTTGTCCGCCTTTAACCCAGGGCAGGGTCTCCCTGGGAATCCACCCGGCCCAAAGTCAGTGGAGAAGGGGACCACAGGCAGGAGGTGCTTGGGGGAGGAAAAGAGAAGAGAAGTGGTGTGACCTAGTAGAAAGAGTATAGGCCTGGGAGTCAGAGGACCTGGGCTTTAAACCCAGCTCTGGTACTTGTCTGCTGTGTGACCTTGGGCAAGTCATTTAAATTCTACATGTCTCAGTTTCCTCATCTCCAAAATGAGGATTAAATCTTCCTTCTTCCAATTTAGACTGTGAGCCCCATGTGTGAGTCCAATCTGATTAAATTGAATAATAATAATGGTATTTGTTAAGCACTTGTTATGTGTCAAGCACTGTTCTCAGCACTAGGGTAGATACAAGGTATCTACTGCAATGCTTAGAACAGTGCTTGACACACAGTAAATGCTTAACAAATACCATTTAAAAAAAAGAAGGGAAAGGGAAGCTTGCTGCTGCTGGTTCTGTCTGGTCAGGGATGATGAATGAGGTTGTTGAAGACCTCTTGGGAATGGGGGGGGGGGGACAGGGAGGGAAGGGAAGAGAGAAAGAGAGAGAGGAAGAGAGAATGAATTCTAATGGAGACTAGGCCAAATTTACCTCTGTTCTGGACAGGATCCCCTTAGAATGTGGCCTGACTCACCTCTCCAGAGGACTGGGAACTCAGATCTACTGAATATAGCATTATCTGTCACCAGGGACCAGGCCAGGCGTGTTTAAACCAGACCTTAGCGTGGGGCTCCAAGTGTCCTTATTCTACTATGAAATGTAATTAGACTTGCCTGGTAGAGGGTCAGTTAAACTACCATCCCACTGGACCGGTTACTACCCTGACTACCCCTGTAGATAACTTAAAAGCACATTTACCCCATTCCCAGAATGCTCCATTCACTGACAAACTCCAGGATTTTGGAGAAGGGAGATGGTGAACACAACCTCATTGGGACCTGAATTAAATCAATTCTACTAGACAGGTCTACTCTCTGCACCCAGCAGCATAGGAAGGCGGAGGGAGGCATACCAGACTTGAAACCCACAAAGCCTGCAGCTGAACTCTTTCTATAATAACAGATGCTTTAGCACTTTCAAGCGCTGAGGTATTTATAAGATATTCAGACCACATATACTCTCTGTCCCACAAAGCCCTCACAGCCTAAAGGGAAGAAAGAGCAAGTACTGAATCCCCATTTCACGGATGAGTTAACTGAGGCACAGTGAAGTCAAGTGACATGCCCAAGATCAAACTGCAGGCAAGAGATGCATTTAGGATTAGAATCCAGGTCCTCTGAGTCCCTGACCTGTGTTCTGATCATTACATCTTGCTGTCTGTCTCTCTCCTCTTTCTCTCTACCTTCATCATGTAGAAGATGGCACAGGCTGGACTAGAAGAAGGATCCCTTTCCTCTGAGGGTCTGACCTGGCAGCGGGACATAGCCATTTGGTTCCAGCAATTGTTCCTCCCTCTGCTCATTTTTTTGGTGGTATTTGCTAAGTGCTTACTATGTGCCAGGCACTGTACTGAGCACTGGGATACAAGCTAATGAGGTTGGACACAGTCCATGTCCCACATGGGGCTCACAGTCTTAATCCCCATTTAACTGAGGTCTAGAAAAGTTAAATGACTTGCCCAAGGTCACACAACAGACAAGCGGCAGAGCTGGGCTTAGGCCAGATCAGCTGGGAAATGCCTGGGCAACTCCCGGGGAAGCCCAACCCTGTTTGGGATCAGCTGAGTTCTCGCCGTCCAGACTCTGAGTCACTTACATAACAGATGCCCTTCTTCTCCTTCTTATCGCCGGCACAGAACATGTCATCTTGAATTTTGTATGTTATTTCTTGATAGTTACGTCTGCACACCTCGGAGTTAAATATGGTGACTGTGAGCTCCTGCAGGGTGTAGGGAGGAGGCAGTGGCACTGTAGAGAAATGGACATGGGAAGAGTTGCAGCTGGTTCTAGGGAGGGCTAGGGTCACAGTATGGGCAGTTGACATCCTCCCAACCCATCCTCACCTCCCTGCTTGATGTTCCCCCAGCCAGTCACCGTGCACTTGGTCAACAACTGGACCGGCAGTCTGGGGGAGGGGAGTTGGATGGCTTTGACCTGTTTGGACAGAACCGCTGAGCGGCTTAGCTCCAGCAGTGCGATGTCGGCACCACGTTGGGGGTAGCCATTGTAGCGCTCGTGCACGATGATCCGTTTCACGGGGATCAGCTTGGAGGGAGGCAGGGAATAGAGCTTCAGTTCCCCCACTTGAACTTGGTAGCGTGAGGCGTTGAGGGACTTGAAGGGCTTATCTGCTCTGCAGAGAGAGGGATGGACGAGATGACTTCCACGTGATGGAGTCTGGAAAGGAGCTTCCCAATCACATTAATGGTAATTGCGGTATTTGTTAATCACTCTGTTCCAATCTCAGGAAGAGGCAATACAGTGTAATACAAACCACTTCTTGTGGGCAGGGAATATGTTTACCAACTCTATCTTCCATGCACTTAGTACAGTGCTCTGCACCCAGTAAGTGCTCGGTAAATACCACTGATTGATTGTTTGATCAGACAAAACCCTGTCTCACATGGGGCTCACAATCGATGGGGGAAAGAGAACAATTAATCAATTGTGTCTACTGAGTCCTCACTATATGCAGAGCACTGTGTTAACTGCTTGGAAGAGTACAATGTAACAGAATTGGTAGACAAATTCTCTGCCCACAATGAGTTTACACTCTAGACGGGGAGACAGACGTTAATATAAGTAAATAAATTATGGACATGTACATAAATGCAGTAGGGTGAGAAAGGGGTGAATAAAACGTGTAAATCCTTTGCCCTTTTCCCCCTCTGGGTTTGGTGAGGAAGAAGCAGGTGTTGAATCTTCATTTTATAGTTGAGGAAACAGAGGTCCAGAGAGAATCAACGAATTGTTCAAGTTTGCCCAGCTAAGTGGCAGAGCCGGGATTAGGACAGCGTGGCCTAGTGGATAAAGCACAGGCTGGGGAGTCAGAAGGACCTAGATTCTAATCCTGGCTCTGCCACTTGTCTGCTGTGTGACCCTGGTCAAGTCACGTCACTTCTCTGTGACTCGATTACCGCATCTGCAAAATGGGGATTAAGACTGTGAACCCTTGTAGGACAGGAAATCTGTCCAGTCCGATTTGTACATATCCACCCCGGCACTTAGTACAGTTTCTGGCACACAGAAAGTGCTTAACACATACCGCAATTATTATCATTATTATTGCTATAGGTTTCCTGACTCCCAGGTCTGTTCTCTTTCCCACAACCTCTCTGGATGATCAGTGTGTCCTGCAGCTGGCTGGGTCCCTGTCTTCCCCAGATGGACTCTCATCCAAGCTTGTTGTATCCCAGCCAGGAGCCCCAACCCCATAGGGCTCAAAGGCATGGGTAAAGCCATGGCTGGGGATCTGTGCCACCATCTCTTAAATGGCACAACAGCTGGTTCACCCCATCAATCCATCACTAAATCCTGTTGGTTTGCCCATCACATCACTAAAATCCTCCCTTCCCTCTCTATCCAAACGGATACCACATTAATCCAATCACTTATCCTATTCCATCTTGATTATGGTATCCTTGCTGACCTCCCAGCCTCCTCTCTCCCCACTCCAGGCTGCTGACTGGATCTTTTTTCTACAGAAACGTTCAGGTCATGTTTCCCCACTCCTCAAGAGCCTCCAGTGGTTGCCAATCCACCTCCACATCCAACAGAAACTCCTCACCATTGGCTTTAAAACACTCATTCACCTTGCCCCCTCTTACCTCACCTCGCTACTCTCCTACTACAACCCAGCTCACACACTTTGCTCCTCTAATGCCAACCTACTCACTGTACTTCGATCTCATATATCTTGCTGCCAACCTCTCGCCCACGACCTGTCTCTGGCTTGGAACATCCTCCTTCTTCACATCCGACAGACAAGTGCTCTCCCCACCTTCAAAACCTTATTGAAGGTACATCTCCTCCAAGAAGCCTTCCTTAACTAAGCCCTCGTTTCCTTACTTCATCTTCCTTCTGCATTGCCCTGACTTGCTCTCTTTAACATCACTTATGTACATCTGTAATTTATTTCTGCATATTATTGTCTGACTCCCCCACTAGACTGTAAGCTCAATGTGGGCAGGGAATGTGTTTATTGTTATACTGAACTCTCTCAAGCACTTAGTGTAGTGCTCAGTAAGTGATCAGTAAGTATAGTTGAATGAATAAATGTTCATCCCCCCTTCCAGGCCCACAGAACTTATGTACATATCTGTAATTTTGTTATTTATATTAATGTCTGTCTCCCTCTCTAGACTGCAAGCTCGTTATGGACAGGGAATGTGCCTATTTATTGTTATATTGAACTCTCCCAAGCACTTAGTACACAGTAAGCACTCATTAAATACGGTTGATTGTCTGTCTGACTCAGGTCTAGGGCTAGAACTGTAGTCTCTTGACTGTGGTGGTGGGAGAAGGTGGCAGAAGGAAGCCTTACCCCTATCTTGTCCCTTTTCTCCCCATTTTCCCTTGTCCCCTGCTTCTCCTTCTCCCCTCTTTACCCTTCTTCTGTTTCCTTTCCGCTTTGCTTACTCCTCCTCTGTCCTCTTCTGGTCCTGCTCTCTGACGTGTAGATGAGACAAGCCATCCAGGAGTTTTTCAAGCCCCTGTCAGAGGTGGGGGAGCAGGGGAAGGGCTTGTCCCTTTCAGGCCATACTCTTGTGAATTGTGAATTCACAATCCACCTTTGTAGCTCCTCTCCCTCACAGCTCCACCCTCACTTTCCCCAAACCCACGATCACAATACCCCTTTATAGCACTGCTCCTAGATCCACCCCACTTTCCTCATCTCCCCCTCCCTTCTGTGTGTCTCTGACTTGCTCCCTTTGCTCTCCTCCCCACCCCCGCCCCCGCCCTACAGCACTTTTGTACATATCTGTAATATTGTATATTTGTATTGATGTCTGCCTCCCTCTCTCTAGACTGTACGCTCATTGTGGGCAAGGACCGTGACTGTTTATTGTTCCTCCTCTACATCCAAACGGCTATTGTGCTCGTACAAGCTCTCATAATATCCCAGCTGGATTATTGGGTCAGCCTTCTCTCTGATCTCCCTTCCTCCTGTCTCTCCCCACTCCAGTCTATTCTTCATTCCTCCGCCCGGATCATCTTCCTACAGAAACACTCTGGGCATGTCACTCCCCTCCTTAAAAACCTCTAGTGGTTGCCCCCCTCACGAAACAAAAACTTCTCATTCTTGGCTTCAAAGCTCTCCATCACCTTGCCCCCTCCTACCTCACCTCCCTTCTCTCTTTCTACTGCCCACCCCATACGCTCCACTCCTCTGCCGCTCACCTCCTCACTGTCCCCCCTTCACGCCTGTCCCACCTTCGACCTCTGGCCCACATCCTACCACTGACCTGGAATGCCCTCCCTCCTCACATCCGCCAAAAGAACTCTCTACCCCTCTTCAAAGCCCTACTGAGAGCTCACCTCCTCCAAGAGGCCTTCCCAGACTGAGCGACCCTTTCCCTCGGCTCCTCCTCCACCCTCTGCTTCCCCTCCACCCTCTGCTCCCCCTCCCTTTCCCCCTCAGCTGAGCCCCCTTTCCCTCTGCTCCCTCCCCACCCCACCCTGTGCCCCTTCCCTTCCCCTCAGCTCTGTGCTTATTTGTATAGAGTATTTATTACCCTCTTTATTTTGTTAATGAGGTGTACATCCCCTTGATTCTATTTATTGTGATAATGTTGTCTTGTTTTTGTTTTGTTCTATTTTGCTCTGCCTTCTGTCTCCCCCACTTAGACTGTGAGCTTGTCTTTGGGCAGGGATGGTCTCTATCTGTTGCCGAATTGTACATTCCAAGCGCTTAGTACAGTGCTCTACACATAGTAAGCTCTCAATAAATACTATTGAATGAATGAATATTGTTGTCTTTGTCCTCTCCCAAGCGCTTAGTACAGTGCTCTGTACTCAGTAAGTGCTCAGCAGATATGATTATATGAGACTGAATCCAACCCCGGCTGTTTCTCACATTTAGCCCCAGTTGACCTTGGCAGACTCAATGTCTCCAAGAAGCAGCGTGGCTCAGTGGAAAGAGCCCGGGCTTGAGAGTCAGAGGCCATGGGTTCGAATCCCGGCTCTGCCACTTGTCAGGTGTGTGACTTTGGGCAAGTCGCTTAACTTCTCTGTGCCTCGGTTACCTCATCTGTAAAATGGGGATTAACTGTGAGCCTCACGTGGGTCAACCTAATTACCCAGTATCTCCCCCAGAGCTTAAAACAGTGCTCTGCACAAAGTAAGTGCTTAACAAATACCAACATTATTATTATTCAATCGTATTTATCGAGCTCTTTCTGTGTGCAGAGCACTGTACTAAGCGCTTGGAAAGAACAATTCAGCATACCGACATTATTATTATTATTCATTCAATCGTATTTATCGAGCTGTTACTGTGTGCAGAGCACTGTACTAAGCGCTTGGAAAGAACAATTCAGCACACCGACATTATTATTATTCTTCCTTCAATCGTATCTATTGAGCTTTTCTGTGTGCAGAGCACTGTAGTAAGCGCTTGGAAAGAACAATTCAGCATTCGGACATTATTATTATGTACTAAGCGCTTGGAAAGAATAATTCAGCACACCGACATTATTATTATTATTCTTCCTTCAATCGTATCTATTGAGCTCTTTCAGTGTGCAGAGCATTGTAGTAAGCGCTTGGAAAGAACAATTCAGCATACCGACATTGTTATTATGCACTAAGCGCTTGGAAAGAACAATTCAGCAAACCGACATTATTATTCTTCATTCCACCGAATTTATCGAGCTCCTTCTGGGTGCAGAGCACTGTAGTAAGCGCTTGGAAAGAACAATTCAGCATACCGACGTTATTATTCTTCATTCCACCCAATTTATCGAGCTCCTTCTGGGTGCAGAGCACTGTAGTAAGCGCTTGGAAAGAACAATTCAGCATACCGACATTATTTTTCTTCGTTCCACCCAATTTATCGAGCTCCTTCTGGGTGCAGAGCACTGTAGTAAGCGCTTGGAAAGAACAATTCAGCATACCGACGTTATTATTCTTCATTCCACCGAATTTATCGAGCTCCTTCTGGGTGCAGAGCACTGTACTAAGCGGTTGGAAAGAACAATTCAGCACTCTGTTTTCCCGTAGTTTTCTGATAGCTCCCCTCCCTCATGGCTCCAGGTCTAGTCTTCTCCCTTTCCGTGCCTCGGTAGCCCCCGGTTGTCCCGGGGGCCTCGGGCAGCGGCCGCGAGTTCGAGCTGCTCCACGCCAGGTTTTGGGGCTGTCCCGGTGGCGGGACCTCCCCGCTCCCCCGCTCTCCGACCCGGCCACTCACGGATTGAAGCAGTGGGCAGTGGTGAGCACCCAGCGCCGCTCGATGAGGGACCCTCCGCAGATGTGCCTTCCGCGCCGTCTCAGGCTCACCTGCCACGGCCACTTTGCCTCCTTGGCGTTCTTGCCCCCGACGATGCCCACCGAATCCCTGGGCGAGTCACCCCCTGGGACCGGCAGAGCAGGTTAATAATAATAATAATAATCATGTTGGTATCTGTTAAGCGCTTACACCGTTCTAAGCGCTGGGGGAGATACGGGGTCATCTCGCCGTTCATCCCCGTTTTACAGATGAGGTCACTGAGGCCCAGAGAAGTGAAGTGACTTGCCCGCGGTCACCCAGCTGACAGGTGGCAGAGCCGGGAGTCGAACCCATGGCCTCTGACTCCCAAGCCCGGGCTCTTTCCACCGAGTCACGCTGCCCCCCCCCCCCCATCCCATCGTCCCACCTCCCGTCCACCCCCATGGCCCTCCCGGGGTGGGGGTCCTCCCCCCGACCCCTTCCCTTGGCAGGAGAGCCAGGGTCTCTGCCGGCAGCGTGGGGCAGATCTCACCCTCCAGACTGAAAGCTCTCCGCGGGCAGAGAAGGCGCCTGTCGTCGTTTTACACTCCCAAGCGCTCAGCACAGTGCTGGGCACACAACCGGCGCTCGATAAAGTCAGAGGTCACGGATTCCCGGCCCTGCCACTGGTCAGCTGTGGGACTGTGGGCAAGTCACTTCCCTGGGCCTCAGTGACCTCATCTGGAACATGGGGATGAAGACTTGTGAGCCTCACGGGGGACAACCTGACGACCTCGTTATCTCCCCCAGCGCTTAGAACAGTGCTCTGCACATAGGAAGCGCTTAACGGATACCGACGTCATCATCATTATTATTATAAATACGATCGACTGACCCTGGGCCCCGGCAGCCGAGCATCCCAGGACCAGCAGCAGCGGCAGCAGCAGCGACGGCATCGTCAGGCGCAGGTCCGGGAGGCGAGCGTGGGAAAGAGAGAAGGGGGCTGGGGGACGGGACGCCTGGGTCCTGCAGGCCGCGTGGGCCGAGGGAGGGGAACAGAGTCTGCAGAGAGTCGTCGCCCTTCGGCTTCCTCTGTACGTCTTGCCCTCAGGACGCTTCTCTTTGGTGATGACAGCACAGCGTAACAGAAGCCACAACGCGGGGGATGGGGGGAAGCGAGGTGAGATTTCCCCGGGGAGAGAACTGCCGGGTGATGAAGGGGGAGGGGCCCGATTTGGGACCCCCGCATGAGCCCGGAGAGGTCCGAGGGGGAAGACGAAAGACCTCCGGGCTCTGAGAGGGGGCTGGGAATGGGACGAGGCGGTGGAGGGTGGAGGGAAGGGTGGGGAAATGGGTGTACGTTGCTCCAGAAGGATTGGGACCGGCAAAGGTCATTGTCGGGACTAGGGCTGGAGTCGGGAGTTTGAAGCAGAAACTCTATTTTTTTTCCTTTCTAATGGAATTTGTTAAGCCCAGCGTGGCTCAGTGGAGGTCATGAGTTTGAATCCCAGCTCTGCCACTTGTCAGCTGTGTGACTGTGGGCAAGTCACTTACCTTTTCTGGGCCTCAGTTACCTCATCTGTAAAATGGGGATTAAGACCGTGAGCCCCATGTGGGACAACCTGATTCCCCTATGTCTACCCCAGCGTTTAGAGCAGTGCTCTGCACATAGTAAGCGCTTAACAAATACCAACTTTTTATATGCCAGGCACCGTTCAAGGCGCTGGAGTGATCAACTGGGACACAATCCGTGTTCCACACGGGGCTCACAGTTATAATCCCCTTGTTACAGATGAGGTAACTGAGGCACAGAGAAGTTAAGGACCCAGTGCTTCCTCTAACCTGAAGGGGTGCTTTTTTTTTTTAATCTGGGAAAGCTGGGCTGCCAATATCCAAGGATGGATTTGAGTACCTGCTTTCGGGGGTAGGGGAAGCAGCGTGGCTCAGTGGAAAGAGCGTGGGCTTCGGAGTCAGAGGTCATGGGTTCGACTCCCAGCTCTGCCCCTTGTCAGCTTCGCTTCTCTGTGCCTCAGTTACCTCATCTGTAAAATGGGGATTAACTGTGAGCCTCACGTGGGACAACCTGATGTATCTACCCCAGCGCTTAGAACAGTGCTCGGCACATAGTAAGTGCTTAACAAATACCAACGTTATTACCTAGCCACCCGTGCGGCCAAGGGTGCAGCACCCGTGAGCAGCAGCCCCAGAAGGAGAGCTCAGTTTCAAGGTCTACTCAATCACTGATTCTATAGGATAAGTGGGTTAGGAGATCTAATTGGTTTTTAGGTTGTGAAGTTGGGCAGTCCTACAGAGATTCCAAGAGCTATGCTCATTTTATGTTTGGGAGCAAATCCATGAAACATCTCTTCCTCACTTCTCATGGAACCCTCCCGAACGTGTAGTATAGTGCTCTGCACACAGTAAGCACTCAAATATGATTGATTTCCATGTGTTAAGGAGCTGCAAGGCAGCTGCTTCACTAAGGACTCATCTGTGCAGCATCAAGCCTAGTCACTCCCTACTTTTGCCAGGATTCTGTCCCACCTGAAACCAGTGTGGTTTGTTGTACTTCCAATCAGTCAATAGTATTTATCAAATACCTGCTATGTCCAGAGCAGTATAAGTAAACACTGGGAAGAGTTTAATTGAATGTGATGTGGTTCCTGTCCTCAAGAAGTTTATTATCTAATCAGGGGAAGGGGCTAAAGCAACACTTTGGCTGTTGATAGCAGGCATATAAATCAGTGGTATTTACTGAGCACTTACTGTGCGCAGAGCATTGTAGTAAGCCTTGGGAAAGCAGAGTATAATAGAGTAAGTAGAGTGATCCTGGCCCATAAGAGCTTTCAGTCGTATTAAGTGTTTGCAGAGCACTGTACCGAACACTTGGGAGAGTACAGTATAACAGACACATTCCCTGCCCACAATGAGCTTCTGGTCTAGAGCGGGGAGACAGACATTATTATGAATAAAATTACAGATATGTACAAAATGCTGTGGGTTTGGGAGGGAGAATGAATAAAGGGAGTAAATCAGGGTGATGCAGAAGGGTGTGGGAAAAGAGGGTTTAGTCAGGGAAGACCTCTTGGAAGAGATGTGCCTTCAGTAAGGCTTTGAAGTTGGGGATGGCAACTGTCTGCTGGTTATAAAGAGGAAGGGCATTTCAGGCCAGAGGCGGGACGTGAACGAGAGGTCGGCAGTGAGAAGGTTAGCATTAAAGGAGTGAAGTGAGTGAAGGGATGTAGGGGGAGAATAGCGAGGTGAGGTAGGAGGAAGCGAAGTGAGTGCTTTTTTCGATTAGACTGTAAGCCCGTCAAAGGGCAGGGACTGTCTCTTTCTGTTACCGATTTGTACATTCCAAGTGCTTAGTACAGTGCTCTGCACATAGCGCTCAATAAATACTATTGAATGAATAAATACTATTGAATGAATTTTAAAGCTGATGATACTGTTCTGTTTGAGGCAGAGATGGATGGGCAGTTACTGGAAGTTCTTGAAAAGTCGGGAAACGTGGTCTGAACGTTTTTGTAGAAAAATGGTCCAGGCAGCAGAGTGAACTGTGGACTGGAGTTGGGAGAAACAGGAGGAAGGGAATTCAGCAAGGTGGCTGATACAGTAATGAAGGTGGGAAAGGATAATTGTTTGGACTAATAATAATAATGGTGGTATTTGTTAAGTGCTTACTGTGTGCCAAACACTGTTCTAAGCACTGGGATAGATACAAAGTTATCAGATTGTCCCACGTGGGGCTCACAGTCTTCATCCCAGTTTACAGATGAGGTAACTGAGGCCCAGAGAAGTTAAGTGACTTGCCCAAAGTCACACAGCTGCCAAGTGGCAGAGCTGGGATTAGAACTCACGACCTCTGACTCCCAAGCCCTTGCTCTTTCCACTAAGCCTTGCAACTAGTGTTGTAGCTGTTTGGATGGAGAGGGAAGGAGGAATTTTAGCGATGTTGTGAAAGTCGAACCCACAGGACTTAGTAATTGATTGAACGTGTTGGTTTGATGAGAGAGAGGAGTTGAGGACAACACCAAGGTTACGGGCTCGTGAGTCAGGAAGGATATCGATGACATCTAAAGTGATGGGAAAGTCAGGGGAAGGATGGATTTTGGGTGGGAAGATAAGGAGTTCTGTTTTAGATATTGTTAAGTTTGAGGTGAAGAAAGGACATCCAAGTAGAGATGTCTTGAAGGCAGGAGGAAATGTGAGACTAGAGAGAGGGAGAGAGAGATCAGGGCTGGAGATGTAGGTTTGGGAATCACCTGCATAGAAGTGGTAGTTGAAGTCATGCGATTGAATGAGTCCTCTAAGGGAGTGGCTGTAGATGGAGAATAGAAAGGGACTCAAAACTGAACCCTCAGGGAATCCCACAATTGAGGGGGTGGGAGGCAGAAGAGAAGTCTGTGAAAGAGACTGAATATGAGTGGCCAGAGTGATAGGAGGAGAAGTAGGAGTGTCATTGACAGTGAAGCTGAGGTTGGATAATGTTTCCAGAAGAAGGGAGTGGTACAGTGTTGAAGGCAATGGAGAGGTTGAGGAAGATTAGGATGGAGTAGAGGACATTGGATTTGGCAATAAGGAGATGAATTGTGACCTTTGAGAGGGCAGTTTCTATAGAGTGAAGGGGACAGAAGCCAGATTGGAAGGGGTCAAGGAGCAAATTGGAGGAGAGGAACTTGAGACAACAATGATTTTGGAGAGGAATGGTAGGAGGAAGATGGGACAGATAACTGGAGGGAGCCATGGGATCAGGGAGGGGTTTTTTTTAGGATAGGGGAGAAATGGGCATAGTTGAAAGCAGTAAAGAAGAAGCCAATTTAGTGGGAACAGTTGGGGATGGCAGTTAGGGAGGGAAGAAAGGAGGGGACAAGTGATTTAATTAGGTGTGAAGGGACGGGGTTGGAGGCATAGGTGGAGGGGGTGAATTTTGAGAGAAGGAAGGAGATCTCCTCTTGAGATACTGCTGGGAAAGATGGGAGAGTTAAAGGAGCCGGTGGGGGGAGGGGGGACAGGGCGGGGCATGGGCTGGGGCGGGGCAGGGGAGATTTTGGGGAGCTAATAGTAATAATGGTATTTGTTAAGCACTTACTTAATGCCATGTACTGTTCTAAGCACTGGGGTAGATACAAGGTAATCAGGTTGTCCCATGTGGGGCTCACAGTCTTAATCCCCATTTTACAGATGAGATAACTGAGGCACAGAGAAGTTAAATGACGTACCCAAAGTCATACAGCTGACAAATGGCAGAGTCGGGATTAGAATCAGTGACCTCTGACTCCCAAGCCCGGGATCCTTCCACTAAGCCAGGCTGCTTCCCCATAGTATTTGTTAAGCACTTACTATGTACCAGACACTATTCTAAGCGCTGGGGCAGATGCAGGTTAATCAGGTTGTCCCATGTGGGGCTCACAGTCTTAATCCCAATTTTACGGATGAGGGGGAGAGATAGGAGGATGGGAGATCAGAAAGGAGGCTGATGCAGTAATTCAGTTGGGATGATGCAATAATTCAGTGGGGATAGCCAGTCTCCAGAGTGCGACTGGGAGCTGGGCCAGGCGCAGAGTGGTTGGGAGAAGACAGTCACTAGACAACAGCAAAAGTTGACCGGTAGGGAAGTGCAGAAACTGTCAAGGGAAGCGGCATGGCACAGTGGATAGATCACAGGCCTGGGAGTCAGAAGGATCTAGGTTCTAATCCTGGCTCCACCACTTGTCTGCTATGTGATTTTGGGCAAGTCACTTAACTTCTCTTTACCTTAGTTATCTCATCTGTAAAATGGGGATTAAGACTGTGAACCCCATGAGAGACAGGTACTGTGTCCAACCTGATTAGCTTGTACCTACCCCAGCCCTTAGAATATTGCTTAACACATGGTAGATTCTTCATATATGCCACAGTTATTATTATTATTACTGTTGTTCAAGGAAGACTACTGTTAAGGAGTCAAGGAGGAGAGGTTTTAACAGCAGTGATTTTTTGAGATTATATATTCTTTGTCAACAAACCAAAGAAAGGAGCCAATTCCAAGTCTATCTGCTCTCCATATACAAATCATTTAGCTAGTGGGTATTCCTAGAAAGTGTACCTGCCAACAAACAGTACACTGGATGGCTTGAACCCACAGTGGATCTGTAAGATCACTGAAGTGAAAAGACTGGGTCTACTTATCGGATTGCACTCTCCCACACACTTAGGTAGAGTGCTTTGCAGAGAGGACACAATAAACAATGATAATGATAATATTTGTTAAGCATTTACTATGCGTCAAGCACTAATGTAAGAGCTGGGATAGATACCTGTCCCCCTCGGGGTTTGCAGTCTAAATAGGAGGGAAGATAGGTATTGAAACCCCATTTCACAGATGAGGAAACTGAGGCACAGAGAAGTTAAGTGGTTTGCCAAAGGATATACAGCAGTTGGAGCTGGGACTGGAACCCAGATCTCCTGACTCCCAGACCCATGCCCATTCCACTAGGTCATGCTGTTTTCCAGTAGTAAATGATATTGATTAATTAACTGAATGGGACTTGCTCTGCATCTGAGCCCAGTTCATCTGCCCCAACTACTGTTCTTGATTTCTTGTCGTGTTAGAGAGAGTGGGAGCAGGGTGTAGGGCTGAGAAGCTGAAATCACTATGAGAGAGAATATCATGCCATTAAGACGCCTGGAGTGAGATAACCATATTTACCAAAATGGTTGGGTTTTAATGGTTCAGGGTTAGTGGTCTGAGATTAAAAGTGAGAAAAAAAACAGGAAAGAAATCAAGTTGAAGGGGTGAGATGCAGAGATGGGGGAGCATAGAGAAGAGGAGTCAGAGAATGAGGGCAGAAAGAGAGTGGAGCCTGAAGTACAGAGAAGAAAGGAAGAGCATTAGAGAGAAGGAAAGAAAAAAGACACACCCCTAAACAACCTTCCACTTCTCTCCCTAGAGAATCAATCAATCAATGGTATTTATTGAGCACTTAGTGCAGAACACTGTACTAAGCACTTGGGAGGGTATAATATAACAGAGTTAAATAATAATAATAATAATGTTGGTATTTGTTAAGCGCTTACTATGTGCCGAGCACTGTTCTAAGCGCTGGGGTAGACACGGGGAATCAGGATGTCCTACGTGGGGCTCACACTCTTAATCCCCATTTTACAGATGAGGTAACTGAGGCACAGAGAAGTTAAGTGACTTGTCCACAATCACACAGCTGACAAGTGGCAGAGCTGGGATTCGAACTCATGACCTCTGACTCCAAAGCCCGGGCTCTTTCCACTGAGATGTATCCTGCCCACCATGAGCTTACAGTCTAGAGGGGAAGACATGCATAAAATAAATTATAAATTATAATAAAAAATGAATTATGGACACATATAAGTGCTGAGGGGCTGCAGTGAATATCAAGTGCTTAAAGGGGACAGATCCAAATGCATAGATGATGCAGAAGGAAGAGGAATAGGGAAAATGAGGGCTTAGTCGGGGAAGGTCTCTTGGAGGAGATGTGACCTGCTTAAGGCTCTGAAGGTGGGGAGAGTGGTGGTCTGTCATATATGAAGTGGGAGGGAGCTCCAGGCCAGAGGCAGGATGTGGACAAGGGGTTGGTGATGAGGCAGATGAAAGCGAGCTACAGTGAATAGGTCGGCATTAGAGTAGTGAATTGAGTGGGATGAGTTCTAGTGGGAAATCAGCAAGGTAAGATAGAAGGTGAGGTGATTGAGTGCTTTAAAGCTGATGGTAAAGGATTTCTGTTGGATGCCGAAGTGGATGGGCAACCACTGGAGGTGCTTGAGGAGTGGGGAGATGTGAACTGAGTGTTATTTTAGAAAAAAACGGTCCAGGCAGCAGAGTGAAGTAAAGACTGGAATGGGAAGAGAGAGATGGCTGGGTGGTCCGTGATGAGGCAGATGCAGTAATCCAGGCAGGAAAGAATAAGTGCTTGTATTAGCATAGTATCAGTTTGGATGGAGAGGAAAGGGTGGATTTTAGAGATGTAGTGAAGGTAGAACCAACAGGATGTGGTGACAGATTGAATATGTGGGTTGGATGAGAGGAGTTGAGGACAGTGCTCTAGAAATAGGGATGATAGTGACATTGTCTACAGTGATGGAAGAACCAGGGAGAGGATGAAGTTTGGGTGGGAAGAGGATTACTTGGATCGAAAAAGCAAGACGGCAAGTCTGCCCCTCTCCCATAATGCTTTTCTTCCAAAATGCAGCCCTGCCTCCTTCTGGCTCACTGTAGCCAAGGAACACGTCTATCAATTCTGTTGTAATGTCCTCTCCTAAGAGCTTACTATAGTTCTCCACACACAGTAAACACTTAAGTATCATTGATTGACTGGTTCTTGCTCTGGGAAGAGCCGCAGTCACCTCGGGCTAGTCTCTGGAGTTGCTGTTGCCTGGGGGAGTGCCGCAAGTCAGAGCTCCTGGAGGGAAGACCCCCCGATGCAGCCCCTCCTGAAGGGATGAAGGTTCAGGGATGATGCGGTGGCAAGGGGCGACCATCAGAGAGGGGAGGGCTCGCCCTCTCTTCCTGCTTCCTGCCATCACTGTCACTCGCGGGGTGCCTGTGGTGATGGTGACAGTGGGAGCAGCAAGCTCCATCTACGGGACAGCCTTTCCCCCTGCCCCTCTGCCTTTGCTATGCTCAGGATGGCTGACTCGCTTCCAAGGGGGAGTGTTCTGGGTTTCTCCCCAGAGAGCGGTGGAAATAACCTTGGAAGGGCACAGACAGGGATGCCGGGGCGAGTGGAGAGACAGAGCAGCTGGTGCCAGGGCGAGGTAAGGCTGAATAAGTACATCTGGGTATCCAGGCACAGTTGGGGCAGAGAATTAGAGTGAGGGAAGAGTCCGATCTGCGGGGAGCTGGGTTGGAAAGGAAGAGGAGTCTGAGGAGGAATCTGTCAGGATCTATGTCCCCCTCATTCAGGCCCCTCTGAGGGTCTTGCCAGGGACCCTAGGGACCAAAGACCATTAAAAGCTTGATTCATCCCTAAATTCCCCTGGCCCAGTCCGTCTTCTGGGCCAGCCCCTCCTCCCGGAAAAAGACCACACATGACCACGCTCCTTTTCTCTATTTGTAGACAGTTTAATGAAAAGCGACAGCACAGGGTGACCTCCTTCCTTTCCCAGCCCCCACCACTCCCTGCTCCTCCCCACCCCATCCCCCAAGAGAGACTCAGAACTTTCCTCTGACCCCTGCCTTGAGGAACCAGGCACCACCCCTGGCAAACCTCTGCCTCCTTTGAGGATACAGGCGTCAACCTGACTTTCTCCCTTTATTCATCCACCCTCCCAGGCCCACAGCACTTATGTGCATATTCATAATTTACTTATTTTTATTAATGTCCCCCCAAGACTGTAAGCTCACTGTGGGTAGGGAATGTGTCTGTTATATTGTTATACTTTGCTCTCCCAATGCTTAGTGCAGTGCTCTGCACAGAGTAAGCGCTCAATAAATATAATTAATTGATCGAGTGGCTGGCAGAAATTGACAATGGTTAAACTAGATTTCCAGATTCTTCTTTGCATCTCCCCCTCTGACTCTGGGTTTGGAAATGACTCTGTTGACTGGGTTTGAGCCCCTGAGGGAGCAGGCAGGGATTTCTACCAGCAGATGAGGCAGCTGAGGACCTTTCAGAGGTGGCCAAAGGTCACTCATGTGGGCAAGGGCAGAGCTGGCTTAAAACTCCAGGCATCCTGACACCAGCAACCGCTAGCTGCCCCGTTCTCTCACAAGACACCGTGACACACGTGAAATGAACGCCAGGGGCCTGAAATCCCAAGGGCACAATTTTGCCCCCTTCTGCCTGACCCCTAGAGATGTGCCTATTCGATTGGAGGAGACTGTTGAGGAGGCAGCGAGGGTCTCAGACGGAGCTGGACGGATGAGGTCAAGACCGGGGAGGTCAAGTAGGCTGAGGAGAAAGGAGTAAAGGGGCCTGAGGGTAGGGGGAGTGTCCCACTGAGCAGTGGGAGGTGATCGGGGGAGAAAGAGAAACCCGACTGGGTCTTGGAAGGCTGAGGGTAGAGCAGGGAATAGGGTGGAGCGGTAAGGCTACGCTGGCAAGGGACCTTTCTGAGGAGAATCAGCCTCCGCTTCTCTTCTGAGGATCTTCTGACGGATCCACCTTGTGTAGTTTGAGACTTTGGTGTAAACTTCTGGGAAATGGGACTCAGCACTGCTTGCTCCCCAGCTCACCACGCCGACCACGGTCCAGACTCTTTTGATCTTGCAGGCCAGGGGGCCCCCCGAGTCTCCCTGCAGTGGGAGAGAGGAGCGTTAGGAGCACAGGGAAAAGTAAGAGAGTTGCAGCCAGCCTGATCGGCCCCGCTCAGGCCCAGCCGCTGAGGTTTGAAGGGGAGGTCTGATGTCCTGCTCCCTTCCTGAGATGATCTCGGTCTCTCCCTTATGTCGGGTTCCACTCACTTAGAAGCAGTGTGGCCGAATGGATAAAGCATAGGCCTGGGAGTCCGAAGGATCTGGGTTCTAATCTCAGCTCTGTCATTCATTCATTCTTTAAATTGTATTTATTGACCTCTTACTGTGTGCAAAACACTGTACTAAGCTCTTGGGAGAGAACTGCATGACAATAAACAGACACATTCCCTACCCACAATGAGCTCACAGTCTAGAAGGGGAGACAGACATTGATATACATAAATAAATTACCGATATATACAGATATATACGTATGAGCCGTGGGGATGGGAGAGAGGGATCAAATCAGGGAGCAAATCAGGGCGATGCAGAAGGAAGTGGGAGAAGAGGTGGACTTAGAAAAAGCTTGTTGGAGGAGTTGTGCCTTCAATAAGACTTTGAAGTGGAAAAGAGCAATTATCTGTCTGATATAATAATGTTGGTATTTGTTAAGCGCTTACTATGTGCAGAGCACTGTTCTAAGCGCTGGGGTAGACACAGGGGAATCAGGTTGTCCCACGTGGGGCTCACAGTCTTAATCCCCATTTTACAGATGAGGGAACTGAGGCCCAGAGAAGTGAAGTGACTTGCCCACAGTCACACAGCTGACAAATGGCAGAGCTGGGATTCGAACTCATGACCTCTGACTCCAAAGCCCGTGTTCTTTCCACTGAGCCACGCTGCTGAGTGTTCCAGGCCAGAGGTAGGATTCATTCATTCATTCAATTGTATTTAATTGAGCACTTGGAATGTACCATTAGGCAACAGATAGAGACAATCCCCGCCAAACAACAGGCTCACAGTCTTAAACAGGGGAAACAGACACCAAAACAAAACAAAACAGGTAGTCTGGCATCAATATCATCAAGATAAATAGATTCATAGATATATACACACCATTCACAAAATAGAGTAATAAATAATATACAGCGTGGCTCAGTGGAAAGGTCCCGGGCTTGAGAGTCAGAGATCGTGGGTTCTAATCCCACTTCTGCCACTTGTCAGCTGTGTGACTTTGGGCAAGTCACTTCACTTCTCTAGGCCTCAGTTCCGTCATCTGTAAAATGGGGATGAAATCTGTGAGCCCTACATGGGACACCCTGATTACCTTGTATTACCCCAGCGCTTAGAACAGTGTTTTGCACATAGTAAGCGCTTAGCAAATGCCATCGTTATTATTACAAATTTGCACAAGTGCTGTGAGGAGGGGAAGGGGGAGAGCAGAAGGAGGGAGTCAGGGGAATGGGGAGGTTAGGAGGAGCAGAGGGAAAGAGAGGGCTCAGTCTGGGTAGGCCTCCTGGAGGAGGTGAGCTCTCAGTACGGCTTTGAACTGGGGAAGAGAGTTAGGATGTGGGCAAGAGGTCAGCAGCGAGATAGAGGAGGTCGAGGTACAATGAGAGGGTTAGCATTAGAGGAACGAAGTGTGTGGGCAGGGTTGTAGTAGGAGAGTACCAAGGTGAGGTAGGAGGGGGCAAGATGATTAAGTGCTTTAAAACCAATGGTGAGGAGTTTTCACTTGTCTGCTGTGTGGCCTTGGGCAAGTCACTTCACTCGTCTGCCCCAATTACCTTATGTTGGACATAGACTGTGTCCAACCTGATTAGCTTGCATCTACCCTAGGGCTTAGAACAACGTCTAGCATATAGTAATAATAATAATTTTGGTATTTGTTAAGCGTTTACTATGTGCCAAGCACTGTTCTAAGCACGGGGTAGATATAAGGTAAACAGGTTGACCCACGTGGGGCTCACAGTCTTAATCCCCATTTTCCAGATGAGGTAAGTGAAGCGCAGAGAAGTTAAGTGACTTACCCAAAGTCACACAGCTGATAAGTGGCGGAGCCAGGATTAGAACTCATGACCTCTGACTCCCAAGCCTATGCTCTTTCCACTGAGCCAAGCTGCTTCTCTAAGCACTTAACAAATACCACTAAAGGAAAATAAGTGACTTGCTTATCACACAGCAGATAAGTGGCGGAGACGGGATTAGAACCCATCGCCTTTGGACTCCCAGATATGTGCCCTATCTACTAGGCCACAATTTCCCCCATTTGCTATCCCTCTCCTCCTTGCCCGAATCCTTCCCTGTGACTGACTGTGCTCCAGAAAAGGTTATCAGTTGGGAAATTGACAGCTCATGCAAAACCATTTTTGTCTTGGCGGGTGGTGGGGTTGGGATTCCGAGTTGTGAGCTGATTTTCTGTTTCAGAAACTGCTGGGGCAAAATCCCTTGTCTGGGTGGAGCTAGCCTGCTAGACTTTACTAGAGCCTGTCCAAACCAATTATGAAATGCTATAAAACTAAAGATGATAATAGTGATGATGATGATGCTATTAATAAAGCACTCACTAGGTGCTAGTTCTCCTCCCAGTCCAGGAGAGAGGTTTTTTTTTTCCCTTGTCTGCCCATGTTCAGAAAGGCATCCAACCTAAATAAGACCCAATCAGTCCAACCTGCTATGAATGCAGAATACTGATAATGGTAATAATTATAATTGTGGTATTTAAGTGCTATGGGCCAAGCACTGTGCTAAGTGCTGGGGCAGATGCAAAGTAATGAGGTCGGACAAAGTCCCTGTCCCATACGGGGTTCCCAGTCTAATGCGGGAGGGGAGTTCAAATCTGTCCGGGCCCAGACTCGGTGTAACGGGGAATTGATTGAGACCCCAGGAAGCCACTGTGCTCTGAGCAGAAGGAACTTACCTTGCAGATACCTTTCTTTCCCTTTTCGTAGCCAGCACAGATCATGCTGTCCTGGAAAAGCTTGTCTTTCTTGTTGTATATCCTCTGGCAAATTTGTGGGTCCAGTACGGGAACCTTCAACTCCTGAAGGATTTTGGGATTATCCAGTGGCACTGTGGGGAAAAGGGAGCATGAAAAGAGTTGTATCCAGCCCTGGGTTGGGCTGGGGTCTCAAGATGGGTCAGTATGGAAAGAGGAGATCCTGCTGCTGGGGCCAGGAGGGGGTAGGCAGGGCAGGGGGGATGGATTTGTTGTGGGCAGAGAGCAGAGAAACAGAGCAGACATCCCTCCTTCTCTGGATGTTACTTACAGAGATGGGTACAGAGACCTGCCAGGCTAAGGATGACAATACCGAGTCTAATCCTGAAATGCAGCTGGCTCTGGGGACACCTTCTCCCTCCTGACCCTAGAAAGTGCTGAAGGATTGGGAGGTGAAGGGCAGACAGGGCTGCTGTCCAGTCAGTGACCTGGATGTGAGTCCCTCCCTGCGGCTGCTGACCATCCCCCTACCGTGACACCCCTCTCTGAAGGGAGCTGAGGTGACAGCAGGCTGGAAGGAAAAAGGAACACGTGCCGTGCTGATGGCGCCAGGTCAGTGATGGCAGGTTTCCATTCAGGGAAAGGCGAATATAATCTCCCCACCTCTCATCGCTGAACAGAGAAGCCCCCAGTGGAACGAGCAGTGGGCCTGGGAGAGAGTCAGAGGGTGTGGGTTGTAATGCTAGCTCTGCCATTTAACTTTCTTGGGCAAGTCACTTCACTGTTCGGTGAATCAGTTTCCTCATCTGAAAATGAGGATGAACTACTTGTCCTCCCTCCCGCTTAGACTGCAAGCCCCATGTGGGACAGGAACTGTGTCTGACCTGATTATCTTGTATCTGCCCCAGCCCTTAGAAGGGTGCCTGGCACATGGTAAGCAAATAATAATAGTTATAATAATAATAATGGTATTTGTTAAGCATCGACAAATACCACATATTATTATCAGAGATTAGTAAGAAAACAGTCTTGAGGGGACATTGGTCTGAATAAGGCTAATGGGGCAAAACTTTCGAGGTATAATGCATCATCTCACCTCTCTCCTCATTTTCCCCCCAGCCTGTCACCCAGCACTTAGTCCCCAGGGGCACCTGCCACCAGGGCTTGGGGAGCGTGATTGTGTTGATGGATTTGGAGAGCTTTGCTGTGTGGTTCAGCTTGACCAGTGCGATGTCCCCCCCACGCCAAGCATTTCCCCTATAGCTTTGGTGAATGGCGATCTGCTTCACTTCCATCAGCCTTGAGGGATTTGCCGGCTGGAGTTTCAGCACTCCTGCGTGGATCTGGTAGTCTTTGGGGGCTAATGAGCTGCAGGGAGAGGGAGGAAGACAATCCATCAATCAACCGTTCATTTTTTTTGAGCGCTTACTGTGTGTAGAGCAGTGTACTGAGCACTCGGGAAAATATAGTGCAACAGAGTTGGTAGATGTGTTCCCTGCTCACAAAAAAGCTTACGGTCTACCGTGGACGTTGGATGCTATTCAGATGTGGCTGGCTCTGGGAAGGAGATTCCCAGGCTAGTAAGACAATCTTTCCTGATAACCTGTCCTACCAGACCCCTCCCCTCCCCCCAGATGGTTTTTTCAGCCGAATCCCTCCCACTCCCGGCCTCTGAACCCAGGGGTGGGGTGGGCAATGGGGAGATACTGACTTTTTGAAGCAGTGAGCAGCGGTCAGCACCCAATCCTGGTGGATGAGAGAGCCACCACAGATGTGTCCTCCAGAGTATCTCAGGCTCACCTGCCACGGCCATTTTCCCAGCTTGGCATCCTGGCCTCCCACGATATGCAGCAAATCCCTGGCCCACCCATGCTCTGGAGAGATGTCAAACAGATTATGAGAACCGGTCGTTGAGGATTAGGTCCTGTCTCCCCTTGCCCTCCCAAGAGGTACCATCCCCAGCCCACTGGCTCCTGACTTGAGTTGAGCAGTTCTCAGCTGACCCTGGTGACCAAAGTTCCCCAGAATCCCAGTAAGTTGAATGACGGGGCCTGCAAACTCACCCTGGTCTCCAGACATGGAACTTCCTGGGGTGAGAACTGGCAGGAACAGCAGCCACAGCATCCTCTGGGATACCAACCAACCAACCAACCAATCAATTAATCAATCAGTGGTATTTATTAAGTGCTTCTTGTGATTACAATGAACAAGACAAGGAGACACCTGGAGGAAAGAGAGAGAGAAGGGAGTTGGGAGCAATGGCTTTAATACAGAGAAGATCCAGCTGGGGAAGCGGAAAGTCACTGGGGCTGGTGCTGGGAATTGGACTGGGAACCAGGGTTGCAGGACACCTGGATTGGAAGAGCAGAGGGGAGATGGGGATAGAGGATTAGGGGATAGGGTAGCTGATTCTGGAAGGGGAGTGGCGTGGAAGAGGGGAGATGTGGGATGAGGCCAGGAGGCCTGGGTTCTGGACAGAAGGAATAGGGCTGGATACCTAAGATAGGGAAAGGGATTGGGTTGCCTACCGTGGTCTTGTCTCCAGTATGTCGTTGTCTCTTGCTCTCCCTCTCTCTCACTTAAAACCCCAAGACAGACTCTATAGAAGAAACCACACAGGATGTGAAGAGGTGATGTCAAACTTGGGGCTTGGCCAAGCGTTGTGAAGCCAAGTGAGGTTGGTAGGGAATCTCCAAAGCATCCCTAGAGGTTTGGGTGACAGGAAGAAAGACCCTGAGCTGTCGGGGGAAGAATGAGGATAGGGCAGTAATCTTCTGCTCTCACTGTGGTACTTCTTAAGCACTTTAATGTACTGAGCACTCTACGAAGCGCTGGAGTAGGTACGAGATAATTAGGTCGGACAGAGTCGGACTGTGTGACACATGGGGATCATGGTCTAAGGGGGAGGGAGAATGGACACTGAGTCCCCATTTTACAGATGAGGAAACCAAGCCCATAGAAGTGAAGTGGCTTTCTCCAAATCATACAGCAACGAGGGGCAAAACTGAGAATAGAACCTAAATCCTTTGGCTCTCAGGCCCATGCTCTTTCCAGTCCACTCTGGTTCATGGAGACCTGGCCAATCAGAATGGTGTTTGTTGTATGGTCCTTGTTAAATGCTTACTTTGTGCCACACGCTTTACTAAATGCTGGGGGAAATACAAGTTAATCACGTCGGTCACAGCCTCTGTCCCATATGGAACTCTCAGTCTAAATTGGAGTGGGGAGGATTTAATCCTCATTTTATAGATGAGGTAATCGAGGCACAAGGAAGTTAAGTGACTTGGCCAAGGTCACACAGGAGACAAGTGGCGGATTTGGGAGTAGAACCCAGGTCATCTGACTCTCACTAGGCCACAAATGACGGTATAAATGGTATCAGTGACCAGTTCATGAGCCCACCTCCATTGAAAGGTCATTGAGAGCAGAGAATGTGCCTGCCAACTCTGTTGTATTGCACTCTCCCAAGCCCTTAGTACAGTGCTTGGCAAAGAAGTGCTCAGTAAATACCACTGATAATGATGATGACATGGTGCCATCACAGGGAACCGTCTGACCAGCAACCTTGGGTCCTCGTTTCTTCCCATAGACAGGGTGAAGATGAAGATGCCCTTTACTCCCGAAGAAGATCCCAGCAAAGTTTATGGATCCAGGCATGGAAACGGGCAGGAGTAGAAGATGGAAATAACACCCAGAGAGGAAGGTAGGAAATGGAAGAGGACTGAGGGATAGAATTGATCCCTGCTAATAATGATAGCAATAATATTAATAATAGTAATTGTGGTATTTGTTTAGTGCTTACTATGTGCCAAAAACTACGTTCCAAGTACTAGTATTTAGGCCCGGGGTCCCTGGTTCGGATGGAGGGAAAACACATCAGAGAAGAGGTCTACAGAGAGGGAGAAGGGAGGGCTCTGCCATCTTGGGAATTCCACTGGGGGGACGTGGGAGAGCCAGGAGATTCCAGTAGGGAATCCAGGTTCTAGGTGAGAAGTGATTAGTACAGTGCTCTGTGCATAGTAAGCGCTCAATAAATACTACTGAATGAATGAATAAATGAACTGAGATCTGGGGGAGGGCGATAGTGGGGACTTATGGATCGGCAGCACCCCCGTTATCACAGTCAGCGCTCCCAAACCCATCCCCGCAAAGCTTTGTCTTTGGCCTCCAAGGGAAGTCTGCTGCCTTATTCCCCATAGCAATTTATGGTTCTGCTCCCTTCCTCTCCCTCCTCCCACAGAGATTATTTTCCTGGGGCAGATCGCTGTCATCCTGCACCATTACCTGTTGCTGGATTGGCCTTTTCCCACTCCTCCTCTCCTTCACCCAAACCCTATACATGTTCCCTGATCACCGACCAATACCTGCCAGATAAATCCTTCACTCATTAGCTCTGGTTTCTGCCCCTCTCTTCATCTACTCAGATCCCACACCCTGTCCCTGGTCACAACCGAGTCTGTGCCCTCATGCCCTAACCTTAATTAAACAACTCACTTTCATCCTTCTTTTTTTAAAAAATCGTATTTGTTATTCATTCAGCACTTACCATGTGTCAGGCACTGTACTAAGCTCTGGGTTGATATAAGCTAATCAAGTTGGACACAGTCCATGACCCTCATGGGGCTCACAGACTTAATCCTCACTTTAGAGTTGAGGTAACTGAGGCACAGAGAAATGAAGTGACTGGCCCAACATCACACATCAGACAAGTGGCAAAGCCAGGATTAGAACTAAAGTCTTTCTGCTTCCAGGCCCGTGCTCTATCCAGTAGGTCACATTGCTTCTCCATTCTGTAGCTTGCATAGCACACCCTCCTCCAGGAAACCTTCCTTCAATCGATCAATCAATCAATCCTATTTATAGAGCACTTAGTGTATGCAGAACACTATAAGAAGTGCTTGGGAGAGTACAGTGTAACAGGGTTCGTAGACACATTCCGGGGTTGGTAGCCACGTTCCCTGTCCACAAGGAGCTTATGTTCCCTTGTGCATCTAGCCATGTTTTGGTAGATAATTTGGTGTTTTTCCCTCAATTATACCGTGGGTCATTTGAGGACTGGAACTCAGACCCACAGAAATCCAGTAAACCCAGAATGCCTAGTTTGGTGCCACGGGAACCTGCAAGTATTTTAGACCGGAAGGGCCTTAGATTTGGGGATGATGAGTAGGTCTTTCAGGACATCTGATCTGGGGAAGAGAAGCTGAGTACAGAGCAGAAAAGGCAGTGCATGGCTTGGCCATTAGAAATGGATGACGACTGAGTTGGTAGAATTTGAGAGACTGTAAACTCATTGTGGGCAGGGAATATGTCTGCTAATTCTGTTATATTGTTCTCTCCCAAGCGCTTAGTACAGTGCTCTGCACACAGCGCTTGATAAATACGATTGATTGAAAGGGATTAGGAGTTCTGAAGGGAGAGGGAATTCTGGGAGTGTGGGTGGTAGAGCTGGGGACCAGGTTGCCTTGGCCTTCACTAGATGGAAAGGACAACTGACATGTAAAGAACAGAACTGAAAACTGGGTGGTGGAGCAATTGGGTTCCAGGAAAGGATTAGCACCTCTTCATGATCAGACCCTCGTGGTTTCACCCCCCACTCCCCTATTGTGTTTCATGGAAAGAAGGTTCGGGCAGGAAGTCTCACAGGAAGTGCAATGGAGGAAAGACCTGAAGTTTCTTCATGAGGCTATGGGGTGGGGGTGAGTTGGATGATGGGAACTGGACCAGAAGATGATGGGAACTGGACCAGAAGTTTGAGGGGGTGGGAGGCAGCTGCCTGAGGTTTGGAAGGGAATGAAGTGGCCAGTGTTCTGGTTTTATGAATGTCGGTTCAAATTTCAGCTGGCCTGTCTCCTGTCTGATTCCACTTTCATATGAATGGCCCCTGTACCATGGCTCAGCGTTTTCCGTGAAAACTTTGGAGATATGAATATGGCAGGAGAGATTGTGTGGTAGTGTGTCTGATCCCCCACCTCCTATGTCTGTTACTTCCTCTGCTCATCTGGTTCTGCCTCTCTTTCTCCCTCTCTCTTTCCTTTCCCTGACTTTTCTATTCCCCCACCCTGTGTCACCTCTCTTTCTTACTCCCTTCTCTGCCTTTCCTGGTCTCCTCTGGGATTTCAGGTCACTAGGCCTATTCCCCATAAGTCCCACCCAAGTCTCACTTTGGAAAATACCGTCATTTCATCCTGAACCTTTCCAGAGAGTTCCCGAGAGGTCAGCTGTTACCGCATATGCTGACGTCACCGGTGTTCACCCACACCAGCCCTTCGTGCCTAAACCGATTTGTTCTTGCAGCCAAAATGACAGATTTGTCCTGGTAGAATTTGCTGGTGGGCCCCGCCATTCTTCTGGGGCTGGTTCACTAAGGACCTGTAAGTCTCTGGGAAAATACACCCCACCAAGTGGCCACTGATAGAACCCTAATTTCGAGGAACAGAGTGTGGTTGAATAGTGAGTTATGTCTAATCTTCATCTAATATAACTAGAGGAAGCCTGCCTGTAAGGGTTCAAGTATAACCAACCTTGCAGGCTCACAGTGGGGATGAGGGGTTTTCTACCACATCCACAAAAACTGATAAGATCTCACTGCCAACTACAAATATGCACATCTAATGAATCATGCTTTCCTTAAGCATCTCCTTTTCACCACAGTTTGACCTAGTTCCTCTCACGTTTGTGTTACAAAAACCGGTTTGAGTGTCAGAATTTTTGAAAAGGTATTTGATGATAATAATAATAATTGTGGGATTTAAGTGCTAATTATGTGCCAGGTACTGTACTAAGCGCTGGGGTAGATACAGCAAAGTGGTTTGGACAATCCCTGTCCCACACAGGGCTCATAGTCTTGATCCCCATTTTACAGATGAGGGAATTGAGGCCCATAGAAGTTAAGTGACTTACTCAAGATGACACAGTGCTTACTATGTGCCAGGCACTATACTAAGTGCTTGGGTAGTTACAAGCTAATCAGGTTGGACACAGTTCATGTTGCAAATTGGGCTCACAGTCTTAATCCCCATTTTGCAGATGAGGGAACTGAGACAGAGAGAAGTTAAGTGACTTGCCCAAGGTCACACAGCAGACAACTGGTGGAGCCAGAATTAGAACCCAGGTCCTTCTGACTCCTAGACCTATGCTCTTTCCACAAGGCAACGCTGCTTCTCAAGGATTTCTCAAGCCTTTCTTCCAGGGCGTGTGTGTAGGGGGGGTAGGGTGGAGGTGGGGGCTGGCTTTCATTTTTTGAAAATGATGCTGCTGCAGGTAAGTTTCTGTTCATGCATGCAGTCGTAGCTTATAACCCCAGCACTAGATGAGTGCACCACACCACAATAATGCGTGCAAGTGAAAATGGAACCTTGCTGTGTCGATGGGTAATCATGGCGTAGTGAGCAGCAGCATGGTGTAGTGGCTAGAGCCTGGGCCTGGGAGTCAGAAGGTCATGAGTTCTAATTACGGCTTTGCCGCCTGCCTGTTGTGTGACCTTGAGTCAGTCTCTTCCCTTCTCTGGGCCTCAGTTCCTTCATCTGTCAAATGAGGATTGAGACTGTGAGCCCCATGTGGGACAAGGACTGTGTCCAACCCGATTTGCTCATATCCACCCCAGCGCTTAGTACAGTGCCTGCCACATAGCCCTTAACAAATATCATCATTATTTAGCACACAGTCAATCATCATTGATGGTATTTATTGAGTGTTTATTGTGTGGAGACCACTGTACTAAGCACTTAGTAGAGTACAATACAACAGAGATGGTAGACACATTCCCTGCTGAAAATGAGATCACAGTCTTGAAGGGGAGGTAGACATTGATATCAAATAAATGAAGGATATAAGCATAAGTGCTTTGGGGCTGAGGGAGGGATGAATAAAGGAGCAAATTAGGGTGATGCAGAGGGGAGAAGTCTCATGGGAAGCAGGTGATTCAGGATGGGTTGGCAGCAAAACCACTTTGGGCTCTGGGTTGAATGAAGAACTCAGTGGGTAGGACTAGGGATTGGGGCAGAGACTAAAGGCCCTCCAGCCCTCATAGGATGAGAGCACTATAAAAGCCCAGCATCCCCTAGATTGTAAGCTTCTTGTGGGCTGGTATCATGCTCATTATTATTAGTATTATTAATAATACTAACAATAATAATTTTGGTATTTAAACACTTACTATGTGTCAAGCACTGTCCTAAGCACTGGGGAAGATACAAGATAATCAGGTCCCACATAGGGCTCATTGTCTAAGTAGAAGGGAGAACAGGTATTGAAAATCCTCATTTTGCCTCATTCTGTGTGACTTTGGGCAAGTCACCTATCTTCTCTAGGCCTCAGTTCGCTCATTTTGCCGATGAAGGCACTATAAGTGACTTGCCCAAAGTCACACAGCAGACAAGTGACAGTGCTGAGATTAGAACCCAGGTCCTCTAACTCGCAGGCCCCTGCTTTTTCCACTAAGCCATGGTCTTTCTCAACTTTATTTCATTGTACTTTCCCAAGCATTTAGTACAGTGCTGTGATTCAATAAGTGCTCAATAAATACTATTGTCCCACATGGAGTTCACAGTCTTAGGAGGGAGTAGGATTTAATCCCTATTTTACAGATGAGGTAACTGAGGCCTACAGAGTGGCTTGCCCAGGTCACACAGCAGACAAGTGGCAGAGCCAGGATTAAAATCCAGGTTCTCTGACTCCAGGCCCATGCTCTTTCCACCAGGCCATATTTGTTCTCTGCAGGTAGGGTTGAAGATGGATGATCAAGTTGATGATGATTTGCAAGCTTCAGGAGGCAGGCCAGGGACCGCTTGGGAAAGTAAGAGGGGAAACTCTCTTTGTTAGCGAGGGCTGAGGATTAGGGCTAAGTTGTTCTCGTCTGCATCATGAGAAGCAGCATGGCTTAGTGGAAAGAGCATAGGCTTGGAGTCAGAGGTCATGGGTTCTAATCCCAGCTCCTCCACTTGTCTGCTGTGTGACCTTGGGCAAGTCACAGCTTCTCTGTGGCTCAGTTCTCTCATGTGTAAAATGGGGATTGACTGTGTGGACAACCTGATTACCTGGTATCTACCCCAGAGTTTAGAACAGTGCTTGGCACATAGAAGTGCTTAAATATTACTCTCACTCTTGGCTTCAAGGCTGTCCATCACCTTGCCCCCTCCTACCTCTCCTCCCTTATCTCTTTCCACTGCCCACCCCGCACGCTCCGCTCCTCTACCGCCCACCTCCTCACCGTCCTCCGTTCTCGCCTAGCCCGCCATCGATCCCTGGGCCACGCCCTCCCGTGGTCCTGGAATGCCCTCCCTCCTCACCTCTGCCAAACTAATTTTCTTCCCCTCTTCAAAAACCTACTTAAAGCTCACCTCCTCCAAGAGACCATCCCAGAATGAGCTCCCCTTTTCCCTCTGCTCCCTCTACCCCCCCCGCCTTCACCTCTCCACAGCTAAACCCTCTTTTCTCCCCTTTCCCTCTGCTCCTCCCCTCTCCCTTCCCATCCCCTCAGCACTGTACTCATCCACTCAACTGTATATATTTTCATTACCCTATTTATTTTGTTAATGAGATGTACAGCTCCTTGATTCTATTTATTTGCCATTGTTTTAATGAGATATTAATTCCCTTGATTCTATTTATTGCTATTGTTCTTGTCTGTCCGTCTCCCCCGATAGGACTGTAAGCCCGTCAAAGGGCAGGGACTGTATCTGTTACTGATTTGTACATTCCAAGCACTTAGTACAGTGCTCTGCACATAATAAGCGCTCAATGAATACTATTGAATGAATGAAAATATTATCATTGTTATGTGATTTTGGTTACCGGTCATGCATTCTGGGTATCTTATCCCCTGTAGTGGTTTTTAAAAACTCTTTGTGGGCAGGGAAAGGTTATATTGTTATAGTGTACTCTCCCAAGCGTTTATTACAGGCTCTGAACACAGTAAGTGCTCAATAAATATGACTGACTGTTAGATTAAGCCCTCTTTTACTCACTAACCTGCTTATCTGATTGGTGGGGAGAGGAGTGTTACCGTGAGGTAATTTCTAAGCAGCCCCTCTCAACCTGCTCACCTAGAAGAGGGGATTCGATATTTTCAGCCAAGTGGTGGTGGAGACCAAAGGGGACTTGCTCAAAAGGATGTTCTTGCCCCATCCTGTGGCTAATGGGAAACTCTGTGGGATTTGGAACCTGAAATTTGGCTGGATGATCAAACCCTTGGCAATGGTGACCCGTTGGGGTTCCCTCAATCAATCAATCAGTGGTATTTATTGAGTATTTATTCTGTGTAGAGCACTGTACTAAGCACTTGGGAGAGTACAATACAGTAAGTAGACATAAGTAGTAGTAGTTTACAATCTAATAGAGCACTACGGTCCTTTAGTCTGACCGCTTCTCTCAAGTCAGGGAAGACCTACCGAACAGGGGCTAATAATTCCAGGGTGAGAGGTATCAATGCCTCCAGGATATTAACTCCAAGGGAATGAAGTCATTGGCTTTTTTCTTACAACTTTTTGGGCAAGGCCTGCAGTTGAACTTTTCCTGTCCTATCCCTTGGAGCTAAAAAAAAAAAAAAAAGGGCCAGAAGAGTGAGCCAGACAATTACTTTCCTCACCTTCAAAGACTTATTGAAGGCACATCTTTTCCAAGATGCCTTCCCTGACTAAAACCTCATTTTCTTTTCTCCCACTCCCTTCTGCATTGCCCTGATTTGCACCCTTTATTCACCACCTTCCACCCCAGTCCCATAGCACTTATGTACATGTCTGCAATTAATTTATTTAAATTAATGTCTGCCTCTCTGTCTATATTGTAAACTTGTTGTGGGCAAGGAGTGTGTCTGTTTAATTGTTATAATGTACTCTCCCAAGCGTTTACTATAGTGCTCTGCACACAGGAAGTGCTCACATAAGCTTGGTTGAGTCCCAAGCAGGGCAGGGACTGTGTCCAACCTAATTAACTTGCACCTATCCCAGCACTTGGAGAGTTTCCAGTGCTCTTCCTGTCTCAGCTATAGGAGGGAGAGTTAAGCAGAGGCATATCCATTCCATTTCTAGTTGGGGCAGTGGCTAGCAAGTGGATACTCCTCTGTGGTGGGCAGCAGCGGCATGAGAGAGAGTCAAGGGCAGAGACTCAAGTTTACTGCACAGAAGGAGACAATGGTAAACCACTTCTGTATTTTTACCAAGAAAAGTATGTATACACTACTGGAACGATTGCAGGTGGAAGTGGGGTGTTCTGGAACAGATGTGTCCATGGCATCGCTATGGATCGGAGATGTCTTGATGTCATAAGACAAGACAATCCCAGCACTTAAGGCAGAGTTTAGCGCATAGTAAGCAGTTAACAAGTACCATAAAAAATAATGAATAAAGAGGAGTCTGGCTTCCCTCAAGTCAGGCAAGACCTACCAAAGCATTGTTCTACAGGTTACAGGGGCTAATAATGCCAGGGTGAGAGGTATCAATGCCCCCAGGGTATTAACACCAAGGGAGTGAAGCCACTTATCCAAGTCCCCACTTGGATAAATCACATCCCTAAAAAGCAATAGAGAATTGAACTGTTGGATAGGCCAAGAAATAATTCAATAATTCTTTTATGTGAGGTACCATTGGCCTAATTCTCCTTTGAAAGCTATAGACCTGCCTTGCAGACTTTCAGAAAATTTTATTAGCCTGCCTGGCTCTACAATTCACTAGCCACTATCAACATCTTTTATGATTTATATGTTTCCTCCACATAGTCCCTGCTGACAGACCGTAGTCCCAGTCCAGCCCCAGTGCTGGTAAAGATCCTCTCATCCTCATCGGCATTCAGAGCCAAGCTAGAGGCTCCTCAGCCTGGGCCTCCTCCGTCCTGCCTCCACCACATTCAAACAGTAGCAAATCCAGCTTAGATGGTTTGTTTTACTGCTATTTGCCTGGCGATGGCAGCAGTGAAGAGAAAGTGACCCTGTAGCGGAAGGTAAGTAGTCTCTTTTGGCTCTTTTCTACCTCCTTTCCATTTTCTTCTCTCCTCCTCTTATCCTCTTTTTACCTCTCCCAAACTTTTCTTCCCTTTCCCTTTTTCCTTCACCAGCCCCAATTCACTCCTGCCTTCAAGATGAAAAGTTAACACACCTAGAAAAACAGGCCTTCTGCCCAAGTAGTTCCTCATCCCAAACCCGAGAATGCATCCCAGCTCCATTTTCAGAAAGTTTAATGAATTGAAGATGGCACAGTGTAACCCCAGCCCCTCCCCCTTTCCCAGCTGTCACCGCTCTCCCCTCCTCCCCTGCTGGAACGTTTCAAATCCTTCAAACCCCCTCGCTGCTTTGTTCATCTCATAGGCAGACACTAAGTGAATTACAAACTGACAGCAGAGACTAAAATTGCCAGCATCATCACCCTCACTTCTTCTCAGTGCCTGTGAGAGGTGCCTGTCCACTTCAGTGAGATGTTCCACTTGGAGACTCTGGGAGAGGCAAGGAAGGACTCAGAGACTCCGAGAAGGGGAGGTGGAGAGGAGGAGCTGGTGGGAGAAGGCCCAGCTCAGGAAAGCAGAGAGGGTGGAGGAGGGAGACGGCTACAAGATGCATTTTTATTAAAGGACCAAAATTGTTTTCTTCTTGTGGGATACGAGAACATATCTGGTTGCAGAAAGCAGTTCAGAGCTCAGGAGAAGGGGACAGATTCGGTTCTGGGGTTCGCACAGAGGCAGAAGCAGTGAAGCAGAGAGGATGAGCTGGCTGGGACCACCGAGAGAGGGAGACCCTAATGTCAGCTCATCCTCCGATCGATCCAGTCTCTGTAGTAGGAGACATTGGTATAAACTCCTGGAAAATTGGGCGTAGCACAGCGGATTCCCCAGCTCACTACCCCAATCAAGGTCCAGGCACCATTTATTTTACAGGCCAGAGGTCCCCCCGAGTCACCCTGTGGAGAGATAGAGGAACATTAGGAAGAAAATGGAGTTAAAGAGTTGTGACGATTTTGAGGACATTATGTTTTTTCCCCCCATCTGGGGACCGAAGAAAGAAGAGCGTCCTCTGACCCAGGGCTGGGTAACCCCAGGGATCCAGCCAGACTAGAGCCTAACAGAGAAGAGGGCAGACAGGCAGGCATTAGGGAGGGGCCAGATGCTGCTGCCTGGTGTCCACAGGGACAGTGAATGAGATTTTTCCTTGTTCTGTCTTTCACTGAGAAATATTTCCAGTTGAGACCAGATGAGAATTCATGTCTATGCTCTAGTCGGGTCCCCACTTGGATAAATCACATCCCTAAAAAGGGATAGAGAATTGAGCTGTTGGATAGACCAAGAAAGAATTCATACATTCTTTTGTGTGAGGCATCATTGGCCTAATTCTCCTCTGAAAACTATAGACCTGCCTTGCAGACTTTCAGAAAATTTTATTAGCCTGACTAGCTCTACAATTCACTAGGCACCACCAGCATCTTTTAAAAACCCACTTGCCCCATTTCCTGAGCATCTGTCCCATTTCCTAATTGGAATAGGACACATTAGACCAGACCAGATTTCTCTGATTAGATCAGGTATATCTTACCTGACAGGAATCCTGCCATTTCTTCTTGTCACCAGCACAGAACATGTCCTTTTGAATTTCATGTGATACAATATGGAAGATGGGTTGGCACTCCTCAAGTTTAAATATGGTAATCTGCACTTCCTGCAGTTTATAGGGAGGAGGCAATGGCACTATAGAGAGAAAAGGACATGGGAAAATTTTCAACTGGCTTACCTATAGAATGGGGGTTAAATACCTGTTCTCATTCACTCATTCGTATTTATTGAACACTTACTCTATGCAAAACACTGACTAAACGCTTGGGAGAGAATAATATAACAAGACACATTCCCTGCCCACAATGAGCTCACAGTAGAGGGGGGGAGACAGACATTAATATAAATATAGATACCTACCTAAACTGTGAGCCCCATGGGGGACAGGGATTGGGACAGGGATTCTGTCCAACCTGATAATCCTGTATCTCCCCCAGGGCTTAGCACAAAGTAAGTTTTGAACAAATATTACAGTTGTTATGGAAGAAAGAGACTAGTAGGAAGGTTGTGGTATGGTGATAAATGAGGCTTAAGCAAAGAATAGGAAGAGGAGGCGTTCCCCTCTCCCTGGGCCTGAGGCAGAGACAGAAATCAATCAGTCCTACTTATTGAGTACTTACTGTGTGCAGAGCATTGTACTAAGTGTTTTTTTATGGTTTTTGTTTAGCACTTACTGTGAGCCAGGCACTGTACTAAGGGCTGGGATAGATGCAAGTTAATTGGTTGGACACAGTCCATGTTGCAAATTGGGTTCACAAGCTTAATCCCCATTTTGCAGATGAGGGAACTGAGGCACAGAGAAGTTAAGTGACTTGCCTAAGGTCACACAGCTGACAAGTGGTGGAGTCAGGATTAGAACCCAAGTCCTTCTGACTCTAAGGCCTGTGCTCTATCCAGTAGACCAAGCTGCTTCTCAACTGCTTGGGGGAGTACAATGCAACAGGGTTGGTAGATATGTTTCCTGCCCAAAACAAGCTTACAGTCTAGATCTACAGTCAGAAACCCACTTATTCAGGCAGATGAGTCACCTGAGCTGAGTCTAAATCCTGAAATGCCGCTGGCTTTGAGTGATTAGGAGGAGGGGTGGTAGGAGGGTGGGAGGTGACTATTTGCTGTTTCTCCTTCTTCTCACCCAGAACTGTCCAGAGGATTTGCCAGAGAAAGTGATTGTCACATGAATTACCCACTCATTATAGGGACATTAAGGCACCTGTTTGATACTTGTGGTGCACTAGGCAGGTGTCCACTGATTCATTCATTCATTCAATAGTATTTATTGAGCGCTTACTATGTGCAGAGCACTGTACTAAGCGCTTGGGATGAACAAGTCGGCAACAGATAGAGACAGTCCCTGCCGTTTGACGGGCTTACGGTCTAATCGGGGGAGATGGACAGACGAGAACGATGGCAATAAATAGAGTCGAGGGGAAGAACATGGCAACTAAATAGAATCGAGGTGATGTACAATTCATTAACAAAATAAATAGGGTAATGAAAATATATACAGTTGAGCGGACGAGTACAGTGCTGTGGGGATGGGAAGGGAGAGGTGGAGGAGCAGAGGGAAAAGGGGAAAAAGAGGGTTTAGCTGCGGAGAGGTGAAGGGGGGGTGGCAGAGGGAGTAGAGGGAGAAGAGGAGCTCAGTCTGGGAAGGCCTCTTGGAGGAGGTGAGTTTTAAGTAGGGTTTTGAAGAGGGAAAGAGAATCAGTTTGGCGGAGGTGAGGAGGGAGGGCGTTCTGGGACCGCGGGAGGACGTGGCCCGGGGGTCGACGGCGGGATGGGCGAGACCGAGGGACGGTGAGGAGGTGGGTGGCGGAGGACTGGAGCGTGCGGGGTGGGTGGTAGAAAGAGAGAAGGGAGGAGAGGTAGGAAGGGGCAAGGTGATGGAGAGCCTCGAAGCCTAGAGTGAGTAGTTTTTGTTTGGAGCGGAGGTCGATAGGCAACCACTGGAGTTGTTTAAGAAGGGGAGTGACATGCCCAGATCGTTTCTGCGGGAAGATGAGCCGGGCGGCGGAGTGAAGAATAGACTGGAGCGGGGCGAGAGAGGAGGAAGGGAGGTCAGAGAGAAGGCTGACACAGTAGTCTAGCCGGGATATAACGAGAGCCCGTAACAGTAAGGTAGCCGTTTGGGTGGAGAGGAAAGGGCGGATCTTGGTGATATTGTAGAGGTGAAACCGGCGGGTCTCAGTAACGGATAGGACGTGTGGGGTGAACGAGAGAGACGAGTCAAGGATGACACCGAGATCGCGGGCCCGAGAGACGGGAAGGATGGTCGTGCCATCGACGGTGATAGAGAAGTCTGGGAGAGGACCGGGTTTGGGAGGGAAGATGAGGAGCTCAGTCTCGCTCATGTTGAGCTTTAGGTGGCGGGCCGACATCCAGGTGGAGACGTCCCGGAGGCGGGAGGAGATGCGAGCCTGAAGGGAGGGGGAGAGGACAGGGGCGGAGATGTAGATCTGCGTGTCATCTGCGTAGAGATGGTAGTCAAAGCCGTGAGAGCGAATGAGTTCACTGAGGGAGTGAGTGTAAATGGAGAAGAGAAGAGGGCCAAGAACTGACCCTTGAGGAACTCCAACAGTTAAAGGATGGGAGGGGGAGGAGGCTCCGGCGAAGGAGACCGAGAATGACCGGCCAGAGAAGTAAGAGGAGAACCAGGAGAGGACAGAGTCCGTGAAGCCAAGGTGAGATAAGGTACGGAGGAGGAGGGGATGGTCGACTGTGTCAAAGGCAGCAGAGAGGTCAAGGAGGATTAGAATGGAGTAGGAGCCATTGGATTTGGCAAGAAGGAGGTCACGGGTGACCTTAGAAAGAGCAGTCTCGGTAGAGTGGAGGGGACGGAAGCCAGATTGGAGGGGGTCTAGGAGAGAATGGGAGTTATGAAATTCTAAGCATCGATTGTAGATGACTCGTTCTAGGATTTTGGAAAGGAAGGGTAGTAGGGAGATAGGGCGATAACTGGAGGGGGAAGTGGGGTCAAGATCAAACAGTCAATGCCATTGAGGGCTTCCTGTGTGTAAAGCACTATCCTAAGTGCTTGGAAGAGTATAGTATAGTGGAGCTGCCTTCGAGGATTTTACAATGTAGCAGAGGAGTTAGATACTCATATAAATTGCAGGGATGGGAAGAAACAGAGTTTAGTTATATGCATAAGTGCTGTGGGGCTGTGAGTGGGGTGAATAAGTACTTAGAAGGTACACATTTAAACACAAAGGTGATATAGAAGGGAAGGAGAATAATATGGAGTGGTGACCTGAGCTTTATTTTCAACTCATCTCTCATTCAACCCAAATATTCTATCTGTCACTAAAACCTGTCACTTCTACCTTCACGACATCATGTGATTCCCTCTCATTGGCTGGACAGAGATAGTTAAAAGAGTCTGGTGGGGGATCAATTTGGCTCTTGCCCTTGAAGCAAAATTGCACAAACACAGCTTGTCCTCACCTTTATATTGAATATTCCCCCAACCCGTCACCCAGCATTGAGCCTTCAGTAGTACTTCAGCATCTCCAGATGAGGGGAGATTGATTTTTTTGACATTTTTTGAGAAAGTCACTGGTCTATCTAGTTCCACCAATGCGATGTCCCCACCGTCTTCAGCACGCGTTTTAAACTTCTCATTTATGATAATTTGTTTCACAGGTGTCAGCTTGAAGGGATGCAGGGAATAGAGATTCAGTTCCCCCACACCAACATGATAATATGAAGAAGATTTGGAGCTGCAGAGAGAGAAAAGGACACACCAACAGTTATTTGGAAATGATAGTTTAGGAGGGAGCTTCCCAGTTGAGTGTGATAATCCCATAATTCCATTTGAAAATCAATGTGTCCCTCCGTTTACCAAGATGGTTCTCATCCAAACTCCACTGACTCCTAACTGTCCTAACAAACTACAACATATTCAACAGGGATGAGCCCTTTGAGGTGAAGCCACAGCTTTTGCTGCAGTGTGCACAGGGTCACCAGCCTCTTAACCCACTGGCTAAAATAGGATAAGGATAAAAAATGAAGCCACTTTTGGCCCCATCTCACCTTGGACCCGCTCAGGCAGATTGGTGGGGGGCTGGGGGACAAGATGGTTGTCTTGTCTTAGAAGTTGTTAGGGTAGCTGTGGCCACCCACTGAGGCTGGGGCAGACCACCAGAGCAATCTCCATGGGTCAGATAATTCCTGTGAGACTGAGAAGCTGACCACCCCCCCCCACCCAACCCTCAGCTCTCAGGCTGTAGGACTGGGACTTGGGGTCCTCTGCCATCATCATTCAAAACAGTGACAACATCCCCAGCTCAGCTGGTTTGCCCCAGGGTTGGCTGGAGCTGCTGTTGCCTGGCTGGGTGATGGTGGCAGAAGGTGGCTTAACATGTCCAAAACAGAACACCCTATCTTCCCTCCCAAACCCTTTCTTCCCTCTGACTTTCCCATCACTGTAGATGGCACCACCATCCTTCCTTTCTCACAAGTCTGTAATCTTGGTGTCATCCTTGACCCCTCTCTCTCATTCAACCCACATATTCAATTCATCACTAAATCTTCGCAGTTCGACATTCACAGCATCACTAAAATCCTCCCTTTCCTCTCCATTCAAACTGCTACCGTGTTAATATAATCACTTGCCCCATCCCACTTGGATTACTGCATCAGTCTCCCCGCTGACCTCCCGGCCTCCTGTCTCTCCCCACTCCAGTCCATACTTCATTTTGCTGCCTGGGTCATTTTTCTACAAAAATGCTCATGGGGATGTTCCCCACTCCTTACGAAACTCCAGTGGTTGCCCATCCTCCTCCGCATCAAATAAAAACTCCTCATCATTGACTCTGAAGCACTCAATCACCTCGTCCCCACCTACCTCCCCTTGCTACTCTCCTACTACAACCCAGCCCACACAGTTCAGTCCTCTAATGCTAACCTTCTCACTGTACCTCGATCTCGCCTATCTCACTGCAGACATCTCGCCTACGTCCTCCCTCTGGCCTGGAATGCATTCCTCAAATCCGACAGACAATTACTCTCTCCGCCTTCAAAGCCTTATTGAAGGCACATCTCCTCTAAGAGGTCTTCCCTGACTAAGCTCCCCTTTTCCCTTCTCCCACTCCCTTCTGCATCACCCTGACTTGCTTCCTTTATTCATTCTACCTCCCAGACCCACGGCACATATGTACATATCTGTAATTTGTATTAATGTCTCTCTCCTCTCTAGACTAAGCTCGTTGTGGGCAGGAAATGTGTCTGTTTATTGTTATAATGTACTCTCCCAAGCACTTAGTACAGTGCTCTGCACACAGCAAGCACTCAATAAATATGATTGAATAAATGAAAGAAAGTGGCAGCCAAGTGGAAGAAGCCACTCTCCTTCCTGCCTCTTTTCTCTCTATTTCCCCAAGTGCTTTTATCCCCTACTTGTTGTCTTGTTCTCCCTTTTCACTTCTCTTTCTATGCTCCCTCTTATTTCCCTCTAACACTGTCCTCTTCTGGTTTGCTCCATTCCATCTAAGGTGAGACAAGCCATCCAAAGAGTTTTTTGAGCCCCCATCAGAGATGGGGAGTCCAGGAGGGGAATAGCTTGTGTCCCTTCGAGGTCATACTCTTGAAGCCCAACTCTCCCAAAGAAACTCCTCAGGTTTGCTTCCATACAATGCAGTTTCAGTGACAACTCTGGTGCCAGCCCTTGAGCTCAGACTCTCGTACTTACCTTGCGAAACAGTGGGCAGCAGTCAGCACCCAGCGCTGGTCAATGAGGGAACCGCCACAGATGTGTTTTCCTTGAAATCTCAGGCTCACCTGCCATGGCCATTGGCCTGGCTTGGCATTCTTCCCTCCCACAATGTCCACCAAATCCCTGGCTGAACCACTCTCTGGGGAGATACAGAACAGGTAAGAAGGTCCAGGGTCCCCAGCCCAACCATCCTGTCTGGTTCTCCCTCCAACTCCAATTGCCCTCCCTATGTGCTCTCAGCAGTGCATTGGCTATTGAACTGAATTAAAAAATTTTCACCTTACCCCACCCTGTCCCTTCCTAAGGATCAGGTTGAAAAAGACTCTTAGGGGGTGGAGAAGGCACCAGAACTCACCTTGACCCTTGGAGACTGAGTTTCCCAGAAGAAATGGCAGAAATAGTAGCCAGATCATCATCTGGACAAAGGGATGAGTGAAGTCAAGAGGGAAAGGGGCTGAGTACAGTAACTGAGGTTCTAGAAGCATTTGGGGACAGGAAACCTTTATTTAGGGAAGGTAGCAGAGCCCTTAATGGGACTACTGTCTGTCTCCTCCCCTCAAACCAATCCCCTTTTGCTCTACAGGACAGGATGTCACGATAGAAACCACATAGCATTTGGAGAGATGTATTCACCTCTCTGTCTTGAGAAAGAATTATGAGGTGAGAAAATGACGGTAAATGGGGCTTACTCTGTAAAGCTTACTTTTACCCCAGTCCCACCTACTCACTTGGCCTGAAAGCACCAACACCACCTCCTCCAACTTACAGCTGCTTCCTCTTCTTGCTCACGCTCCACAGTTAACCCTCTGATTCCCTCTCTGCAGGAGAGGGAGGGGAGGGTTGAGAAAGGACTAGGGCAGCATTGTCTTATTAGAGTGTAAACAGCTCGAGGAAACAGCTCGAGGTCAGGGAGCTGCAGTGACCTTAGTACCTGAGTAGCTTGCATGATGTTAAAGCAGCAGCCGAGGGCCTGGACTGGAACTGACATAGCTGAGAAAGTTGTGTCAGTGATGCAGAAAGTGAGTTGCAGTGACAGCTTCACAGCTGCCCAGGTAGAGGGGCAGTACCAATGTACATGGTACAACCCCCAGCCCTCCTCAAACGGCATTAGACTGTGGTGTCCAGAGTTTAAACCTCACCAATTCCCAGGTGGTGCAGACCTCCACTTCAGAACAGCCCCGGAGCCCCCACTATTCATTCAATCAGTTGTATTTATTGAGCGCTTACTGTGTACAAAGCACTGTACTTGGCACTTGGGAGAGTACAATATAAGAATAAACAGAAAATTTTCTGAAGTAGTATGGTTAAAGGAAGCAGCATGGCTTAGTGGATAGAGCATGGGCCTAAATTCTAATCCCGGCTCTACAACATATAATAATAATAATGATGGCATTTATTAAGTGCTTACTATGTGCCAAGCACTGTTCTGAGCACTCTGTCGTGTGACCCTGGACAAGTCATTTAACTTCTCTGTGCCTCAGTTACTTCATCTGTAAAATGGGGATTAAGATTGTGAGCCCAATGCGGGGCATGGATTGGGTCCAACTTGACTACCTCGTATCTACCCCTGTGCTTAGTAGAATGTCTGACGTATAGTAAGCACTTAACAAGTACCATTATTATTATTAAACCTGCCCACAATAAGCTTACGGTCTAGATGACGAGTTTACTACCTAAGTGCATTACATCCTGGGCCTTGGGCTGGAACTGGAGCTGTGTCAAGGCCAGGTCTTCCCTTCGCATATACGGCTACGAGCTTCCAAACCAGGTAAGCACAGAACAGCTCCACACCACTATGTCATTCCCAGGTCAGAGTCTCTGATCCAACACCTTTTTTTTTTCATGGTATTTGCTAACCATTTACTATGAAGCACTGTACTAGGCACTGGGGTAGATACAAGATAATCAGGTTGGACCCAGTCCATGTCCCACATGGGGTTTACAGTCTTAATCCTTATTTTACAGATGAAGTAACTGAGGTGGAGGGAAGTTCAGTTACTTGTCCAAGGTCACACAACAGAGAAGTGACACGCAGGCCTGTGGTGTATCCACTAGGCCCTGCTGCTTGTCTCCTGAATCAGTTATGCCAGCCCCCTTCCTGAAATCACCCTCCTGGTGACAGAAGCAGCAGTGGAGGGAGACTCGGTAGTGAATTGAAAAAACCAGAGATCTTGTATCAGCTCTGCCACTGTCTGCTGTGTGACCATAGGCAGGTTCTTCCACTGTCTGCTGTATGGCCTTGGACAGGTTTCTTATCACTTGTGGGTCCAAGTTTCCTCATTTACAAAATGAGAAGAATCCCTCCTTGTGCCATCACCCTGAGCTACTGGTATTTTTAATAGAGACAAGACATGAAAACGTTTAGGGAATACCAGGGATTCTCGTTTTTTGCTCTCAGCTTGGTTCTCCCATTGCCAGTGAATGGGTGCGCAGTTGGGGAAATCCCTCCAGATGAACAGATCTGCTGTCTGGGATGCCACTGGGTGGCAATACCCCACAGTCATCCATTTACAGGATTAGGAAGCCCTAAACACATTCTATATCCTAGCCCCCCGAACTTCGCACTCCTACATGCAATTTCCCAGTTTTTCACAAATATATTCATACCTCATCCAAATTTCTCCACTCCCCACCAATGCTATCTGTCCCAGTGATCATAATAATAATAATAATAATATTGGTATTTGTTAAGTGCTTACTATGTGCAGAGAACTGTTCTAAGTACTGGGGTAGATACAGGGTAATTACGTTGTCCCAGGTGAGGCTCACAGTCTTCATCCCCATTTGACAGGGAACTGAGGCCCAAAGAAGTGAAGTGACACCCCCAACCCCCCGCCAAATGTCACCTAAATCCCACATACGAAATCATCAAGAGAGCTAGATTGGACTTCTTGGATCTAAATTCAGATGCGCCCCAACTCTAAGGCGTATTTCTCCTCTCAACACTAGGAGGTTGTCAGCTCCCTGTCAGCTCTGTACCTGATCTGAGATTGTCTTTCATTCAATAGTATTTATTGAGCGCTTACTATGTGCAGAGCACTGTACTAAGTGCTTGGAATGTACAAATCGGTAACAGAGACAGTCCCTGCCCTTTGATGGGCTTACAGTCTAATCGGGGGAGACAGACAGACAAGAACAATGACAATAAAGAGAATCAAGATAAATAGAATCAATTGTCTTGACTCCTGTTATTCCATCATGACTTGTCCTCTGTATATTGTCCCCTGGGGCTAGGTCTACTAACTTTTGGTCTTCTCTGCCAGCTCCACCAGGGGAATCTCTTAAGTGTCTCTATGGAGAAAGTTGCAATACCTTTACAATATTTATAATAAAATTTTGCAAGGGTGTTTTTTCACACTGCAGTATGTCATATGCAGGACCCAGAAAGGATTGGATTTCCCAGCAGTTATTTGGCCAATTGGGGCCCCTGGTGGAAAGTGCTAGCTTAGAATTGGTTCAGTGGTAGATCCAGATGACTCCATATTCCCTGATCCACTGGAGGGTGTGTTGCAGATTTCACACAAGAAGAGACCAGGATGAGTCCATTATTTTCAAGACACAGCCAGTTGCCATTGAAATGCTCTAATTATGAGAGCTAGGAATTAGCAAATTGCCTTAATCCTTGTTTATGAGAAAACAGAAGGCAGAAAACTTGCCCTTCCCTAAAGCCCACCAGGCAATTCTGGGTGAAATCTGGAGCATTGTTGTTAAAGGATCACTGTCTTGGTGGGGGAAGGGGCTCTCTTCTCCCTTTTCTTTCCTTCTCCAGACAATTCACAAGAGGTCTCCCCGCAGCCCCTGCAACTCTTGGGGGCCGCATAGTTCTAACACTCCTCTGTCTCACCAGGGAGAATCCAACAGCCCCCGTCTGGTAATATCAAATGAAACCAAACTCAGGTCAGAGTGGTGAGCAGGGGAGTGGGCTCTGTTCAACTGCATTTCCCAGTAGTCTGTGATAAACTTTCCCTTGTGCGTTACCTACGCACTTGAATATGTCCTCCTTAAGCACTTACTATTCACCACCCAACTTAACCCCACAGCACTTAGGTACATATCTATAAATTATTTATATTAATGTCTGTCTCCCCCTCCAGACTGCAAATTCATCGTGAACAAGGAAGATGTCTACAAACTGGGTTGTGTTATACTCTCTCAAATGCCTAATACAGTCCTCTGCACACAGTGTTTAATAAATATCATTGATTTGTTATGTTGAATGAATCTACTTTCTGAATTGGAGAGGCAGGGGGAGTGACAATTCCTTAGCAGAGGGTCATTTTAGCACATCTTTCTGGTGACATGCTGATTATCCAATCTGGCCAAAAAAAATCAATGGTATTTATTAAGTGCTTACTATGTGTAGGGTACTGTATTAAGCTCTTGGGAGAGCACAATCGTTGTTTCCTCACTCCTGCAGTGATAGTAAACATTTCCCTCGGGTGGTAATAGTATTAAGCGCTTATTGTGCACAGAGCACGGTACTAAGCACTGAGAAAGACTATGCAGTTGGGAATTGGACACGACCCCTGTCCCTTAGGGGGCCCACAATAACCGCATACACCTTCAAATCATGATCTGGCGGGGGCTTTTTTTCCTCTTTCTTTTAACTGTAGCATTCATTAAGTACCAAGGACTGGGGGCAGATACACGCTTTATCCTATCAGACACAGTCCCTGTTTTCCCCAACTTCCATTTCCCTTTCCCTTCCTTGAAAAATATCTGTCCCAATCTATCCTTCCTTGATTTGGGAGAGCCAGAAGAGGCTAAATCTTGCCCCATAAAAGAATTTAACAGCTGCCCCAAGGAGGGGCAATCACAGGGAAAGTCAGAGTGTGCTGGAGTTTCGATAAGATGGAGATGCTAAACTGCTGGGGAGGAGTAAAGAGGGGTGAGGGTTAGATACTGACAGAGATACGTGCTTTGACAGGTTTAGAATGTTTACTGTCCCCTGCCAAATTGGGCCCAATTGTGGCAGAAACAAGAGGAACTCTAATCACGCCCAGAACACGTCTGGAGATTTGGATGGGGATGGCCACTCTGGAACCTCGTGGCATGAAACTATGGAGAACATTGCTGTTTTAACCCAGCATCTCTACCTGGTGGTGGCAAGGCAGCTGCAGGCAGCTGCAAGAAATGTTTTGCAAATAAATTAAGGGTTTGGCATCATCACACTGCTCCCTGAGCACAGCGGACATGTCATGTGGAGGTGGTGCTTTGAAGTCTTGCCTCAAGGCGACCCGGTTGACCCTAGTTGCCGGGTTGGGAGCAGGCAGTAACAAACCTGTTACAGTGTTTATGAAAATGATCAGCCCCACAATGACCAAGGTAGAAGAGACTTTTACTAACTAGGCCCTCATGCTCAGTGGCTGCAGAAGGCTGCCCAAGGCAGACTCTCTGACCTGAATGGTAAGTGGATTGTCATATGTCACCCAGGTTTCTCATCTCCCAGCTCCCTCCACGTATAAAATCCCACAAAGCCCCATCAGCTCCTTAGACAGTCTCTCTGCCAGATCAGCCCCAATTTCTTGTCCAAGAACACAATTACCTCGCTCTGTTTGCAGATAGTTTAATGAGTTTCAGGCAGCATAGTGCAAACACAGCCCCTAAAACCAACCTCTCCCCATTCCTTTACCCCTGGAGAGCATCAGGATTTTTCTCCAGTCCCCACAACGAACAAGATTCTGCTCCCTGGAGACCTCCGGTTCTTTCTGAGAGAAGCAGATGTTAATTGTTAAACCAAAATTAAGGATCCTTCCTTCCAGCCCTGAACTGATCTCCATGTCATTGGCATTTCTCTCCCTGGGCTGACTGGGTTGGCATCTCTGTTGAAAGAGGGAGGAATTCTTTCATGGTGACACATACAGACAAGGACCAAGGATGACAATTGTCACCCCTAACAGCCAAGTGTGAACATCAGAAATGTGAGTGTCACTACCTCGCCTCAGAGAGCTACTTGTTTAAATACAAGGAGAAAATGAACTAGGGAGATGAGGCCAGGTGCATCAGAAAAAGCGAAATGGAGAGGGGCAGCTGAAGGGATGAGGGCCAGATCAGGGAAGCAAAGGGGATTTGGGGGAGAAGGAAGGGTGTAAAGTTAAAGGGTAAGTGAGATTGAAGCAGTGGAAGTTCAGGAGAAGGAGATGGGTTGGGTACAAGGGTCCTCATGAGATACAGGGGCAGCAGCAGAGTAGTGGGATTATATGGGCAAGGAGCTAGGAAGATGGACTCTCCTTGTGTGGCATGATGTATTTTTCAATCCATTGTGTATAGAAGGAGACTTTAGCATAAACTCCTGGGAAGTTAGGAAGTGCACAGCCGTGACCCCAGCTCACCACCCCGATCAAAGTCCAGGCGTTGTTTATTTTACAGGCCAGGGGTCCCCCGGAGTCACCCTGTGGATAAAGAGAGAGGAACATTAGGAGGATGATGGGACTCCAGGAAGTTGCAGAGATTTGAGTCACTCGAAACCTCTTGCCTCAAGGTTTGGCAGGATGCCCTTATAACCCAGAATAAAAACAAACAGAGTAAGGGACTGACAAGTGGACTGAGGGTTGAGGAGGCAAGCTTGCTCATGCTTAGTTGTTCAGGGAAGATGAATGAGTTGTTTGCTCTTCTGTGTCTTTCACTGAGAGAGAGAGAGATGAGAGACCAGATAAGAGTTTACGTCTATGTTCCAGCCAGGTTTTCTGTATGTGCTTACAGAATCTTAGGAGTCAACTCTATCTGGTGTTTAAGGTTCTATATTGGGGCTTCAATAGTCTAATTCTCTTAAGAAACATAAATAGAGCCTTTCAAACTTCCAGAAAAACTGCCGACCTTCAGTCTTTTTTTGTGATATTTAAGTGCTTACTACATGTCAAGCACTCTCCTAAACACTGGAATAACTACAAGTTAATCAGATTGAACTCAGTCCCTGCCCCACGCGGGGCACACAGCCTAAGTAAGAGGGAGGACAGGAAATAAATCCTCATTTTACAGTTGAGGAAACTGAGGCAGCGAGAAGTGAGTTGCCCAAGGTCACAAGGCAGATATGTGTCAGAACTGGGATTAGAACCCAGGTCCTCTGACTCCCAGGCCTGTGTTCTTTCCCCAAGCCACACAACTTACTAGCCTGGCAGTCCCCTCTGCTACCTAGGTCCCTTCGCTCCCCCAAATGCAGAATTAAAGTAGCTCTTCTAGACATTCTGTTGTTCTGTTTTGTTTTTATGGTATTTAAGCACTTACTATATAATAATGTTGGTATTTGTTAAGCGCTTATTATGTGCCGAGCACTGTTCTAAGCGCTGGGGTAGATACAAGGTAATCGGGTTGTCCCATGTGAGGCTCACAGTCTACCATATGCCAGACACTGTTCTAAGCACTAGGAAAGATACAAGCTAATCAGGTCCCACATGGAGCTCACAGTCTTAATGCTCATTTTACAGATGAGGGAACTGAGGCCCAGAGAAATGAACTGACTTGCCCAAGGTCACTCAGCAGACAAGTGGCAGAGCTGGGATTAAAACCCATGTCCTGATTCCCAGGCCTGTGCTCTAGCCACTAGGCAACGTTGCTTCTTTGAATGCAGTAGCCATGAGAGGTCCTGCACAGACCTTTCATTCATGCATTCATTCAATAGTATTTATTGAGCGCTTACTATGTGCAGAGCACTGTATTAAGCGCTTGGAACGAACAAGTCGGCAACAGATAGAGACAGTCCCTGCCGTTTGACGGGCTTACAGTCTAATCGGGGGAGACAGACAGACAAGAACAATGGCAATAAATAGAGTCAAGGGGAAGAGCATCTTGTAAAAACAATGGCAACTAAATAGAATCAAGGCAATGTACATTTCATTAACAAAATAAATAGGGTAATGATTAGAGTCCCACAGAGTATACGGTGATCCCTTTCTAAGATATCTTTCTCTTTGCCTCCCTCTCTCTGAAAACACCTCAGGCTAGGACAATTACAGAGCTTAGCCTCTTGCTTCCAGCAATTACTATGTCCTGCACCTAGCAGTTTCCACCACAGGTCTGGTCACACCAGGTAGGAAATGAACAAATGACTGGAGGAAATTCTAATCTGGCCCCAGTCGAGACCCGTGAGAGCAGCAGATTGGAACAGACCAAGGTCTACGTTCAGATCAGGAGTAACTCACCTGACAGGAATCCTTCCTTCCCACACTGTATCCAGCACAGAGCATGTCATCCTGGATCAATTTTTTTACTCTGCGGTAATTATGTTTGCAGATTTCATTGTTAAATATGGGCACTTCCAACTCCTGCAGGACACGAGGAGGTTGCAGTTCTTCTGTGGGAGAAGGGAGAATGGAAAAACTTGTAGTTGGCTTTGCAGTGTAAAGGTAGGGAGAGCAGATTGTCCCTGACGAGAGAAAGGGGTATGGAAAAGAATTGCAACTGACTTTGGAGGTGAACTTCGGTCCCAATATGGGGGAGCAATTGAGATGCAGAGAAAGAGTCAGAGACACTCATGTTCAGACTGACCAGGGGGTTACAATACATAAGTCTAACCATAAAATATAGCTGGTTCTAAGGAAACTAGCTGGCCCAACCCACTTTCTCCTCACCACCCAGCTCTCTAGAGGGCTTTTTCATGAGCAAGGACTGGCACATGGAGTTGAAAGGTAGAGGCTGAGGTGCCAAGAACCAGGAGAGAGGAGAGGAGAGAGAAGCTTCTTGTTGAGAAGTATTAGCTTAGGAGAGAGGGCATGCAATTTACCCTTTCCCTGGCTGGATAGAGACATTTATGATGGGCCTCTTGGGGTTAATCTGGACCTTGTCAATGGAGCAAAAATCCATAACTGTGGAATTTGTTAAGAGCTTACTATGTGCCGGGCACTGTTCTAGCACTGGGGTAGATACAAGGTAATTGGGTTGGACACAGTCTCCCTGTCCCCCTGTCCCCTCTGTGGCTCCCAGTCTTTATCTACATTTTACAGATGAGGTAACTGAGGAACAGAGAAGTTAAGTGACTTGTTTAAAGTCACACAACAGACAAGAGGTGGAGCCAGGATTAGAAACCAGGTCCTTCTGACTCCCAGGCCTGTGCTCTATCCCCTGGGCCGCTCAGCTTCCCTTATCTATATTACACATAGCCAGATCTCACCGTTCTCTTTAATATTTCCCCAGCCTGTCACCCAGCACTTGGTCTTCTCCTGGATCTGCATTCCTTGTTTCGGAAGCTTGATGGTCTTGATCCGGTCAGAGATACGCACTGGGTAGGCCAGTTTCAGCAGGGCAATGTCCCCTCCCAAGAAGTCATTTAAATGATAGTAGGGATGTATGATAATTTGTTTCACAGGAATTTTACCAGGCAAATCTGGATTAAGCTTCAGCTTCCCTGCCTGAATCTTGTATTTTGAAGGGTTTAAGTCACTGCATGAAGAGAAAAGAAGAAATTGTGCATTATATAGCAGTGCAGATTTTGTTAAGGAGCTTCCCACCTGAGTGTGACAGTCCCACCTGATGACCAATCCCTCCTTTCCTCCTGGTTGTTCTCCCATTCATGCCCCTTCCTCTTCTGCCCACTTAGCTCAAGTTAGGGAACTCACCAACCAACGCAGTGGGCAGCAGTCAGCACCCAGCGCTCATCAATGAGGGAACCACCACAGATGGGAATCCCATCAAGATTCAGGCTCACCTGCCAGGGCCATTTACCCTCTGTGGCATTGTGACCACCCACAATGTCCACCAAATCCTCGATTGGGCTGCTTCCTGGGGAAAGATAACCAATTAGAGGACTCATGAGTCTCCAACCCAGAATTCTGGCTTTCCAGCTCCTGGTTCTCCCAACTGTGTCCACTACCCTTCCATTGTTCCCTCTCCCTGGCCTATTGACTTCAGTCAATCAATCAATCAACCACTGGCTTTTACTGAGTCCTTCTAGACTGCCAGCTGTTTGAAGCAGGGATCATGCCTACCAACTCTACTGCATTTACTCTCCCAAGCAGTCAGTACAATGGTCTGCGTACAATAAGCTCCCAATAAAGAACTTGATTGCAAAACACTGTGCTAATGTGTTGGGGAGTACAATAGAAGGAAAAGACAGGGTCACAGCCTACTAAGTGGAGACAGGCAGATATATATCATTTACAAACAGTGTGAAAAGGAGGAAGAACAAGGTAGTAACAAGAGAATGGAAGAATGAAATAAATAAGGGACTATATGCATACATAAATGGTGAAAGAAGAGTGCAGTTCAAAAGCTCTAAAGGTGGCTTTGGTTTGATGCAAATAGACAAGTTGACTCAAGAACCTGGAGCTGCAAGATTTGCACTCTCCTCCTCATCCAAACTGCTATTGTGCTGATTCAGGCACTTACCCTATCCCGTCTTGACCACCGCATCAGCCTCCTCTCTGACCTCCCTGTTTCTTGTGTCTCCCAACTCCCATCCTTATTGCACGCTGCTGCTCGGATTATTCTTTTTAAAAAAATTGTCTATGTTGTTTACTCCAGCGGTTGTCCGTCTATTTCTGCATCAAATAGAAACTCCTTACCTTAAGACACTCAATCTATTTGTCTCCTCCTATTTTACTTCCCTGATTTACTACTACAACCCAGTGCCTATACTTTGCTCCTCTAACACCAACCTACTCACTCTACCTCGATTTCATCTTTCTCACCACTGACCACTTGCCTACATCCTGCCTCTGGCCTGGAATGTCTTCCCTCTTCGTAAATGACAGATCGCCACTCTCCCTACTTTCAAAGACTTAGTAAAATCACATGTTCTCCAAGAGATCTTCCCCAATTAAATCCTTTTTTCCCCTACTCCCTCCCCCTTCTTTGCCATCTATGCACTTGGATCTGTACCCCTTATACACTTAATAATCACCTCACCCTCAGGCACATAGCCCTTAGGTATGTATTCATCATCATTTATTTATTTATGTATTTATTTATGTATTTATGTATGTATTTATGTATGTATTTATGTATGTATTTATGTATTTATGTATTTATGTATTTATGTATTTATGTATTTATTTATTTATTTATTTATTTATTTATTTATTTATTTATTTATTTTAGTGTCTGTCTCCCCCTCTAGATTGTAAGCTCCTTGTGAGCAGGGAACACGTCTGCTAACTCTGTTGTACTCCCCCAAGTGTTTTGCCCATAATAAGCCCTCGGTAAATACCATTGATTGATAGGAGGTGGAATTTTAGAAGGATTTGAATTTAGGGGGAGTTAGGATCTGGTGCAATTTAAGAGGGAAGGAGTTCTCAGGCAAGGATGGAGCCAGGAGAGTGGAGAGTGAGCTACAGTTAGAAGGTGAACCTGAGACAAGAATGCAAACTGGGGAATAGCAGGAGGAGAAAACTGATGGAGAGCCTCGAAGTCAATAGTAAGACACTTCTTTTTGAGGCAGAAGGAAAAGGTAAACATTAAAGCTTTTTGATGAGGGAAGAGATGTATGTTGAATGACTTTTTTAGGAAGGTGATCTGGGCAGCAGCTTATAGTATAGCCTGCAGAAGGGAGAAGCTAGAGCTTGGGACACCAGTGAATGGGCTTTTACCTTAGTTTAATCATAAGGTTGCTGTTTGGGGGAAGAGGAAGGAGTGGATCCAGTAAATACTGTGGAGAGAGAACTGGCAGATTTAATGACTGACTGAATTTGAGAGCTAGCAAGATTGTTAGCAAATAGTTGGGGATGATACTGAGGTTGTGGACTTCTGGGACAGAGAGAGTGGTGGTGGTATTGTCAACAGCACTGGGAAAGTTAGGAGAAGGAGTAGGCTTAAACAAGAAGATGAAAAATTCAGTTTTAGACATGTTGAGTTTGAGGTGCTAGCAGCACATCCAAGTGGAGATATCTTGGAGGCAAGAAAAATGTAATGATATCTAGCAGGAGATGAGCTTCCTCAGAGAGTGAATGTAGAATGAGAAGGTTAAGGGAAAGTGTCATGCAGGGCACTCACAGAAGCGAGAGAAATGTAAAAGAGCCAGTGAATAAAACTGAGGAGAGGTCGGAAAGAGCATGGGCCTGGGAGTCAGAGGACGTGGGTTCTTATCCCTGCTCTGCCACTTGTCTGCTATGACCTTGGGCACATCATTTAACTTCTCTGTGCCTCAGTTATCTCAAGTGTAAAATGGGGAGCCTCATGTGGGACCTGAACTGTGACCAACCTGATCATCTTGTATCTACCTCAGTACTTAGTACAGTGCCTGGCATAGAGTAAGCATTTAAATGCCATGGAAAAAGTTGGAGGGCAGAGAGGACAGAGGAGAATAGAGTTCATTCATTCATTCATTCATTCATTCATTCACATACTTGCATTTGTTGAGCACTTACTTTGTGAAAACCACTGTACTAAGCACTTGGGAGAGTACAATATAATAGGTAGAGTCAGCAAAACCTGAGTCAGATAGTATTTCCTGGAGGAGGGGATTGTTAGTTAAACTGGACAGTCCTCAGCTCATCCTCAGCTCATCTCACACTATCCCTTCCCAAGGAGTGAAATCAAACCCCAGGGTTTAAGAGGGAGGAGACAGGCACTGGAAGTGCAGATTATGGATGATGTCAACTTACCAGTAACGAAGCTACTCTGGAGGACATGTGACAGGAGGAGCAGAAACAGCATCATCTGGGATGGGATCCAACAGGACAAGAAGCAACTGATGGAAAGAGAAAAGGGGCTGGGAGGCAGGATGTTTGAATTCTGGTAAGGTTAGGTCTGGCTGGAGGTGGGGACAGTCGCTGATGGGCTGGTTCTAGGAATCAGGCCCGGAGGCAGGTCTGTAGGACACCTGGTTGGAGGAGCAGAGTGGAGACTCGGGGGTGGGGAACAGGAGAGCCATTCTGGAACAGGAGCAGCGTTGGGGAGGAGAGAGCTGGGATGGGGTTAGGTGGCCTAGGTTCTGGAGTAAAGGAGGAAGAACTGGAGTGGGACCTAGGTTGAGGAGGGGAGCCAAGTTCTTACCTTGATCTAGTCTCTGGTGGTCTGAATCGCCTGCCATGGTTCTGCTCTCCATTTATTGCTACAGGTTAGGACATCATATGAGTAACCACACAGGATATGATATGTGGTTTAACACTTCAGTGCTCGGCACATAGTAAGCGCTTAACAAATACCAACTTCTGGCCCCTGATAGAGAATCATGAGGTCAAACAGAAGTAGATGAACTCAATCAATCAGTGGTATTAATTGAGCACTTAATGTGTGCCAAGCACTTGGGAGTGTACAGTATAGTTGAGAAGCAACATGGCTTAGTGGACAGAGAACAGGCCTGGGAGTCAGAAGGTCATGAGTTCTAATCCCTGCTCTGCCACTTGTCTGCCATGTCACTTTAGGCCAGTCACTTCACTTTGTGCCTCAGTTCCCTCATCTGTAAAATGGGGATTGAAACTGTGAGCCCCATGTGGGATAGGGACTTTGCCCTACCTGATTTCCTTGTATCCACCCCAGTGCTTAGTACAGTGGCTGGCACAGAGTAAGCGCTTAACAAATATCATCATTACTATTATTATTATTATAGTTGATCGGCACAATCCCTGCCTTGGAGGAGTTTACAGTTTAGTGGGGGAGACAGACACTAAAATAATTTAGTGTCTAAATAATAATTTAGACACTAAATAATAATTTAGATGCAGTAGAGTATAAGGATAAATAAGCAGATGAGCTCCCTGAGAGAGTGAATTTAGTGAGAAGATTAAGGGAAAGTGCCATGCAGGGCACTCACGGGATGAGGGGGTGAGAAATAATAATAATAATAATGATGGTATTTGTTAAGCATTTACTATGTGCGAAGCACTGTTCTAGGTGCTGGGGAGGATACAAGGTGATCGGGTTGTCCCAGATGGGGCTCAAGTCTTAATTGCCATTTTACAGATGAGGTAACTGAGGCCCAGAGAAGTTAAAAAGTGATTTGCCCAAAGTCACACAGCTGACAAGTGGCGGAGCCAGGATTAGAACCCATGACCTCGGACTCCCAAGCCCATGCTCTTTCCACTGAGACACGCTGCTTCACTGTAGAGAAATATATATATATATATATATTTATATATATAATATTCAGAGAAATGTAAATATAATGTAAATGTATAATGTAACATATAATGTAATACAGAGAAATGTAAAAGAGTCAGTGACTAAAAGCCAGTGAAAAGGAGAGGTCAGAAAGACCATGGGCCCAGGAGTCAGAGGACCTGGGTTCTCTGAATGAATGAATGAATACCCATAATTTATTTATTCATTCAATAGTATTTACTGAGCGCTTACTATGTGCAGAGCACTGTACTAAGCGCTTGGTATTAGTGTCTGTGTCCCCCTCTAGACTGTAAAACTCCTTGCGAGCAAGACCAGTGTCTGCTAACTCTGTTGTACTGTACTTTCCCAAGTGCTTGAGGGAAGGTAATGTGATTACCAACTCTCATATTTTGATCTCCCAAGTGCTTAGTAAACTACTCTGCACACAGTAAGTGCTCAATAAATACCACTGATTCATTGATAGGTACATGGCTCAGTGGAAAGAGTGTGGGCTTGGGAGTCAGAGATCACGGGTACTAATCCCAGCTCCGCCGCTAGTCAGCTGTGTGACCTTGGGCAAGTCACTTCACTTCTCTGTGCCTCCGTTACCTCATCTGTCAAATGGGGATTAAAACTGTGAGCCCCACGTGGGACAAACTCATCACCTTGTATCCCCCAGCACTTAGAACAGTGCTTTGCACATAGTAAGCGCTTAACAAATACTACAATTTATTTATTTATAAATTCTGTGGAAGGGAGGGTGAAGTGAGTAACAAAGGGATACAGAGCCAAGTGAATAGGTGATGCAGAAAATGGGGCAAATAGGTTGGAGAGATGAGAAATTAGTCTGGGAAGGCTTCTTGCAGGCTCCAGGGAGTCTAAGCAAGATCCTGGTACTTTGAGAAGAGAATGGGAACGATGAAGTTGAGGAGCTGATAGCTTCACTGCCCTGCTAGAGTAACTCAGTTACTCTCTTCTTCCCTTGACGGATCCTGGTGCCCCCTGGCCAGACAGAATGACCGTGTCATTGGCATTGGTAATCGACCCCAGAGCCCCAGAATGAAGATGCATTCGCACCTGCATCAGAGTGGCCATCCTCCAGCCAGCCATTCCTCACACCATTTCTCCACAGCAGTGGTATAGAAGAATGCGGCGAGTTTCCATCCCTGTCCTGGGGTGATGCTGGACCCCTATGGAGCTCTTGTCCCATCAGGAAAGCAAGAATTTCAGGTTCTGCCCAATGTTCTGTCCCCATTGCTACAGTGCCATTATCTGAACCAATTTGCAACCAGCCCAGCCTGACAGCCGTTTCATAACTCAGAGCCTTCTTTGATCATATCCCACCAGTTAAAAACCTTGCTTCCTGGGATGTTTTACAGATCGTTTCCTCTGGTTCCTCCAGACAGGATCCGATTAAATTGGGGGAAGTTGTGGCTGGGGGTGCCACCAGCATTTTAGAGATAGGATCAGTCCCCGTCTCCTTCCCTGTCTCCATCTCCCTGCCACATTCATCTCCCACTAGTTGACTCTGTGCTTCATACTCCCTCCTGGCTGGGTAAAGAGAGCAGATCTGGGGCTGGGGTTGGTATGGCGGCTGGTCCCGAGGATCATCTCCAGCTCCTGACCCCTTGGGATGGGGTGGAAGCGGGGAGCTTGGTACAACTTGCTCTTTCTCCCCAAAATTATGCTGGGCATACTGGGAGCTTTGCAGTCCATCTGGCTCTGGGTGGGGAAATGTGGGGAGGCAAGAGAAGCACTGTGGTTTAGTGGAATGAGCATGGGCCTGGCAGTCAGAAGGACCTGGGTTTTAATCCCAGTTCCACTATTTGTTTGCTGTGGGACTTTGGGCAAGTTGTTTAACTTCTCTGTGCCTCAGTTACCTCATCTGTAAAATGGGGTTTCATAATAATAATGATAACAATCATGGCATTTGTTAGGCGCTTACTATGTGCCAGGCACTGTACTAAGCACTCGGGTGGAGCCAAGCAAAATCAGATTGGACACAGTCCCTTTCCCACGTGGAGCTCACATTCTCAATCCCCATTTTATAGATGAGGGAACTGAGGCATAGAGAAGTGAAGTGATTTGCCCAAGGTAACACGGCAGACAAATGGCAGAGGTGGGATTAAAACTCATGACTTTCTGACTCCCAGGTCTGTGCTCTATCCTCCATGCCATTCTGCTTCTGCCCATGTTGATTAAGACTGTGAGTCCCAAGTGGGACAGGGACTGTGGGTTTTGGATTAACTTTTAATAGATAAAGAAGAAAGACTGAAATTATAAAACAGCAAAGCAACAGAGAAGTAAGAACAATGAAAATCAGAACTAGTTAGATGATGCAGCACTTTTTATTGGTCCTTTCTGGGTGGTCTTGAGAAGAAAAGAAGATCAGGAAGCTTGGAACATAGAGGTTTCAGAAAGTAGCCACACAGAAAGTGCTGCTGAGGTGCTCACCCCTCCATGAACTCTACTTTCTTTCCCTTCCCCTCAGCGTCCCCCACCAAACACTTGTCTGTACTATCTAGATTGTCTAATCCAGTGGGAAGACCACGGGGTAGTGGGTCAGAAGAGTAGAATTGTCTCAGTTGTCTCTGTTTGTCCTTGGACAAGTTCCCTTAGCCCTTCAGAACCTCAAATTCTCCAACTGCAAAATGAGAAGAAACCCTTCTTGCCCAGCTCCACAGGGCTGGTTGAGGATCCAGCTGCTATAGGATTTGACAGCACTTCAGGAATAACATCTCTAGATTAAGACCTAGTGTCATCATTTGTTTATTCCCAGTCTCCCATTCCCACTTTTCTGCCATAGTCCTGCATATAACTGCATTGCTCCTACATCTCTATTTCCCACTAACATCTAGTGGGAGCTAGTGACTGTATGTACGGCATCTCCACCCAGCTATCATTCTGCCTCCCACCCTGAATCAGGAGGAGAGTCAGACCCAGCTTTTGGATCCGAGCCCTTTAGTATCCGTACCTTGATCTGGCCCCAAGTCCACAGTGCCTTCTCTCTCCCAAAACAGTAGAAGGGAAAAACCTTGAAGATTTGAATACAACCTCCATACCCTCCTGCCCTATAGTGACCCCAGACCTAGGAGGCGGTGGTGGGTCACATGGGAGGCAGTGTGCCCTAATGGATAAAGTACGGGCCTGGAAGTCAGTAGGACCTGAGTTCTAATCCTGCTCTGCCTCATGTCTATGTGACCTTGAGCAAGTCATTTCACTTCTCTGTGCCTCAGTTATCTGTAAAATGGGGATTAAGATTGTGAGCCCATGTGGGACAGGGACTGTGTCCAACCTGAGAATCTTGTATCTTTCCCAGTGTTTAAATCAGTGCTTGGCACATAGTAAGCATCATCATCATCATCATGAGTTATATTTATTGAGCCCTTCTTGGGTGCGGAACACTCTGCTAAGCATTTGGAAGAGTACAATACAACAGAGTTGGCAGACACGTTCCCTGCCCATCAGTGAGCTTACCGTCTGGAGGGGAAAACAGACATTAATATAAATAAATAATTTATAACATATAATTTATAGATATGTACATAAGTGCTGTGGGGTATTCAGAAATGAGGCACAAATCAGAAGGTACAGAAAGGAAAAAGGGTAAGTTTAAGCCAAATTCAAATTACAGCTACAGTCCAAAACATGCACAGTTATGTAATTACTAAACAGTTTCTTGAATAGTCAAAGTTTTTTAAATGGACAAATAACATCCTAAATTGATATATTCACAAGCAGCCCAAGTCTACAATTCCACAGGAGGCAAGCGGAGAATGAATCCAGAAGCTAAGGGGAGAGCCAGCCAGAGGTAGAGGGGCTTCAGAATTACCCATCTGGTGGAATGGCTCCTGGAGATTTTCCTACTTCCTTTTCCTACTTCCCTGTGGCATTTAACAAGTGCCATGATTCATTTTATAATAATAATGTCGGTATTTGTTAAGCGCTTACTATGTGCAGAGCACTGTTCTAAGCTCTGGGGTAGATACAGGGTAATCAGGTCGTCCCACGTGAGGCTCACAGTTAATCCCCATTTTACAGATGGGGTAACTGAGGCACAGAGAAGTTAAGTGACTTGCCCACAGTCACACAGCTGACAAGTGGCAGAGCCGGGAGTCGAACCCATGACCTCTGACTCCGAAGCCCAGGCTCTTTCCACTTAGCCACGCTTCTTCCCTAATAGCTATTTGTAATAGCTATTTGTAATAGTTATTTGTAATAGCTATTTGTCACATCAAGTGAGTTTAAGATGAAGGAATTGTGCTATGTGGAGGAAGGTGATTCCAAGGTTCTCATGCAGTTGCTTTTCATATCATAGAGATAAAATAATCTAGGTTAAATTAGGGTACTCACAGAATGTTTCACACTTTCAGTGAGATACTATCTGTGGTATGTTTTTACGTGAGATTGAAAAAAACCTATATGTGAAAGATAGTCTAATCTGTACTGAGTACGTGCAAGGACTGTTATTTGACCTGCTAATTTGTTTGTCACATTATTTGACCTGCTAATATGTCAGTCTCTCACTCCTTAAATGGAGGGGTTGTTCCTCAAGTCTTTGTTCTGGGACTACTTCTCTTCTTACTTTACATTCATTCCTTTGGGAAGTTCACCCAGTCTTATTGTGTCAGAGATCATTTCTATGTGGATGACTTCAAAATGTATCTCAATGCAGTCTTGTATTTCCTCCCCCCTCCAGGACATCTCCACAGAATGTCCTCTTGGCACTTTGAGCTCATTAACACAACTCTTTTATACCCTTCCCAATCCACTTTTCCACCTCAAGTTTCAATCGATATCCTCCAAGTCTCTGAAACTTGTAACCTTGGTAACCATAAATGTTCACCCATTCCTCTTCTCATCAAGCAGAAACTCCCAGCCAATGGCTTTAAGACATTCCATCAACTCCCTCTTATCTATCCAATCTCTTCTCGCACTACATCCCAACTTTCACTCTTCATTTCTCCCAAACTCCCCTCCTCCTTGGGCCTAATTCTTTAATTCCAACCTCTGATTCATTCACTACTCGTTCCCTTCCTCTCTGCCTCTAGTCTGGCACTCCACTTCCTTGGGAGAAGCAGCATGGCCTAATGGTTAGAGATGGGCCTGGGAGTCAGAAGGACCTGGGCTCTAATCCTAGCTCTCCAACTTGACTGCTGTGTAACCTTGGGTAAGTGACTTAGATTCCCTGTGCTTCAGTTACCTCATCTGTAAAATGGGGATTACTACTGTGAGTCACACGTGGGACATGGACAGTGTACAAACTGATTAGCTTGTGTATATCTCAGCACTTAGTACAGTGCCTGGCACACAGTAAGCACTTAAATGCCATGAGAAACTATTACAGATCACAGTGTTCCCAGTCTCCAAAACACTTCTGAAATTCCTCCCCTTCCAGGAGATTTTCCAAGATTAATTTTTCTTCTCTCCAGGTTATACCTTCCCAATTTTCAACCCAGAACTTTTGTTCTACCTCAGCAAAATGCCCTCTCAGCTACCCATAGTATTCCAGTATACATCAATTTACATATTCTACAATTTACACATTCATACACATTCATTTGTCCATTCTCTTCTTCTTGTCATCCCCATTATATTGTCAGCAACTTGAAGGGAGAGATCATGTTTTCTAACCCTATGGTAGTTCTACTACTACTACTACTAATTGTGACATTTGTTAAGCGCTTACTATGTGCCAGGCACTGTGCTAAGCACTGGAATGGATACAAGCAAATCAGGTTGGACACAGTCCCTTTTCCATATGAGGCTCCCAGTCTCAATCCCTGCTTTACTGATGAGGTAACTGAGGCACAGAGAAGTGAAGTTATTTGCCCAAGGTCCCACAACAGACAAGTGGCAGAGCTGGGATTAGAAACCACATGGAAGACCGTCAATAAATGCCATTGATAGATTGATTGCTGTCCACAGGCTGGTCTCTCTGAAGCTATTGTCTCTCAACAGTCTGCTTCTGTACCACATCCTCTGCATCAAACAGAAACTCTTCACCATTGGTTTTAATGCACTCAATCACCTTGCCCCCACCTACCTCACCTTGCTACTTTCCTTTTACAACCGGGCCCGCTCGCTTTGCTTCTCTAATGCTAACCTCCGCACTGTACCTCTATCTCCTCTATCTCACCACTGACCTCTCACCCACATCCTGCCTCTGGCCTGGAATACCCTCTGTGCTCATATCAGACAGAATTACTCCCCCCACTTTCAAAGCCATATTGAAGGTGCATCTGCTCCAAGAGGCCTTCCCTATCTAAGCCCTCCTTTCCTCTTCTTCCACTCCCTCCTGCATCTTCCTGACTTGCTCCCTTTATTTATCACCGCTCCCAATCCAACGGCACTTATGTATTTATCTGTCATTTATTTAGTTATATTAACGTCTGTGTCCCCCCTGACTGTAAGCTGTGTCTGTTTACTGTTGCTTTTGTACTCTCCAAACTGCTTAATAGAATTCTCTGCAGGCAGTAAGCTTTCAATAAATATGAATGAATGAATGAGTGCATAATTGAATACCAAACCAACTATTTTCTGGGTTTTGGTGCGTGGTGGTCACTTCAGTCTTAAATCCAAGCACTTATCCTAATCCACCTCGATTACTGATTCTCTTTATTCATTCCCTCCTCCGCAGGCCCCCAGCACTAATGTGCATATCTGTAATTCATTTATTTATATTATTGTCTGTCTACCCCTCTAGACTGTAAGCTCACTGTGGGCAGCGACCATATCTATTGCATGCTTAGTACAGTGCTCTGCACACAGTAAGTGCTCAATAAATATGATTAACTGATTTAAATGGGTCTTGCACTTCAAAACCTTTGTGTACATTTTGCAGTGTGCTGCACTCCTACCTGCTAATTCATTTGTTGAATTTTAGGCCTCAGCAGGGACCAGCCTGGCAGGGACAAAATACTTTGATAGGCACTGGGAAAGCCCCTAGCACTATAATCTGTTCCTTCAAGCAAGTACTTGGTCCAGAAGGCTCAGGGCTGAGGCTCATTCAGAGTTCTTTATGAGCCTGAATCATCATCATCAGTGCTTATTTTGTGCAGAGAACTGTACTAAGCACTTGGGAGAGTACGATACATCAGAGTTGGAAGACACATTCCCTGCCCACAAGGAGCTTACAGTCTGAAGGGGGGAAACAGACACTGATATAAATAAATAACATGTAATATACAATTTATAGCTATGTCCATCAGTGCTGTGGGGCTGAGGCTGGGGAAATATCAAATGCCCAATGGTCACGGATCATTACAGTCAAGGAAGGTGATCCTGCAGGGTTAGCAGCATGTGTTTGCTCCATAAGGGCCTGCCATTCTTGTCATGCCACCCCTGAGGACCCCAATGTTCCCCAAGCCTCTCCTCAAGAAGAGCAACCCCGGCCCTGCCAGCTGCCTGTGTTCTATCCACTACACCATGCTGCTTCTACAGCACAGTACTTAGTGCAGTGCTCTGCACACAACTGAGAAGCAGCGGGGCTTAGTGGAAAGAGCACGGGCTTGGGAGTCAGAGGTCATGGGTTCTAATCCCGGCTCCACCACATCAGCTGTGTGACTTGGGGCAAGTCAGTTACCTTCTCTGTGCCTCAGTGACCTCATATGTAAAATGGGGATTAAGATTGTAAACCCCACGTGGGACAACCTGATTACCTTGTATCAATCCCAGTGCTTAGAACAGTGTTTTGCACATAGTAAGCATTTAACAAATACCGTAATAAAAATAATAATATTAATAATTGCCAGTGAATGAATAAGTGGTTGGGGAAATCCCCCAGATGGACAAATTAGCTCTGTGTCTGCTGTCCGTGCAGGAAAACACAGTGAGGACAGTCATTTTTGTCCCTGTAGTGACCTTCCCTGTACCTGCCAACGTCTCAGCGGGGTGTCAAGGAGGAGGAAGGGGGTGGATTTAGCTGGGTCTCCCAGAGCAGACTAAACATACTGTGACATTTGGTCTGCCTAAGCCTGAGAGTCTGGATCTCTCTGTCTCAGGCCCAGAGACAGAAGAAAATCCGAATCCCGGACCTGCTTCTTTGTTCTCTGACTCGATTCCATCCCTCCTTGGGTCCCAGCTTCCCCCTCCCTCATCAAACCAGTCTCCTATTTACCTCAGCAGGAAGATTGCTTCTTTGGGACAAGATAACTGGTTTCCGGAGAGTCCATATATTTTCTCTTTTCCTCTAGCTTACTGCCGCACAGCCTGTTGGTTATTTTTCCATTCCCATTTCTCTCCACAGAGCCACTGCATCCTCCCTATGCACCTCAGGAGCTGAAGAGTCCCATATTTAACACTCAGCTCTGCAAAAATAACTACGGCAGTTTCCTAAACTCCTCTTGGATACTCATCTTCATTCAGTCCTTTCTGTCTGTTCCTCCTGATTCCTCTTTAAGAAACAGTATAGCTTAATGGAAACAGCGAGGGCCTGGGTGTCAGAACACCTGAGTTGTAATTCCCACTCCACCGTTTGCCTGCATGTGACCAAGGACAAGTCACTTGATTTCTTTGTGCTTTAATTTCTTCATCTGTAAAATGGGGACTAAATAGCTGTTCTCCCTTCCTCTTCGTTTGTGAGTCCCTTGAGGGAGAGGGATTGTTTTTAACCTGCTTATATTGTATATTTCCCAGTGCTAAGTACAGTGCTTGGCACATAGTAAACATGAAACAAATACCACCAGTATTATTATCATAATTATTATTCTGAAAACTGTTCTGGGAATTTCCTGAGGGTAATGGTTCTCTCCAACTGGCTTCCCTCTCTTGGCAAATCATCCCCTTTTGTGGGCATCTGGGAATGTCCATCAACTTTGTTATATTGTACTCTACCAAGCACTTAGTACAGTGCTCTGCACAAAGTAAGTGCTCAATAAATATAATCAATTAATATATAAGGTTGTCCTCAGCCTCTCAGCAGCTGAAACTGATCAACCACTTCAGCTATGGACTTCTCCAGGGTCAAAAAACCCAGACCCAGGATCTGAAAGGCTTGAGAGTTGTTGACCCTGTTACTTGCTATTGTGCCTAATTCACTGCTATTGTTCTTTTTGTCAGTCTAACCCCCAATTAGATTGTGAGTCCCCTGTTCATTAGGGAAACTGCCTGATCCCTGAGCCCAGTGTTCACTAGGGAGGCTGTCTGATCTGGTTATCTTGCATTTACTCCGGTGCTTAACACCGAGTAAGAACTTAATGATTACACCAAGAATAGCTAAATAAATAACTTACTAATTAAAACTTTAGCCCAAGTGTTTGTTGAAAACAGGGTCTTGGAGGTAAAGTGTGCAAGAAGAAAGTCTGAGGAGGAAGCCCAAGAAAGAAGTTCAGGAAAGAAGTGGAGTCAAGAAGGAGTGAAGCAAACCATGTGGAGAGTCGGAAGAAAACTCCTGGCATACAGGAGACTCTGAAAGTCAGTCTGGGTGCCTGGCTGAACTGATGCAACCTTGTTATCTACTTGTACTTTGCTAAATAGAGAAGGAGTTTGGCCTAAGAGATGGAGCATGGGCCTGGGAGTCAGCAAGACCTGGGTTCTAAACCTGACTCTGCCACTTGTTTGCTCTGTTACCTTGGGCAAGTCACTTCAACTTCTCTATACCTCAGTAACCTCATCTGTCAAATGGGGATTAAGACTTTGAGCCCAATTGGTACGGGAACTGTTTCCAATCTGATTAGCTTGTATCTGTGCCTGGCATACAGTAAGTGCTTAACAAATACCAATTTAAAAATTGCTCTTTAAGATTTTTTTCCTTCATACTGGAACTACCTTTTTTGACTTTAATAATTTACCCTCTTCCCTTTAGTAATATGAAAGGGAAAAGTGGGTGTCTTGAATGCAGGGATCCTACTTCCACATCAGAGTCACACTCCATCAAGAAAGAAATATCCTTCTAAGCATAGCTATGAACCCTAGGAATGAGCAGGACCAGAGAGTGGAACCCTGCCCGACTCTCAAGGTGCTTTGGGGGGCTGCAAATTAAAGTCATGGGATGGGAGCAGTGATTGTCCTCAGTCATCTCTGGGTGCTCCAGTAGGGAAGCATTCCTGCAGGGGGGTGGAAGCCAGATGATTCCACTTTGACCCCTGTCAAAACCTTAAGGACTTCAGACACCAGTCTTTCACACCCCAGAGCTCCTCTCCTGGAGTCAGTCCAGGAGATCGCCTTTCATTCATTCATTCAATAGTATTTATTGAGCACTTACTATGTGCAGAGCACTGTACTAAGCACTTGGAATGTATAAATCGGCAACAGATAGAGACAGTCCCTGCCCTTTGATGGGCTTACAGTCTAATCGGGGGAGACAGGCAGACAAGAACAATGGCAATAAATAGAGTCAAGGGGAAGAACATCTCATAAAAACAATGGCAAATAAATAGAATCAGGGGGATGTACAACTCATTAAACAAAATAAATAGGGTGATGAAGATATATACAGATGAGCGGACGAGTACACTGTTGAGGGGGTGGGACGGGAGAGGGGGAGGAGGAGAGGGAAAGGGGGGAGAAGAGGGTTTAGCTGCGGAGAGGTGAAGGGGGGAGGTAGAGGGAGCAGAGGGAAAAAGGGGGAGCTCAGTCTGGGAAGGCCTCTTGGAGGAGGTGAGCTTTAAGTAGGGATTTGAAGAGGGGAAGAGAATTAGATTGTCGGTGGTGAGGAGGGAGGGCATTCCAGGACCGCGGGATGAAGTGGCCCAGGGATCGACGGCGGGATAGGCGAGACCGAGGGACGGTGAGGAGGTGGGCGGCAGAGGAGCGGAGCGTGCGGGCTGGCCGGTAGAAAGAGAGAAGGGAGGAGAGGTAGGAAGGGGCGAGGTGATGGAGAGCCTTGAAGCCTAGAGCGAGAGCTTCATGGGGAGGAGCTGTATGCCCCAGAGCAGAGATGATGGAACCATCACCTCCCTGATGATCTTAGGTCTCAGCCCTCCCCGCTGTCAGAACTGGCCTGTGGGAGTTTCCCTGAATATTAATGGATTTTTTTCTGGGTGTTTGTGATAGTTTGTGGGGGTCTTCACAGGGCCAACACAGTCCACCTTCTCCTCTTCTTGTGTAACCATGAGTAGTCCACATCGACACAGCTACTCACACACTAAAGAGAGAGTCTATAGAGAGGCAGGTCTGGCTTCATGGATCCAGGCCCTTGCATATATATCCATGTCATTGGCCTTGGCCCCAACCCTGGGTGCCCTTCTCCTAGCAACACTCAGAGAAGAGGAATCTCCTTTGTCCACTATGTCCAAGGTGGCTCAGGATGGATCACAGCCCCTAAAAACACCGTTAAAAGCACAGATCCTAAAACCATTCCTGACCATTATCTTTTCTGGCCTGTTCCTAAGTCACCATGGTTTCCAGGGCAAGACCCTTCCTGGGTAGAACCTCCTCTTGGCTTGGCCCCCAGCCCCTCCCTGTCATTTCCTGCCAGCCCCCAAATGGGCCCACCCCATACTTGAGTGGTGAAAGATGCTCTCTACTTTTTATTTCTATAAAAAGAAGATGCTCAGCAAGTTTCCCCAATCACTTATTTTTCAATGCTGTGGTCCAAGTACTGGTTTCAAGTTATGCATCATATGCCTGCATAAATGACCACTATCTTAAGTCTATTTAGTTCAACTGACCCCTAACCCACTCAGAGAAGCCTCAGAACCATTTCTTACTTGTATCTTGGGCGAAGATACTAGAAAAGTTCTCCCAGGCAAGTTGCCTTCATAGCAACCATGCGAGAGGAACAAACCAAATTGTGGTAAACCCAGGAGGTTTTAGACTTCTTATGATATATTAGGTGTGTATTTCTGTAACTGTTGGTGAGCTTGTATCTGTCCTTGCGGGTGTGGCTTAAAAACCTTTCGTGAGAAGGGCAGTCTAAAACCTCGAGTGCATGTAAGAATGGTCCTACTGTGGGCTACTGTGTTTGCTCCATTCAGGGCCTGCCATTGTTGTCATAGTGCCTATGAGGACCCCAACCTTCCCCAATCATTCCCTCAAGAAAAGCAAATCCAGTCCTGCCTGCTGCCCTCCAGGCTGCAGGAGTCACCTAACAAATTTGTATCTCAACCCTTTGTTCTGCCTTCCTGGGAGGGTATGTTCCCTTTCAGGTCCCCACACTGCAAATGCTTGCTTATAGTTATCTATTCAGCTCCGTACTTGAGTTCTAATCCTGACTCTGTCATGTACCTGCTGTGTGACCTTAGGCAATTTACCTAATTTCTCGATGCCTCAGCTATCTTATCAGCAAAATGGGGATTGAGACTGTGAGCCCAAAGAGGGACAAAGATTGTGTCCAACTAGATTATCATGTATCTAGCCCAGCACTTAGTACAGAGCCTGGAACATAGTAAGTGCTTAACAAATACCAAAAAACAAATGTATCCCAGTGTGCTGAAGACAGGTGGCCTCGCTGTCAGTGAGCTGGCAGCTGGTGGGACCTCAGTATTGGTGAACCATTCCGGGCCATCTCGTGTTGAATGGGGCTCCCAGATAATGCTACGAAGTGCTTTGGAAGAGTACAATGTAACAGAGTTGGTAGATGTGTTCCCTGCCCACAGTGAGCTCACAATCAAAATGGAGGGACAGATATTAATGTAACTAAATGTAAATTTCAGCTATGTACCTAAATGCTGTGGGGGAGGTGACAAATTAAAGTTGCAAAGCCATCCAAGCTGATTGGTCCAGCGTCCTTCAGGAGTCTGAAGGGGATGGAACTGGGTTCCTTGTGTGGATCAGGGGAAAGCTCTGGTGCTCTCCAGGGGTGGAGGAGCCGGGAGTGGTGGGGACTGGGAAGGGGATAGGGGCTGTGGGCTGGGTGGATGCTGTTGCATTTCATTAAAGACCCTGCAAGCAGAGCCCAGAGGATAGTGCTGTGTCTTCTTGGTCTGGGAGGTGGGGCTGGTCAGGCAGAATTCATGAGCTATTAGGGATTTTAGGCATGGAAGGGGCTGTTTATTAATCAGTCAATCATAATATTAGCTGAGTGCTTTTCAATACTTCACTGTACTAAGTGCTTGGGAGAGTGCAGTAGGGTTAATAGACATGATCCCTGGTCTCAAGGAGCTTCCAGTCTAATGGGAGAGAGAGTGGTGGTCTGTTGGCTGTGAAGGGGGAGCTCTTGGCAGGATGGTAGGTGTGAGCCAAGGCTCGATGGCAGGAGAAATGAGATCCAGGTATCATGAGGAGGTTGGTGTTAGAGAAGCAAGGATAGGTAAGACGGAGAGAGCAGATTGGGTGCCATCCAGGTAATAAGCTAGGGGTGAGGAGTTTCCGTTTGAAACGGAGATGGACGGGAAACCACTGCAGGTTTATGAAGAGTGTGGAAATGTGCACAGAATGATTTTTTAGAAAAATGATCTAGGCAGCAGAGTGAAATATGCCCTGGAGAGGAGAGATGCTGGATGTAGGGATATCAATGAGGAGGCTGATGTAGAACCACTGGACCTCCAGTGGTTGCCCATCCACCTTCACTTCGAACAGAAAGTGCTTACCATCAACTTCAAAGCACTCAATCAGCTTGTTCCCTCCTATCTTACCTCGCTGATTTCCTACTATAACCCAGCATGCTTACTTCGTTCCTCAAACACCAACCTACTCACTGTACCTCGATCTCATCTTTCTCACTGCCAACTCCTTGCCCATGTTCTTCCTCTGACCTGGAAATCCCTCTTCCTTCATATCTAACCTTCAAAGCTTTATTAAAATCACACTGCCTCCAAGAGGCCTTCCTCGACTAAGCTCTCATTTCCCCTACTCCTTCTCCCTTCTGCATCGCTCTTGCATTTGGATTTGTACCCTTTAGTACAATATTAATAACAGTACTGATTAAGTGATTACTGTGTGCAGAGCACTGTACTAAGGTCTGGGAGAAAACATGCAGGTTGGAATTAAACATGGTCCCTGTCCTTAGAAGGGCTAACAGTCTAAAAAAAATAATTTAAGCACTTGATATTTACCCTACTCTCAGCCCCACAGCACTTACACATATCTGTATGTAGGCTACGGTCTCACGCAAGAACACTGTACTCGAGGAGGAAAATCTAGGGTAAACCAGAGGAATGTGGGGTGTTGTGTCTGAGTGCTGACCACATATCCTAGACAGGGCCCAACACAGTTTCCATAACACTTTGATTTATGGACTTACACTAAAGCACTTATCAATCCTGCAGACAGTCACTGACCCAGGGCAAGAAGAGACATTTATCATTTGACAAGCCTGACTGCTGTGTGACCTTGGACGAGTCACTTCACTTGGCTGTGCCTCAGTTAATCCCACCTGTAAAATGGGGATCGGGACTGTGAGCCCCAGGTGGGACAGGGACTATGTCCAACACAGTTTGTTTGTATCCAACCCAGCGCTTAGTACCGTGCCTGGCGCATAGTAAGCACTTTACAAATACTATAATTATTATTATAATTATTATTATAAAATGGTATATAAACCCGTGGAAAGATCTAGGAAATTTAGCCCTCAGCCTTGGGTTTACAAATGCCGCTGCTGATGACAGGCAACCCGAAACAGTGTGAGAAAAGAAGATCTGCTTGAGGACCTGGGGCTTCCTCAAGCCAGAAGGATGCTGCTATGGTATTATTCCTCCTTTATACCTATCTTTTTATGACTTATTCTCTGAACTATGTGTATACAGATTGACTGCAGTTATTCTAAAGAATCCCTCTTGCATCCCTGTAGAACTAGTATTATAAAGTCAAAGACTTGCTTAACTGCATTGTGTGTATGATGATTTTTGCATCTCCAGCTCATACATACAGTATTTAGAATCCAAGTTACCCAGCGTCTTACAACTTCTATTTCAAAACAATATCTGTAATTTATTTTAATGTCAGTCTTTCCCTCTCCATTGCAAGCTCCTTGTGGGCAGGGAACCATGCCTAACAATTCTGTTATATTGTGCTCTCCCAAGTGCTAATTACAGTGCTTAGCATACAGTGAGCAAATAATAAATATGATTGATAAAGAAGTTGAGACAGAATATAACAATAATAATAATAATGGTATTTGTTAAGCACTTACTAAGTGTCAAGCATTGTACTAAGATCTCTGGAAGATAAAGGCTAATCACGTTGGACACAGTCCCTGTCCCACGTCAGGCTCAAAATCTTAATCCCCACTTTACAGATGACAGAACTGAGGCACAGAGAAGTCAAGTGACTTGCCCAAGGTCACAGAGCAGATGAGTGGCAGATCCGGAATCAGAACCCAGGTCCTTCTGATTTCCAAGTCCGTGCTCTATCCACTAGGCCAAGCTGCTTCTGCTTGGACCAGCATGGTACTAGTTTGAATGGAGAGGAAGGAGCAGATTCTAGAGCTGTTGTGCAGATAAAACTGACAAGATTGGGTAGCTGACTGAATATATAGATTTAAGGAGAGAGACGAGTCAAAGATAATGCCAAGGGAGCAGGCTTGTGAGAAAAGGAGGAGGGTGATGTTATCAACAGTGACGGGAAAATTTAGGGGAGGAGAGCGTTCGGGTGGGAAGATGAAGAGTTCTGTTTTGGATGTGTAAAATTTGAAGTGTTGGCAGGACATCCAAATGGAGATGTCCCGAAGATAGGAGGAAATGTGAGACTGAAAGAAGGAGAGAGGTCAGGGCTGAAGAGTTATATTTGAGAATCATCTGCATATAGATGGTAGCCATAGGAGTGATTGATTTCTCCAAGGGAATGGGTGAAGCTAGAAAATGAAGAGGGACCCAGAACTGACCCTTAAAGGGACTCTCATAGTTGGAGGGTGGGAGTGAGAGGAAGAGCCAGTGGAAAACACTGAGAAGGAGTGGCCAGAAAGATAGGAGGAGAACCAGGAGAGAACAGTGTCAGTGAAGTCGAGGTTAGATAGCGAGTAGGAGTAGGGTCTACAGTGTCAAAGGCATCTAAGAGGTAAAAGAGGATTAGAATCAAGTATAATCTGTAGGATTTGGCAAGGAGGGGGACATTGGTGGGCAGGGATTCTGTCTCCCAACTCTATTGCATTGCACTCTCCCGAGTACTTAATATGCTGCTCCGCACACAGGAAGCGCTCAAAGAATATGACTGATCAATTGGGAAAATAGACATCTGGGAGATAAAGGTCTGATTTCCCTCCTGATTGGGTCTGCAGAAAGGACATCAGTGAATGGGGCGACTGCAAACGTGGAACTCGTACCAGCAGCAATGGTTTCAAAGGCTCTGGCGGTGTCTCTTGCCCGCTGTGTGACCTGAGACAAGCCATTTAAATTCTCCATACCTCACTTATCTCATCTGTAAAATGGGGATTAAGACTGTGAGCCCCATGTGAGAAATGGACTGTGTCTGTCTACCCCAGCGCTTAGTAGTATGCATGGCATATAGTAAGCTTTTAACAAATACCGTATAAAGGGAGCTGAAACCCAACAAAGCCAGGATGAAACTTCTGAAAAAACAGAGTATAGGGAGCCAGGGAAAAAAGTGCCTTTGCTGTCTCCCTCTAGACAGATGGAGAGTTACCCAACCTCACCAGGGCCCTTAGCCTGGAAAGCCCTTAGACTAGAATTAAACTCTGCCCTGCTGCTGTGGAATCATTCTAGGGGAGCAGATGATCCTGATGATCCTGGGTTAAGAGGATTTGAGGACTCCATAAGGATAGGGGAGAGGAAAGAGGAGAGGATCTGACAGTTGAGACTTGTGAATAATCCCAGAGGAGTTGATGCGGAAGAGAGAGGGGCTGGTGAGGCTGGGGACACCCTGCAGTGTTGACAGTCCAGGGTGGCAGTGTAGAATGGGCTGGAAGGTTGTCCTGGGGAGAAAGCGAAGCCATCGCCCACAGGGAGGTTGGATCCAAGTCCAAGGGAGGAGGCCGTGCTGATGGCAGAGAACTGCCTAAAGATGGTAACCATAGGAGCAAATGAGTTCTCCAAGGGAGTGGGTGAAGCTAGAGAATAGAGAGGGACCCAGAACTGAGCCTTAAGGGACTCCCACAGCAGGAGGGTGGGAGTCAGAGGAGGAGCCAGTGGAAACCACTGAGAAGGAGTGGCCAGAAAGATAGGAGGAGAACCAGAAGAGAACAGTCTGGCAGACTGGAAATATGATTGGTGTACCTGCAGTGATGGGATTGGGGGGCACCCAGACCAGAGCTGGGGTTAGGGTTCAGTTTAGGGTTAGCGTATTGGGAAGGAGAAGTCAGGTTGGGTGCTCCAGGAGTTAGAGGGAAGGGAGATATGAGAAGCATCATGGCCTAGTGGAGAGAGCACGGGCCTGGGAATCAGAAGGACCTGGGTTCTAATCCTGGCTCTGCCATGCACTTTGTGACTTTGAGCAAATTACTTCACTTCTCTGTGCCTTAGTTCCCTCATCTGTAAAATGGGGATTGAGATTTATGTGGGATAAGGATTGGGTCCAACCCGATTATCTTGCCTCTACCCCATCGCTTAGTACCGTACCTGGCGCATAGTAAGTGCTTAAAAATACCTATATTATTATTATTATAAGGCCTGAGAAACAGTTTCCCAGGATTAGGGTCCCTTTATTGGACACTTTGGGCAGAATCCTGAACCCTGAAATTGGAACTTCACTACAAGAGGACCTTCAGGGCTAAATGTTAACACTTTGTAACAGCCCCCATCCCTCTGCTAGTCAGCCCTAGTTCCAGGCCCAGGAACACCTAGCACCATGCTCCTGTCTCTGTTTGCAGAGGGTTTAATAAATTGTCAACAGCACAGGCTGTGCAGAGCCAAGCATACAGGTGATGCAGAAGGAAGGGCAAATAGAGTGGGGAGTTGGCGGGTTCATCAGGAAAGCCTTCTTGGAGTAGGCTTGCACCCATCCTCTAGACTGTAAACTCACTGTGGGCAGGAAACGTGTTTACAAACTCTGCTCTGCACCTTCCAGCCCCACCAGCCCCTTCCTCTTTCCCAGACCCCCAATTTTCCCCACTCCTCCACCTCCAGAAATCTCAGAGCTTTCCTCTCACCCCTTCAAGAAAACTGCAAATCCCTTGCAAGCTTCTGCCTCCTCTGGGGACACAGGTGTCCTGGCAAAAGTAGCTGTTAATCAAACCGGGGCTGCTTCTTCCCATCCCTGCCATTTGACCCCCACACTGCTACCTTTAAGATTGGCCTTTCTCTCCCCGGGTTGGCTGGGGTTGGGTCCCATGGAAACCACTCAGGTTGGTTCTTCCTAGAGATGAGGCAGAAGAGCAACCCAGAGAGGTTGAGCGCTCTGCCGGAGGTCACGCATATGACCCATTCGGAACCAATATCGGACCCCAGGTCTCTTGATCCCCGTGGCTCCTGGCTGCTTCCCTCCTTCCCTAACCAGGGAGCAGAGATGCCAAAGTCCCAACTTCCTGTGTTCTGCACCTGAGACCTGCTGCTTGTTTAGCTCAGGAAGAATTCACATTCATCAGTTCAAACCAGCTAGGGAAATGTTCACAAGAGAAGAGATGGAGGGGGGCTGAGCTACTCAGGGAAGGAGAGGGGGTGATTGGAGTGAGATAGAAGAGACTGAGGCAGAGAGAGATGGTCAGCCAGAAGCAGAGGGAATTTGGTAGCTGAAGAGGAAGGGACAAGCCAGGTGCCCCTGGGGATTAAGACTCAGAGTCCCACGTGGGACAAGGACTGTGTCCAACCTGATTAGTCCGTATCCCAGCACTTAATAATAATAATAATAATAATAATAATGATTGTATTTGTTAAATGCTTACTATATGTTAGGAACGGTACTAAGCGCTGGGGTGGATGCAAGATACTTAGAAGAGTGCCTAGCATAAGGTTCTGGACCAGTCCTCGGTGATGTCAGCTTCAGCCTATCAGGTCGAGGTGAACCAGTACCTTTCCTTCACAGACACCCAGAGGGGTCACATGACAGATCCCACAACAGAGCATGCATCTGTTCTCTAGTTTCCTGGCACCTGTGACCTCCGACTGCTTCCCTCCTCTCACAGCCGGCCTCAGACACAAACCCAAAATCAACAGCGGCAACCACCTTCACTCACCATCTTCATCGTCATCATCAACAGCATTTATTGAGCACCTACTATGTGCAGAGCACTGCACTAAGCAGTGAGTATACAACATGGTTAGAAGAAAAGATCCGTGCCCTCCAGGAGCTTACACTGGCTCTGGCGGCCTAGGAGATATGCCTGTGTAACTCCAGAAGAGGCTGCCCTGAGGAGGCTTCGTGGGAGGGAGAGGAGGGCTCAGAGAAGAGGAATTGTAAAGGAGGCACTGGGAGGAAAGGAAAGGCCCAGGTCTGGGCAGCATAAGGAGCTGAGGTTAGAGGAGGAAGGGTTTGGAGGCTGGAGGAAGGTCACACAGGAGCAGGAGGAGGGGTCAGGTTGGGTCTTGCAGTCCTCAGGAAACAATGAAGCAGCAGAGCAGTGAGGATGTGCTGGTACCGAGCCAGAGGGAGGAAACCTCTTCAGCGTCCCCAGATGTTCTGCTTTATCCATTCTTGGTAATAGGATACGTTAGTATAAATTCCTGGGAAATCGGGCACACCACAAATCATTCCCCAGCTCACCACCCCAATCTGAATCCAGTTTTTGCCCATTTTGCAGACTAGGGGGCCTCCGGAGTCACCCTGTGGAGAGAGAGAAGCATGAGAGAGGAGACAGGTCAGAGTTTGCCTCAACGTTCTGGACAGGATCCTTTTTGGGTGAGAACTGACCCATCCCTCCATCAGATGAGGTCTGTTCTATATGATGTCACCCACCTCCAGGCAAGCAGTCAGACAACTAGATCTTCATGTTGACTCTTAATATCCTAATTCCTCTGTGGAATGGAAATAAACCAGCCCAGCAAAGTTTCAGAAAAAATACCGGAAATGTTTACTAGCCTGAACGACCCTTTGGATAACTAGGCTTCACCACCTCACTAACAAGTCCAACTGCCTTGTTTTCTAAACGTCTCATTACCGACCAAGGGCCCTGGACTGTGGGATTATGAGGATGGAAAATAGAGTCCTGCTAGGAACTGAATTAAAGCAACCCTTTAAAGCAACTGCTTGAAGTAGAATGGCCTAGTGGAAAGATCACGGGTCTAGGAGTCAGAGGATCTGGGTTCTAATCCTAGCTCTACCAATTGTTTATTGTGTGATCTTTGGCAACTCACTTAACTGTAAAATGGGGACTAAATACCTGCTCTCCCTCCTCTGTAGGCTGTGGGCCTCATGCGGGACAGGGACGGTGTCCAAACTAATTAACTTGCAACTATCCCAGTTCCTAGAGCTATGTTTGACACATAGTAAGTGCTTAACAAAACATTAAAAAAAAAAACAAACCAAAAAACTCTGCTGGTAAGGGAAGCCCCACAGCACTCCCTATACTCAAATTCCAGGGGTGAAGATCTCAAAAATTTCTGTGAGTTTTTTGTAGAAGCAGTAACAGTAGTTTTTGTAGGAGTAAGAGGAGCAGTTTTTGTTTAGCAGCAGTAGAAATGGATTCTGTAGTAGAAATAATAATAATAGTGGTGGTTTACCCACTCCCTTGGGGAACTCACTTGTTCACATAGCTTCAACTATCATCTCTATGCAGATGACACCCAATTCTTCTTTTCTAGCCCCCATCTCTCTTCCTCTCTGCAGTCTCGCAAATGCTTCGGCCTTCAAGAAATCTCTACATGGATGTCCTCCAGTCACCTCAAAGGTAACCTGTCTAAAACAGAACTCCTTATCTTCCCACCCCAACCCTGTCCTCCCCCTGGCTTTCCCATCACCGTAGATGGCACTACATTCCTTTCCGCCTCATAAGCCTGTCACCGAGGCGTTATCCTTGACTCCTCTCCCTCATTCAACCCACATATTCAATCGATCACTAAATCTTGTTGGTCAGACCTTCACAACAACACTAAAATCCACCCTTTCCTTTCCACCCAAACTGCAACCCCCTTAATACTTATCCTGTGGCTCCTTGATTACCCTATCAGCCCCTTTGTTGATCTCCCAGCCTCCTGTCTCTCCCCACTCTAGGCCATATTTTACTCTGCTGCTTGGATCATTTTTCTACAAAAACATTCAGGCCACATTTCCCGGTCGTTGCCCATCCACCTCTGCATCAAACAGAAACTCCTCACCACTGGCTTTAAAGTAATCAATCACCTTGCCCCCTCCTTCCTCCCTTTGCTATTTTCCTACCAGTACCCAGCCAGTACACTTCGCTCCTCTAATGCCAACCTTCTCACTATACCTTGATCTCATTCATCTCTCCAATCACTCACTCACATCCTGTCTCTGGCCTGGAATTCTCTCTTCCTCATATCTGACAGACAGTTACTCTCCCCACTTCAAAGCCTTACTGAAGGCACATCTCCAAGAGGACTTCTCTGATTAAGCCCTATTTGAGTTCTTCAACTCCCTTCTGCTTTGACCTGATTTGCTCCCTTTATTCATCCCTCCTTTCAGCCCCACAGCACTTAAGCATTTCTCTTAATTTGTTGATTTATATTAATGTCTGACTTCCCCTCTGAACTGAAAGCTCATCATGGGTAGGGACTGTGTCTGTTATATTCTTACACTGTACTCTCCCAAGCACTTAATACGGTGCTCTGCGTACAATGAGTGCTCAATAATGTGAATGACTGACTCCTGACCTCCTCGTCAGACAGAAACTCCTTACCATCAGCTTTAAAGCACTCAGTCACCTCGGCCCCTCCTCCCTCACCTCGCTACTCACCTACTACGATCCAGCCCACACGCTTCGCTCCTCTAATGCCAAGCTACTCACTATACATCAATTTTGTCCACCTCACCGCCGACCTCTTGCCCATGTCCTACCTCTGATCTGGCACGCCCTCCCTTTTCATATCCAACAGAAAACTGCTCTTCCCACCTTCAAAGCCATAATGTAGGCACATCTCCAAGAAACCTTCCCTGACTAAGTCCTCATTTCCTCTTTCCCCACTCCTTTCTGCATCACCCAGCCCCACAGTCTTATGTACATATCTGTAATTAATATATTTCTATTCATGTCTTTCTCTCCCCCTCTAGGTCATTGTGGGCAGGGGATGTGTCTGTTAAATTGTTGGGCTGTACTCTCCCAACTGCTTAGTACAGTGCCCTGCATACAGTAAATGCTCAATATGTATGATTGAATGAATTGATTGATAGCAGTTATAGTAATTTTGGTAGTAGTAATAATGATGATGATGGTATTTGTGAAGTTCTTACTATGTGCCAAGCACTGTTATAAGCACTGGGGCAGATATAAGATAATCAGGTTGTCCTAAGTGGGGCTCATAGTAATGGTGATAGTGGTAATAGTTTTTGTCGTAGTAATAGTAATACAAGCAGAATTTATGAGATGCCCACTTGTTGCAGTGCATTATGATAAGAGCTTGGGAAACACAAAGCAAAAAAGTGACATTCTCCCGCTCACGTGAGTTTCTGCTCTAACAGAGGAGATAGGGAAATATTTACAAATTATCAAGATAAATAACTGACGGTTTGAGTAAATATATATACAATAGTGTTGAGGATGGTTATGAATAAGTTCATAAGTGCTAGAGATGGCTGAAAGGTTTATGCGATTTAGGGTTCCTGGAATTAACTGGAGGAGGCTTGTTGGAAGAGATAGGATTTGGGGCCCTAAGAATTTGGAAAGGTCAATGGACTGACTGACTTGGAGAGGGAGGAAATTCTGAGATGGGGGGGGGGAAGAGTGACAGAGAGGATGGAGGTGAGAGAGTCAAGCAAGAGGTATATTTAGAAAGTAAGGGTGGGAGAATGGAGAGTGTAAGCTGAGGTCTAGTGGAAGAAAGACTGGTAAGAGGGGTAAATTGGTGATGAGACTCTAAGCTCATTCTGAGGAGTTTTTGTTTTTTGCAGAGAGACACAGGAAACCAGAAAAGGATTTTCTAGAGAGGAGAGATGTGAGCAGAGCAAAATTTGAAGGTGATCCGTGCAGTATATATGGTAGAGATTGGAGTGGGGAGAGGCTGGAAACTGGGAGACCAGCGAAGAGACTCATAGATTAATCTAGCTGTGATAGTAGTAATAGTAATAATAATAGTGATAATATTCATCAAGTGCTCACTGTGCACAGAGCACTATACTAAGCACTGGGAAAAATATATGGGTGGGAATTAGACATGGACCCTGTACCTCAAGGGGCTCACAATTTATGAATATAGATAGAAAAGGGGAAGACTGGAGACAGACACGTCTAGAGCAATGAAATATTAAAACGTTAAAGCACAATGAGGGGTAAGGGCGAATATGAAATTCACAAAATAAAAACCAAAGTCAAAAGTATCTAGGGCAGTAGAATTCAGAGCAATGGTTAATGCAGCTACTCGCTTTCAATCAATCAATCAATTAATCAATTAATCAGTAGAATATATTGACTGCTTACTGTATGGAGAACACTATATTAAGTGCTTAGGACCACAATATTAGTAGACATGATACCAGCTCTCAAGGAGCTTACAATTTTATTTTTTCAGTGCAATCATCCAGTTCAGCAGAAAGCCTCCTCATTTTACTCAAAAAAGAGCTGTTCTTATCTAGACTACCTGTATCTGTAGTAATTATCTAATGCAAAATTGAAAAGGGTCCTCATTACTCTATTCAAATCAGTCAAAATATTTCCAAGAGAGGAGAAGACAAGAGCAAGGTGAACTTTGCAGCATTATCTGCAAATAAATAATTTTGGCTTTGAAATGCAATGATTTTACCTCAAAAGAGAGGTTACAGAACAGAGTTGGTAAATAGAGAAGCAGTGTGGCTCCACGGAAAGAGCACGGTCAGAGGTCACAGGTTCTTATCCCGGCTCTGCTACCTGTCAGCTGCGTGACTTTGGGCAAGTCACAACTTCTAGGTGCCTCAGTTACTTCACCTGTAAAATGGGGATTAAGACTGTGAGCCCCACGTGGGACCACCTGATTCCCTTGTATCTACCTCAGCGCTTAGAACAGTGCTCAGCACATAGTAAGTGCTTAACAAATTCCAACATTATTATTATACTTTACCTGCCCACAAGCGAGCTTGCAGTCTAGCCAGGGAGACGTACATTAAAATAAATTGTGGTTATGTACCTAAGTGATGTGGACGGGAGGATGGGGTGAATATCAAATGTTTAATGGGTATAGATCCAGGAGCAAGGGTGACTCAGAGGGGAGAGGGAGTAGGGAAAATGAGGGCTTAGTCAAGGAAAGCTTCTCGGAGGAGATGTGATTTTAATGTCTTAGAAAGTGGGGAGAGTGGTAGTCTATGGTATATGAAGGCAAAGGGAGTTCTAGATCAGAATGAAGTGGTGAGATAGAAGAGATAGAGGTACAGGGAATAGGTTGATGTTAGAGAAGCGAAGTGCACCTACTGGATTGCAGTAGGAAATCAGCACGGTTGAAGTAAGAGGGAGCAAACTGATTCAGTGCTTTAAAGTCGATGGTAAGAAATTTCTATTTGATGCCGAGGTGGTTGGGCAGCCCCTGGAGGTTCTTGAGAGTAGGGAAATGTAGAGTGAATGTTTTTTAGAAAAATGATCTGGGCAGCAGAGCGAAATAAGAACTGGAATGGAGAGAGATAGGAGGCAGGAAGGGGAGTGAGGAGGCTGAGGCAGAGGTCAAGATGGGATAGGATAAGTGCTTGGATGAGCATAGTGGAAATTTAGATGGAGAGGAAAGGGAGGATCTTAGAGATGTTATGAAGATAGAACTGACAGGATTTGGTTATGAAATAGAAAATGAAGATTGAACGATGAGTTGAAGATAATGCCAAAGTTGTGGGCTTGTGAGACAGGGAGGATAGTGGTGTTGTGTATAGTGATGAGGAAAATGGAGAGGACAGGGTTTGAGTGGGGAGATGACATATTTTGAACATGTGCAGTTTGAGGTGTCAGTTGGACATCCAGGTAGAGATGTCCTGGAGGCAGGAGGAAATATGAGACTGCAGAGAAGGAGAGAGGCCAGGTCTGGAGAGGTAGATTTGGAAATCATTCATGTAGAAATAGTAGTTAAAGCCGTGGGAGTGAATCAGTGTAGGGAATAACACATCTATTTATGTATATATCTATATTTCTATTTATTTATATTGCTTCCTGTTTACCTGTTTACTTGTTTTGATGTCTGCCTCTCCCCTCTAGACTGTAAGCACATTTGTAAGCAGGTTAGTCTCTGTTTATTGCTGTATTGTCTTTTCCAAGTGCTTAGTACAGTACTCTGCACACAGTGAATGCTCAATAAATATGACTGAATGCATGAATGAATGAACTAACTAGCAGATTCATGGAGATAGAAGAACCACAGGGGCAACAAAGAAGCTCCTTGAGGACAGGGATGTGTCTATAATCTTCACTGTGCTCTTCCAAGCACTAAGTACAGTGCTCTGCACACAGTAGGTTCTCAATAATTAGTTAATTAATTAATTAATTAAGGTGTTTGTTAAGCACTCTCAGGCACTGTTCTAAGTGCTGTTCTAATTTCACACAGCAGACAAGTGGCATTAGAACCCAGGTCCTGCTGACTCCCGGCCCCTGCTCTATTCATTAGGCCACACTGCTTCTCAACTGACGGAATGATGAAAAGGGACGAGTAGAGCAAGTGTATTTCACAGCTAGGGATGGGAGGGCTGTTAGGGAGGACGGAAGGGGTGAGATGGCCGGAGATCAGTGGAGTTGGTCTAGAGAGTGGAGGTAACAGTCCAAGGTGAGGGGCAAATTCGAGGGTCAGAGATGCAGGTCTAAAGGTTGTGGCCAGAGAGTGGCATGTTGGAGTCGGTATAGGTTAGACGGTTGTGGCCGGAGAGTGGTAAATTGGGATTGGTGTGGGCTAGGAAGCTGTAGTCCAATAGCGTTAAGGCGGAGATGGTATGGTTAGAAATGAGGCATTGATGAGGGATAATTAGATGAAGTGTGTGTCCACGTAGGGCACTCCCTGCCCCTCTCTCAATCTAGAACTGGCCTAGGCAAGGCAAGCAGATGGACCTCCTCTCAACTCCTCATGATGGGAATAAAGTTTTGCCACTGACTTCCAGCAACTGCTGTAGCCCATGTCCATCCGTTTCCAGTTTGCACCTGGATGGATCAGCTGGGAAATGCCAATACGGCTACTGGGAAAAGTCAACCCTGCCAAGGTCCAGACTAGGGGTAACAACAATGATAATGGAGAGAGAATAAGCCTGGGAGTCAGAAGGATCTGGGTTCTAATCCCAGCTCTGTCACCTATCTGCTCTAAGATCTTGGGCAAGTCACTTCAATTTTTTGTGCCTCAGTTACATCATCTATAAAATGGGTTTTAAGACTGTGAGCCCTTGTGGGAAACGGACCGTGTTCGGCCTGATTAGCTTGTATCTTCCTCAGTATTTGGTACAGCACCCGGCGTCTAGTAAGGGCTTAACAAATAGGATAAAAAACCCCAAAACTAAACAAAGAAACAAATAAAAAAATCCAGCTCGGGACAAACCAGGATCTCTGTTCAGGGGAAGAATGACTTACCTGACAAGAATCCTTCAGTTCCTCCTCGGAGCCGGCACAGATCATCACACCTTCTATGATTTCAAACCCTATGTATTTGTAGTTAATTGAGCACTTCTCAAAGTCACTTAAGGAAATCTTCAACTCCTGCAGTGGGTAGGGAGGTGGCAGTGCTTCTGTGGAGAGGAAAGGACATAGAAATAGTTGCGATTGGCTTGGGGTGGACTGGAGGCACAGCACTCTGTGGTGGGGAAAGAGGAGTGATCCTGGGGATCCAGAAACTAGGTTGTTACTCCTGAAGCAGAGAGTGTCTGTCAGAAGTTGGGCAGAGGCTGACCTGCAGGAAGGTTAGGGATGTGGACATGGAAGGTTGGGTGGCTTTAGACAGAGAATAGGGACAGGGATTCTACGGGGGCCCGAGTCACTGGGAGAGACAAAGTTTAGGCCGACCAAGGATCTCAGCAGCGGAGACTAATCCTGAAATGCATCTGGCTCTGGGGGAGGCTGCAATCTAGCTCCCCTGGCTCCTTCCCATCACCCAGCCTTGTGCAGAAGGTTTGCCCATTGTTACAAGGGTAAAATGAGTCAGCCCTTTAGGGATCTTAAAGTGAACCCCCTCCCCATTGTCACAGTGTCTGCTTGCTTCACCCATACAGTACACTTTGTTGGTTCCCTAGCCCTCTGCCCTGTCAAGCCCTGTCATCTGGGAGCAGAAGATGGCAACACCTGGAAGGAAAGAGGAGCCTGGGCCAGGATGATAGTAGGAGCCCAGGGTGGAGACATCAGTTTAAGCAGTGATATTTATGAATGGATTATAGCATGTGGAACTGTCATTCTGGGCATCCCCCCTGAGACTGAAATGCCTCGGTAGAGCCAGTCCTCACCACTATTCCCGATGTTCCCCCAGCCCGTCACCCAGCAGGAGGTGTTCACTTGGACCTGCAGCCCGGCTGGAGGGAGGTTGATGGTTTGGATGAGGTGGGAGCGATTCACTCTTTTTTTCAGTTGCACCAGTGCGATATCGCTAACTCCCGAGGGGTGTTCGTAGTCTTCAGGGATGATGATTTTTTTCACTTGAATCAGCTCAGAAGGATGGGCTGTGTAGAGTCTCAGTTCCCCTGCTTGAATCTGATAGTGGACCGGGTCCTTGGGGCTAATGAGAGAAGGGTGGAGAGATCGTGTGAGATGAAAATACGGCAGTTTGGAGAGGAGCTTCCCAGCGGAGTGTGACCATCCCAGAGCCCCAGCCGATAATTGGTCCATCCTGCAGCTGGCCAGACCCTTCCCTTCACCCAGGTGATCTCTCAAGTAAGAGACTTTCTCTATGGCATCCCAGTCAGGAGCGCCAACTCCATAGGGCTCCCACAGGCTAGGTACTGTTGAGGTGGAGCCACGGCGTGTAGGACAAGGTGGGAAGTGATGAAAATCTGCTCCAGTTTGGAGCCCGAGGAGGGTCAGACATGGAACTGATATAACCCTCTAGACTGTAAGATCACTTTGGACAGGGAATGGGTCTGTTATATTGTTATACTGTACTCTCCCAAGCGCTTAGTACAGTGCTATGCACATAGTAAGCTCTCAATAAATACGATTGTCTGACTGACCGAAATATGTCGGCTCCACTTCCTGCCTCCGTCTATCTATGGCTTCAACTATCATCTCTATGCAGATGATACCCGTATCTACATCTCCTCCCCTGTTCTCTCTCCCTGCCTCCAGGATCCTCCTGCCTTCAGGACATCTTCACTTGGATGTCCACCAGCCACCTAAAACTCACCTTGTCCAACACTGAGCTCCTTGTCTTCCCTCCCAAACCCCATCCTCTCCCTGACTTTCCCGTCACTGTGGACGGCACTACCATCCTTCCCATCTCACAGACCCGCAACCTCGGTGTCAACCTTGACTCTACTCTTTCATTCACTCCACACATCCAATCCATCTCCAAAACATGCTGGTCTCACCTTCACAACATCACTAAGATCCTCCCTTTCCTCTCCATCCAAACTGCTACCTTGCTGGTACAATCTCTCATCATATCCCGACTGGATTACTGCATCAATCTCTTTTCTGATCTCCCATCCTCCTGTCCCTCTCCACTTCAGTCAGTACTTCACTCTGCTGCCCGGATTATCTTTTTACAGAAATGCTCTGGTCATGTCACTGCCCTCCTCAAAAATCTCCAATGGTTGCGTATCAACCTTCGCACCAAGCAAAAATTCCTCACTATAGGCTTCAAAGCTTTCCATCACCTTGCCCCCTCCTACCTCACCTCCCTTCTCTCCTTCTAGAGCCCACCCCACACACTCTGCTCCTCTGCCGCTAACCTCCTCACTTGGCCACTCCACTCCCCTGAGTTCCATCCCAGATTCGCCCACCCACTCAAATGAAATCGGAAGCTCTGATCTGGGGCCCCGAGCTGAGATTGTGGTACTCACTCTTCTAAACAGTGGGCAGCTGTCAGCACCCAGCGCCTGTGGATGAGGGAGCCGCCGCAGATGTGTCGTCCTTGAAATCTCAAGCTCACCTGCCATGGCCATTTAGCTTCCTTGGCATCATGACCCCCTAAGATGCCCACCAAATTCCTGAATGAACCTGTCCCTGGAGAGACACAGAACAGGTTACAGGGTCCAGAGCTCCCAATTCCAGGCTCTTTCCTCCGAGCTTCTTGGTTCTTCCTCCAGCCCCCCATGGCCCTCCCTCTCTGCCCTCTCCCCAGCCCACTGGCCCTGGAATTTAGCTGGAGAGTTCTCAGCTAAACTGCCTTCCCAAAGGCCAGGTAAGGCCAGAGGGTCATGGCCGGAGATATCAGAACTCACCCTGACTCCCGGCGACTGTCATCCCTAGGAGCAGAAGGGGCAGGAACAGCAGTAGGGTTGGCATCGTCAGCTGCAGGAACTGGTAGGATCAGGAGGCAAGTGGAGGAATCAATCAGTGATACTTAGTGAGTGCTTGCTGTGTGCAGAGCACAGTACTAAGCATTCAGGTGAGTACAATGCAACAGGGGCTAGGGCCTGGGGGGAAGGATGCCTGAGTTCTGTGGGGTTGGGAATTGGGAACTACCGTTGAGGAGGAGGGGAGTGGAACTGCTACGGTGACTGCTCTCTGCTTCCTCTCTGCATTCTGCCCTCTTGGTGCTCTTCTTTTATTCTCACAGGGCGAGACGGCACATGGAAACCATACACAGGATACGATGATATCATGTGTTCACCCTTGTTTCCAGAGAGACAGTCATGGAGAGAAAAAAAAACCAGACATGTGTTTGGGCCTCTGGGAAGACATTGGCTCTGGAGGCTTGAAGGTTAGAGCCCTGGGAGGACACTGGGAATGGGGAAGTTGAGGGCTGGGCATTTACACTGCGTTAGTAAGATCCCTCTCTTTTGCCCTCAATCACCCCCAAAGTGTCTATGAGCTCCTCAGGAGAAGTGAGAGGAGCATAAACATCACCATCAGCAACAAAATCAATTGGGTTAGGAACAAACAGGACAAGAAAATAAAATAATTAGAGGAAAATGGGAAAGCGGCTGAAGGCAGGATCCCTAGCATTCTTGGAAGGAGGTAGAATGATGATGTGGATGGCAGTTGTATTCCTCCCCAGCGTGTTCATACAACACACTCCAGAGCTGGCATGGTGTCTGTGAAGTCAAGTTAGCAAAACCCACCCCTAGTGATAGAGCAATTCCTCCTCAGGAGCCCCTCCCAGAGGGAAAGCTACTGTCACTGGTGCTAAGCATTCACCTGGTCATCTTACGTCACCTGGTCCACAGCCAATTGTAGGGGATGATTTGGGAGAGAAGGAGGAAGACATCAGTTGGGAGCAAATGATGCTGTTAGCCACCCCGAGAAGAGTCTGCTTCTTAGGATCAATCAGTCAATCAATCAATGGCTGAAGGAGCAGATGGGATCATTGTGTTTGAAGGAACAGGATGCAGAGGCAGCATGAGTTGGGAGTGGGAGTGGATCATTGGAGTTCCCCAGGAAGTGGGGTGCCTCAGGAAGACCTTTGGATGTCTTGTTTTATGCTGTTGAGTCATAGCGACGCCATGGACGCATCTCTCCCAGAATGCCCTGCCTCCACCTGCAATCATTCTGGTAGTGTATCCGTAGAGTTTTCTTGGTAAAAATACGGAAGCGGTTTACCACTGCCTCCTTCTGTGCCGTAAACCTGAGTCTCCGCCCTCGACTTTCTCCTATGCCGCTGCTGCCCAGCACAGGTGAGTTTTGACTTGTAGCAGATTGCCTTCCACTTGCTAGCCATGCCCAAGCTAGGAATGGAATGGGCATGCCTCTCCTTGACTCTCCCTCCCGTAGTTCAGACTGGTAGAGTACTGTAAACTCTCCAGGTGTGACCCTGAGAAGGGTTTGGGTGGCTGGACCAAAGGAAAATGACTTCCAGGGAAGTGTAGTGCCTTTCTAGTGGAAGGATGCCTCCCAAAATGAGTTCCAGCACAAGGGAAAAGCGATTGTTCCTAGATTTGGTTGCTCTCTGCTGCTCAACTAATATTACTGGTAATACTTCCTATAAGGCAACACAGTCCCCCCACTCATAATCAGTGGGGAACACATTTTTAATGTGTATCTAACTCCTGAATTTTGGAGATTTTGGTATCACGGTGAGGCAGGGCGTGTAGCGATTCCCTGAGCTCCAACAACAAGTTTCAGGGAGCAGGACTGGCCCCTCAGATCCCAGATGTTTCCCTTGTCATCTGGGGTGTTATTCTAGGGAAACAAGGAATGGGAGCATAAAACCTAGGGGTGGGGGGCCTGGAAAGACCGAGGTCTCTAGGACTCTGGAGAAGTCCATAACTTCTTCTGCTGATCATTTCCTCTGCTGAGAGGCTGAGGACAATCCTCTAAATGCCCACAAGAGGAGACTATTTGCCCAGAGAGAGAGGCAGCGACGACGAAGGGTCTGCGTGGAAAGAGCCATCTCCCCCCGGAAGTTCCCCAAAGAGTTTGCAGAATTGTAATTAAATTAATAATACTAGTGGTATTTGTTGTACATTTACTATGCACCGTGTGCCGTTCTTAACACTGGGGTGGGTACAAGATAATCAGAGCAGACACAGTCCCTGCTCACAATCTAAGGGGGTGGAAGACCAGGTATTTAATCCCCATTTTACAGATGTAGAAACTGAGGCACAGAGAAGTAATAATAATAATAATTGTGGTATTTGCTAAGTACTTACACGTACCAGGCACTGTACTAAGTGCTGGGGTGGATACAAGCAAGTCGGGTTGGACACCGTCCCTGTCCCATGTGGGACTCACAGTCTCAATCCCCCTTTTACAGATGAGGTAACTGAGGCATAGAGAAGTCAAATGATGTGCCCAAGGTCACACAGCGGACGGGTGGCAGAGCCGGGATTAGATGATTTGTCCAAGGTCATGTGCCGGCAAGTGGTGAAGATGGAATTTGAATCCAGGCCCACGTTCTTTCTGCTAGGGCATGTTGCTTCTCAAAGCCGAATCAGGAGGAACAGGCAGGGAAGACCAAATAAAGATGAGTACCAGAGAAGGGGGTAGGAAATTGCAAGAAGCCTGGAAGTTCCAAGGCCTGGGGATAGTGTGACTGGATTTTGGTAGGGGGGTGGGGGCTGGAGATTCATTTCAGGGGCAGGGGTGAGCTGAGCCTGAGGAATGAGACTTGTTCTGGAGAGAGAGTTTGGGTTCAGGGGAGCGTGGTGCTTGGATTCTGGGAATGATGTGGAAGTGGGTGTGGGTAGAGCCGTGAGCTGAGCACAGGAACCCGAAACTCTGCTCCTTCACCACCCTTATTGCCACTGGAAGCATCATCAAGTCCAGTCCCTTGCCCAGATCCTTGGGGCATATTTGAAGTCTCTGTTTTGTCACCGTCGGCAGTCTATCACCAGATCTTACTGCTTTTTCTGCCTTAACTCCTCTAGGCTTTGCCCCTCCCTCTACAATGCTCTGTAAATGCCCTTGTCCATGAAACTCCTGCCTCTCACCTCAGTTTGGTCCTGTCCACGACTTTAATCACCAACAAATGATACTTTCTCTTTCTCTCTCCTCTCTGTCTAGATCCATGCATATATGTAAATTTTTAAAATAGAATTGTCACCATTCAAAGAGGAAACCACTGACAGTGAAATTCCCTCTTACTTAGAATCTAGATGCTTGGCTGGGGAGAATACCAAACTGGGAGCGAGTTACGTTTGGAGACTAGATTTCTTTCTGTGCTCTTTTGATTTGGATAGATGCAATCTTGTTATCTACTTTAGCATGCTAATTGCTGTCTAAGATTTTTTTCTTTAGTACTGGAACTACCTTCTGACATTAATGATATTCCCTTTCATAATATGAAGGAGGAAAAGTGGGTGACGTATGCAGGGATCTCATTTCCACATTAGAATCTCTCTCTATCTGGAGGGAAATATCCTCTGAGCACAGCTATCAGCCTCAGATTTGAGCAGAACTGAAGAGTGGAACCCTGCCTTATTCTCTCGGTGTTGTGGGGGTCAGCAAATTAAAGTCATGGGATTGGAACGGTGATTTTCCTCAGTCACCTCAGGGTCTAACAGAGAAGAATTCCTGCATTGGAATGGAAGCCAGGGGATTCCATGTTGACCCCTGTTGCGTTGTGAGGTCAGACACCAGGCTTTCACACCCCAGATCTCCGCTTCTAGAAATGGTCGGTCCAAGGCCTCTCCTCAGGCCAGAGCCTCATGGGGAAGAGTTGTATGCCCCACAGGGGAGAGGATGGAACCATCAGCTCTCTGATGATTCTCATCTCTCAGCTGTGAGAACTGGCCTGTGAGGACTTTCTCACTTTCCTCCAATTATTTTATTTTCTTGTCCTGCTTGTTCCTAACGCAGATGATTTTGTGGCTGATGATGCTTCTGATCCTCTCACTTCTCCTGGGGATCTCATAGACATTTTGGGGGTGACAAAAGAGAGAGTGATGAATGGTAACTTGAATGGTGAAAGATGTTCTCTCTTTTTCATCCTTATGACAAGAAGATGCTCACCAATTTCTCAGAGTCAAAGTATTTTTTTCTAGTAGGCTGGTCCAAATTACTGGGTCCATAGATAAAACCAGGATGTTTTAGACCAATACGATGCCTCACATGAGTGTTATATATGACAGCCGATGTAATCCTATTCGGTTTAACTGACCCCTAACCTGGTCAGGGAAATCCCAGAACAGTCGCTTTACTTGTGGTTATGGGACAAATTGCTAGAAAAGTTCCCACAGGCAAACTGTGCTTAGTACAGTGCTTGAAATATAGTAAGCACTTAACAGGTACCATAAAAAAATGTATCAAGCATGTCAGTGGAACAAGCCAACTTGTGGTAAACTCAGGATGTTTTAGACTTCAAATGCTACATTAGATGTGGATTTTTATAACTGTTGGAGAGCTTATGTGTGCCGGCAGGTGGGAGTTAAAAGGCTTATGTGTGAAGGGCAATCTAAAGCATCAAGAGATATAAGAATGATCCGTTGCTGGGCTTCTGTGTTTGCTGCGTTCAGTGCCCGCCATTGTTGTCATACTGCCTCTGAGAATCCCAATCTTCCCCAAACTTCTGTTCAAGGAGAGCAACCTCAGCCCAGACTGCAGCCTTCCAGGCTGATGTCTCCTCCACAGGATTCTCCCAATGGACCACTGCTCTAACACGTTTGACTTTGTGTCTCAGTCCTTTGTTCTGCCTCCCTGTGAGGGAGCAACTGTCTGAATCCACTCAGAAACTGCTTGGGTCCCAGCATGCTAAAGACACGCTACCTCGTTGCTGGTGAGCTGACAGCGAGCAGGGCCTCAGTGTTAATAGTTCTGAATGAGTCACACAAACTGCTCAGGAACTCTCTGTTTTATGCCAACAGTTCCCAAATCTGTCTCTTCAGCCCTAACCTCCCTTCTTCTCAACATTCTCACATTTCCTCCTGCCTTTAGGACCCCTCTTCTTGGATGTCTAACCAGTATCTCAAACTTAATATTTTCGAAACAAAACTCAATTCCCAACCTTCCCCTGACTTTCCCACTACTGTAAACACCACCATCCCTCCCTGTGTTTCGAGCCCACAAGCTTGGTCTTATCCTCATCTCGTCTCTCTCATTCCACCCACATAGTCAGTTGCCAAATTTTGTCAGTTCTATCTTCAGACCATCTTCAGGATCTGACCTTTCCTCACCTTCTGTATTGTACTTTCCAAGCACTTAGTGCAGTGATCTGCACACAGTAAGCGCTCAATAAATACGATTGAATGAATGAATGATCCAAGCACTTGTCATATCCCTCCTCGACTACTGCAGCAGCCTCCTCGCTGACCTCCCTTGCCTCCAGCTTCTCCCCACTCCAGTCCATACTTTACCCTGCTTCCCTGGATCATTTTTCTAAAATATAATTCTGTACATCTTCCCACTCCTCAAAAACCTCCAATTGTTTCCCATCAATCTCTACATCAAGCAGAATGTTCTCACCATTAGCTTTAAGACATTGTCCGGTGTCTCCCTCCTACCTATCCTCTCTCCTCTCACAAAACAACTTGCCCACTTTGCTTCTCCAAAACCAACTTTTTTACTATATCTTTATCTCATTTCTCTCTTGCTGTCGGCCCTCCTAAATGGAACTCCCTCCCCTTCATATCCGACAGACCACCACTCTCCCTGTCATCAAATCTCTTCTATCTCACCACTGACCACTTGCCCACATCCTGCCCCTGGCCTGCAATGTCCTTCCTCTTCATTTCCAACTGAAAATTACTCTCCCTACCTTCAAAGCCTTATTTAAGGCACATCTCCTGGCTTAGTGGAAAGAGCTGGCTTGGGAGCTCCTGGCTTGGGATACAAAGGTCTTGGGTTCCAATCTTGTCTCTGCCACTTGCCAGATATGTGACTTTGGGCAAGTCACTTAACTTATCTGTGCCTCAGTTACCTCATTTTTAAAATGGGGATTAAAACTGTGAACCCCATGTAGGACAACCTGATTACCTTGTATCTACCCCAGCGCTTAGAACAGTAGTCTGCGCACAGTAGGTGCTTAACAAATGCCATCATCATCATCATCATCTCCTCCAAGAAGCCTTCCCTGACTAAGTCCTCATTTCCTCTTTTCCCACTCCCTTCTGTGTGGCCCTGGATTTCTCCCTTATTCACCCTTCCCTCAGCCCCACAGCATTACTTATATATTTTAAATTTATTTATTCCTATTTACTTATATAAATGTCTGTTTGACGTGGGCAGAGAACATGTCTACCAACTCTGTTGCATCGTATTCTCCTAAGAGCTTAGTACAATGCTCTGCACACAGTAAGCACTCAATAAATATGATTGATTGATCGATCAAAGTCTACTAAAGTCATACTTTTATGCCAAATTGTATATTCCGAGCACTTAGTACAGTGCTCTGCACATAGTAAGCGCTAAATAAATGCTATTGAATGAATGAATGAATACCTCCTCCAAGAAATCTTCCTTGAGTAACTCCTCATCTTCCCCCTCAGTTCTGTCTCCCTTCTGCGTCACCTATGAACGTGGGGCCAAACTCCCTAAGTATTTAAATACTCTCTTCACCTCCACCTCCACTCCCACAGCACTTACATATGAATCATTATTCTCTGCAACTTCTAATTCTAATTTATTTCATTGTCTTTCTCCCCCATTAGATCGCAAGTTTGTTGAAGGCAGGGCTCATGTCCACCAGCTCTATTGTATTGTACTTTCTCAAGCGCTTAGTACATGCTCTGCACAGAGTCACCGTTCAATAAATACCACTGACCGATTGCTTATGAACAGATAAACAGCATTTGTTTGGAGTTCACTGGGCCTGGTCCCAAACGGACAGGTATTTTGGCTCCAGAAGCACACTGTGGTACACCTTCTCTATCATTTTGTTTTGGGGCCCTCTGACCTAGGGGATGAGTGTTCTTGGGTCGGTAGTGTCAACACTCTGTGTGGGACAGGGACTGTGTCCAATCTGATTAGCCTGTGCTACCCCAGCGCTTAATACAGTGTTTGGTACATAGTAAGCGCTTAACAAATACCATAAAAAAAGGCTTGGTGGGAGCAGAGGGGGTTGTGCGTGGAAGGAGAGTCAAGGTCTCTTGTTTTTCTTGGGCTCCCAGGAGTCTTTGGGAGTCTGAGGGTGATGTGGCCGCTGAGGCATTGTTTGTGACATTCGAGTCCCCGTGCTCAGAGAAAATGGCGGGAAGAGAGATATGAGGAGGAAGGGTGAGGGTGACTCAGGACCAGAAGGGTAAGATGACCCAGATCTAATGTCAGTGCTGACTGGGGCTGCAGGAAGGGCAATGAGCAATGGGAGGAGACTCATCGTGAGCAAAGCACGTTGTGGGAACCAGGGCCCTATCACATCCACATCTCACTAACAACCCTGTTCAGGAAACTTGGGAAAAAAAAATGGTCCCTTGCTGCTGCCTGGTGGTTAGCCCCATCTTCTCCCTGCGGTGAAAACCATAATAATGATAATGATAATCATGGTATTTGTGAAGTGCTCACTATGTGCCAGGCACTGTACTAAGCACTGGGGTGGATGCAAGCAAATCGGGTTGGACAGTCCCTGTCCCATGTGGAGTTCACAATCTCAATCCCCATTTACCGGAGACTGAGTACTCAGGTTGCTCAGCTGGGATTAGAATCCATGACCTTCTGACTCCCAGGTCCATGCTCTATTCACTACACCATGTATCATCATCATCAGTGGTATTTAATAATAATAGTAATGATGTTATTTGTTAAGCGCTTACTATGGTGCTGAGCACTGTTGAAAGCACTGGGATAGATCCAGGTTTATCAGGTTGTCCCACATGGGGCTCACAGTCTTCATCCCCATTGTACGGATGAGGTAACTGAGGCACCGAGAAGTTAAGTGACTTGCCCAAAGTCACACAACTGACAAGTGGCGGAGCCGGAATTAGAACCCATGACCTCTGACTCTCAAGCCCGTGCTCTTTCCACTAAGCCTCGCTGCTTCTCTAATTTATTGAATGTGTACTATGTGCAAGAGTACTGTACTAGATACTTGGGAGAGTACAGTGCAACAAAGTTGGCAGATACAGTCCCTTCTCACAATGGGGTTTCAGTCTAGAGGGGGAGAGAGAGACAATAATATAAATAAATAATTTGAAGACAAACACAAAAGTACAGAGCCCAGTTAAAATATCTTCTTTTTTTAATGGTATTTGCGTATTTGCTAAGCATTTACTATATGCCAGCCACTATACTGAATGCTAGGGTAGATGCCAGATAATCGGTTTGGACACAGTCCCTGATCATCATAAGGGTCACAGTCTTAATGCCCATTTTACAGATGAGCTGACTGAGGCCCAGAGAAGTGAAGTGACTTGCCCAGTTTCACACAGCGGACAAAAGGCTTAGCTGGGGTTAGAGCTCAGGTCATGTTGACTCCCAGGCCCATGCTCTATCCACTAGGCCGTGCTGCTTCTTTGAGCGATGGAGAAACACCAACGCTTTCACTCTGGTGTTCTTTGGATCCAGGGCTCCCGTGATGACGGAGATCTTCCAAGGGGCATATTGGGCTTTCTGAATATCTCCAAAGGGAATCCAGAAGGATCAAAAACTCGGGCAGGCTGACATTTACTGACACTGATTGATGGGTTGATTTACCAGCTTAACAGGCACAAGGTGGTTGCAGGGAGACTGTCACGGATAACAGGGAAGACTGTCAGGAGGAGGATGCAGAAATCTTTGTGGGAGACTGAGTACTCATAGGCCATAATAAGACAGCAAACTCTGGGTCAAAGCCCAGAGCTGGTAGGGGTGGTGGAGATATATATATATACATGTTTGTGTGTGGAGACACCACTCATGGTGAAATTCACTCACTCCCTCGGTGAACTCATTCGCTCTCACGGCTTTGACTACCATCTCTACGCAGATGACACGCAGATCTACATCTCCGCCCCGTCCTCTCCCCCTCCCTTCGGGCTCGCATCTCCTCCCGCCTCCGGGACGTCTCCACCTGGATGTCGGCCCGCCACCTAAAACTCAACACGAGCGAGACTGAGCTCCTCATCTTCCCTCCCAAACCCGGTCCTCTCCCAGACTTCTCTATCACCGTGGATGGCACGACCATCCTTCCCGTCTCTCGGGCCCGCGATCTCGGTGTCATCCTTGACTCGTCTCTCTCGTTCACCCCACACGTCCTATCCGTTACCGAGATCTGCCGGTTTCACCTCTACGATATCGCCAAGATCCGCCCTCTCCTCTCCACCCAGACGGCTACCTTACTGCTACGGGCTCTCGTTATATCCCGGCTAGACTACTGTGTCAGCCTTCTCTCTGACCTCCCTTCCTCCTCTCTCGCCCCGCTCCGGTCTGTTCTTCACTCCGCTGCCCGGCTCATCTTCCTGCAGAAACGATCTGGGCATGTCACTCCCCTTCTTAAACAACTCCAGTGGTTGCCTATCAACCTCCGCTCCGAACAAAAACTCCTCACTCTAGGCTTCGAGGCTCTCCGTCACCTTGCCCCTTCCTACCTCTCCTCCCTTCTCTCTTTCCACCGCCCACCCCGCACGCTCCGCTCCTCTGCCGCCCACCTCCTCACCGTCCCTCGGTCTCGCCCATCCCGCCGTCGACCACCGGGTCCCGTCCTCCCGCGGTCCCGGAACGCCCTCCCTCCTCACCTCCGCCAAACTGATTCTCTTTCCCTCTTCAAAACCCTACTTAAAACTCACCTCCTCCAAGAGGCGTTCCCAGACTGAGCTCCTCTTCTCCCTCTACTCCCTCTGCCATCCCCCCTTTACCTCTCCGCAGCTAAAGCCTCATTTTCCCCTTTTCCCTCTGCTCCTCCACCTCTCCCTTCCCATCCCCACAGCACTTTACCCGTCCGCTCAACTGTATATATTTTCGTTACCCTATTTATTTTGTAAATGAATTGTACATCGCCTTGATTCTATTTAGTTGCCATTGTTTTTACGAGATGTTCTTCCCCTTGACGCTGTTTAGTGCCATTGTTCTTGTCTGTCCGTCTCCCCCGATTAGACTGAAAGCCCGTCAAACGGCAGGGACTGTCTCTATCTGTTGCCGACTTGTTCATCCCAAGCGCTTAGTACAGTGCTCTGCACATAGTAAGCGCTCAATAAATACTATTGAATGAATGAATGAAATTCACCACCCCTTAACCAAAACCACCTGGACATTGGGTGTGAGCCCCTCTACCAGCTGTGCCTCACTTCTTTCTGCCCTCTTTGATCGCTCCACCCCAGTTTATGCTCTTTGATTAAACCAAACTGACCATTTACCAGTGCCTTGCCAATGACTCACTCCTCACGAGTGTCTCCCCTCTAATCCCGCAAACCAGATCCCCTTTCTCCTGGCCAAAGCTCCTAAAAAGATCCTGCCTCCAGCAGCCATTCCCCGGGTAAATAAAACCAAAGATGATGAGGGCGATTTTGGTGAATCATGGCCACAACCCAGGCTGCTCCCTGGAGGTCAAGGGGACAGGGGAATGGCAGTGACAGGGGAATGAGGTGGTGGTGGTCACCCAGCTGGGGTTTCCCTGCTGATGCTTGCTGCCCACCATGACCACTGTGGACTGCTGCTGCTGTCTTCATTTTCCGGGCTTCCCGCCTCAGCTACAGCCTCGGCCCACCCAGCGCTTCCTTCTTCAATGGACCTTGCTGGTACCAGTGCACATGGTGGCTCACGTTTCCTATCTTGATTCAGTTGGAACATCTGGTCACTTTCCACTAGAGTTCAGTTCAGAGAACCCAGACACACCCACCCCAGATCCTGAAGAGTCTCCTCCCAGATTCTACGACCCACAGTTTTTCTTCCCTCAAATCTCTCTCCAATCCACATTACCCCAGGACCCAGGTTTCCTGGCCTCCATGGCCCCCAGCCCTGCCTTGCCATTTAAGAATTCAGCATCCTGCTGACCACTTCCCAGCCCCCTGGACCTTTGCCTCTTCATCCCCCAATCTAGACCTCGGCCCCTGGGTCCCTCCATGTATCCTGTTGCATAAGAACCAGCGGGGATGAAAAGGAGGCTGGGAGATGCAATCTTGAGAGTGGAAATCACGATAAGTGAGGGTCCTGGGCATCCTGTCCCTTCCATCCTTCCTCTGCACCTTGAGTGGACTGATTTCCCCCTTTGACCCCCTAACTTCCTTACCTTGCTCCACCCATCCTTTCTCCTCTCCCTCCCCTCTCATACTCCCCTATCACCTGACAGGCATCTTTATAATTCCACCCTGCAAGAAGCCTAGGTTTTCCAGCCACAGTGATCAGGGCCTACAGTGAGATCCTGATCGGCTCGGTAATCTTTCACCCGATTTAACGCCCGCTTTTACTGGCTGAAAAGAGCCAGATCTAGTGGACTCTAGATAAGCACAAAAAACCAATTCTGTACGTTTATGTGGAAGTTGTTAGATAAACACAAGGGAACAAATACCTTATCGTGTGTCCCACCCGGCCAGATGTGGAAACCTCATCCTCAGTTCAGACCAAACATCTAATCTTTGTCCCACAGCTTACAGAGATATTGAGGCTGATCTGGGGGGAAGAATCTTGATTTTTGTCCAGGATTCATATCTGAATTGGTTCCAGAGCTCTCAGAATGGGTGTACAGGCCATGCTTCTTAGTGAACCCATAAACACTTCTCCTCATTAAAATATATTACCCCATTCCAATAGGCCTCAAACAGCAGCATGGCCTAGTGGATACAGCTCAGGCTTGGGAGTCAGAGTACCTGGATTCTAATTCCGGCTCAGCTACTTGTCTACTCTGTGACCTGGGGCAAGTCACTGCACTTCTCCGTGTCTCAGTTACCTCATCTCTTAAATGGGATTAAGACTGTTAGCCCCATTTGGGACAGGGACTGATTCCAACCTAATTTGCTTGTGTTTACCCCAGTGCTTAGTACGTGCCTGGCACATAGCAAATGCTTAACAGATGCCATTATTATTATTACTATTATTATTCCCATCTGAGGATCACTTCATCCTGGTCAACAGACCCTAGTTTCAAGTGGCATTTGCTAAGCGCTTACTATGTGCCAAGCACGGAATTAAGCACTGAAGTTGTTACAAATCTACCAAACAGATTGAAAGTCTGGATCAATCCCCATGGGTCTGTAGGCATCTCTAGAGGGGTACTGGGGTGGGTTAGAGGGAGAAAATCATGACAGATCCCAGTTACCACCCACTTCCCAGAATATATTATTCTTAGTGCTGGTGTAAGGCAGCAGCTTGATTTTGAGGTTTCAGTAGAAGGACCCAGACAATGGGCAAGACCCAAGAGGATTCCCTACCCTCAGTGGTAATCGTCTCTGGGTGATATGGCAGGGTCTATGGATGCCCTATTGACCCACCCCGCCCCCCAATCTTATTTTGAGAACACCGCCCTTCCTCTTCTATTCTCACAAATAGATGGTGGTATTTGTTAAGCGCTTACTATGTGCAAAACACTGTTCTAAGCTCTGGGGGGGATACAAGGTGATCAGGTTGTCCCACGTGGGGCTCACAGTCTTAATTCCCATTTTACAGATGAGGTAACTGAGGCACAGAGAAGTTAAGTGACTTGCCCAAGGTCACACAGCTGACAAGAGGCGGAGCTGGGATTAGAACCCACACCGTCTGACTCCCAAGCCCGTGCTCTTTCCACTGAGCCACGCTGCTTCTCTGGACAGCTGGCATCTGGGTTGGATGACACCTGAATCTTCCCCTGCAGAAGTCAAAACCTAGCATGTTTGGCAAGGTAAAGGGTAGCCAGTGCTGCCGTTTAAAAGGAGTCAGGTCAGCTAGGCACCATTGGAAGAACGTTTCTGGGACCAAGGACAGGGTTAGCTGGGGTAGCCGAACCAGCTACTGACCCTCGTTTTGAACAGGGCCAGAGAGGGGAACCCCAAAATCTCCCCACACCTTTTGGAAGGTTATGATTTTAAATCACAGGATGGCAGCAGCATTCTATTAGGGTACTAGGGGTTTTGGGTGTGGATGACTGGGGGAATCTTTTCAGTAACAGCAAATCTTGATAATTGATAATAATTATAGTGCTTGTTAAGCACTTACTGTGTTGCCAAGCACTGTTCTAAACACTGGGGTAGGTACACATCAATCAGGTTAGACACAGCCCCTGTCCCATTTGGGGCTCACTGTCTAAGTAGGAGGGAATAGGATTTAATTCCCATTTTATGGATGGAGTAACTGAGGCACAGAAAAGTGAATTGACTTGCCCAAGGTCACACGGCAGACCTGTTGCAGAGCCAGGACTAGAACCCAGGTCTTCTGACCCCCAGGCTCATCCTCTTTCCATTAGGCCATTCTGCTTCTCTTGATGGTTCAGGTAGGAGATTCCTTGGTGCGGCACAGGTGTGTCCTCAAGGAAACTCAGAGGACTATCATGCTATTTTTGATTGACTCAAAATCATTCTTTGGGTATAACTGTCCATTTTTTCTTTTGTGAATTCTAGTCTCTGTCTTTCTGCTCCTCTGTCTTTGCCTCTTATCTGATTCTCTGCCTGCACCACAGTATCTCTAAATGTCTCTTGCCTTTGTATTTTTGTGCCTCTTTTTCTCTTCTCCCCCTTTCCCCCCTTTGTTATTTGGATTAGTTCTCTCTCATTTTTCCACCTCTATCTCCATTCTCCCCATTCAGTGTCTTAGAGATTCAGTGTCTCTGTTTTTTTTTTGTCCATTTCTCTCCCCTCTCAGTTCTCTCCAAATCTGTTCCTTGATGTCTCTACCCCTGGCTTTTGGTGCAGTTAACACTAGTGGCATGACAATTCTGTGTGGAGAATGGGACCCAGGGAAGGTAGAAGAAAGGAATTGAATTGGAGTAGTGTAGATGCCCCCAGTTTCTATCTCTACTCCTCTTTCAGATCCCAGCAGCCATCCTTTAGGCCAGGTTTGTCAGGACTCTCACCAGGCATCCTTGTACGCTGTGAGTCCCCAGGATTCTCTTTCAAGGTCCCACAGTAATGATCACATCATCTCTCCGCATCCTGTGTGGTTACTGTTGTGTTGGCCTGCCCTGTGGGGATAAATGCGAGGTGGAGAGAAGGCAGGAGCCACAGACACCAGAGAAACATGGTAAGAGTCCTGTGGGCCTCCCACCATGCATGCAGGCAGCCCCGTTCTCCCCTGTTCCCCCCGGGAACCCCGGGCCTCTGGCCTCCATCTCAGCTCTCCCTTCCCCTACCAGAACCGGTCCTCCTGTCGTCCAGCCATCAGTCCCCTGTCCTCCACTTTACTCCTTAAACTCAGGTGTCCTGAAGCCCTTCCTCCTGGCCCAATTCAGCGACTCTCTCCACCCTCAGCCAGATCCATCTCTTCTGAGAACCTGCCTCCCACAGCCTCTTCTTCTCTCTCTTTCCTTCAGTTGCCTCCTTGTCTTGCTCCTTGTTCGGCCTCAGACGATGCTGGCGCTGCTGATCCTATCGCTTCTCCTCCCGGAGAGCTCCATCTCCGGGGACCAGGGTGAGTTCCGACATTGAGAAGACCGGACGTCACTAATGTTTACATCTCCTGGGCCCTGGAACTCCGGCACGGGGCTGGGGGTGGCCGGTGAGCTGAGAACTGCCAAACCTAGTTCAGAAGCCAATGGGCTGGGAGAAGCCCCATTGAGAAGGCTGGGTTGGCTTGAGTGGAGCAGTACTCCTGGTCTGGAAACCTCTTGATCAGTCAATCAGTGGTACCTACTGAATGCTTACTATGTGCAGAGCACTGTACTACGCATTTGGGAGAGTACAGTAAAATAGAGTGAGTAGAAATGTTCCCTGACCACAAGGAGCTTAGAGTCTAGAGGGGTGCGCAGACATTAAAATAAATTATGGATATGTACATAAGTGCTGTGGGACTGAGGATGGGGTGTATCAAGGGTAAGAATCTAAGTGAAAAGGTGATGCGAAAGGGAGTAGGGTAGATAAGGGCTTAGGCGGGAAAGGCCTCTTGGAGGATTTGTAATTTTAATAAGATTTCAAGATGGGGAGAGCGATCTTCTGTCGAATACAAAGGGGGAGGAGGGATTTCAAGACCGATGCAGGTCGTGGGGAAAGGTTTGACTCGATATGGGAACCACCTTTCTGTCTCTCCCCAGGAAGTGGCTCAACCAGGAATTTGGTGGGCATCGTGGGGGGCCAAGTGGCCAAGCCTGGCCAGTGGCCCTGGCAGGTGAGCCTGAGATTTCGTGGGAATCACCAATGTGGTGGATCTCTTATTGACCCAAGATGGGTGCTGACTGCTGCACACTGTTTCTTTTAGTGAGTTCTCTCCCCCCCTCCTTCAGCTCTAGGGCCGGGAGCGGGGAGGGGATCATGGATGGGAGTCCATCTGGGGTCTGGGAGAGAGACTGGCCAGCTGTGGGAGGGACTGGCCATCTGGAGGGACTGTGGAACTGTCTCAGTCAGATGGGACACTCCTCCCCAGACTCTGTCGGGTCTGAGTGACCCTCATTGCCTCTTCCTGCTCCCTGCAGCTCCCAGGATGTCATGAACTATCACATCCAGGCAGGGGAGCTGAAACTGTACACAGAACACCCCTCTAAGCTGATTCCGGTGAAGCGCATCATCTTCCAAGACAACTACTTAGGGCACACCGTGAACGGGGGTGACATCGCGCTAGTGGAACTTGACCACCCGGTGAAGCTCTCCCACCAGATCAGAACCATCCAACTCCCCGCATCCGGGTTGCAGCTCCGGGTGGGGACCCCCTGCTGGGTGACCGGCTGGGGGAACGTTGGAGAATCGGGTGAGGATAGTTTGGGCTTGGGCATCATTGCCTCACTGGCAAAGTGTACCAGCCCAGAGGCCTTTCATGAATATCTCTGGACAGTCAGTGGAGAGGGTAGAGTCCGGTCCTTCCGACATCTGATGATTTCAAGCATCCCTGCCCTTGCTATGCTCTTCTTCCTGGCCGCTGTCATGTTTATTCATTCATTCATTCATTCAGTTGTATTGACTGAGTGCTCACTGTGTGCCGAGCACTGTACTAAGTGCTCGGGAGAATATAATACGACAAAAAACAGACACTTTCCCTGCCCCCAGTCAGCTCACAGTATAGAGGGATGTTGAGAGTGGGGTAAGGAGGATGTGTTCAGTCAGCAGTAGTTACTTGGTTAACAGCACTGGTTAGTGGAAAGAGCCCAGGCTTCAGAGTCAGAGGTCATGGGTTCTAATCCTGGCTCCGCCACTTGTCAGCTGTTTGACTCTGGGCAAATCACTAAACTTCTCTGTCCCTCAGTCACCTCATCTGTAAAATGGGGATTAAGACTGTGAGCCCCATGTGGGACAATCTGATTACCTTGTATCTACCCCAGCGCTTAGAACAGTGCTTGGCATATAATAAAGAGCTTAACAAATACCATTATTATTATTATTATTATTATTACCTCAGGTCTCAAGTGGACAGGCCTACTGCCTGTGAAGCAGTGGGAGGGATTCACCTTTATTGCTGGAGGGGGATAGTCCCGGTGGCCTTCCCTACCCCTGCCCAGCCTTCATGACTGAGCCAGGAGGAGGAAGAAGGGGGTTTACCAACCGATTTCCCCAGAGTCAGTCCCCAGATATTAGCACTCTTGGTCAGCCTGAGTCTAAGAGTCTGTGTCTCTGTGTCTCAGTCTCAGGGACAGAGAGAGTCCAAATCTAGGTCCACTCTTCCTGTCTCTGCCTCTTCTCCATCCCTTCAAATCTCCAGACCAGCCTCCATCTTACCTCAACACCAGGTCCCTTCATTGGGAGGAGATGCCTGGTTTCGGGATGCTCTCTTTCCCCTGCTGCCCACATCGGGACCTCTTCCCACCCCAGAACCAGCTGCCAATTGTCCATGCCCCCTTCTTTTCACAGAGCCACTGCATGACCCATTTCCACTGAAGGGAGTGAAAGTTCCCATATATAACACTAATAAATGCAAGCGGAACTACCAGCGGATAAACGCATTTATCCTGGATGATATGATCTGTGCTGGGTATGATAAAGGAAAGAAGGATTCCTGTAAGGTAAGTTACTCTAGACTTTCATGGGGAGACCTGGCTTTTGGACCCTAGTTTGGACCACCCTAGGACAACTTGTCCTTTCTCGGCTGTCCAAGCCAGGTCCTTGGGGTTGTGGGGTCAAAGAGGAATAGATGTTGCAAGCAAGGGGTAGAATTTGAAGCCAGCCCAGTCCCTAGAGGGAAGGAATCCTGCTCCCAGTTCTGCCTGTGTTTTTCCAGAGAGAGAGAAAGGTAGACTCGAAGAGTGAGAGTTTTCCCGTGCATACTGTAGGTCTCCAATTTGGGATTGGGCTCCGCTCTGGTCTTTATGGTGAAGCTCGGTGTATACAGGCCAGTGATAGCTCCTGCAGGCTGGTAGATTATCTGAAAACCTGCAAGGCTGGTTTATTTGTGTGTCATAAGAGAATTAGGTCAATTGAATCCCACAGGGAGCACTTGCTTAGCTTCCTGAGATGGGAGAGGAGGACACTGGATGCAGTAGATCCCTGACTTTGACTTACTGAAGGAAGGTGGCAGGTTTTACTCAAATGGAGATATGGCTGGAATATAAGCGTAAACTCTTTCCTGGTCTCCACTGGAAATCTCTCCTGTTGAAAGACAGGGATTGGCTAAGCCTTCTTTGTGATCCCTGAGCAGCCAGGTAATCAATCAATCAATGGCATTTATTGAGCACTTACTTTGTGCAGAGCACTGTTCTAAGTGCTTGGTAGAGTATAATAGACGAGAATGAACAGACATGGTCCCTGGCCATAATGAGCTTACAGTCTAGAGGGGGAGACAGACATTAATTTGAATAAATAAATAAATGATAATAAATAATTTAAAGATATATGCATAAGTGCCGTGAGGCTGGAGATGGGGCAAATATCAAATGTCCAAAATTCACAGATCCAAGGTAGAAGCAAGCTGGTCCCTTCCTCCAGCCCACCTGCTTGTATGGAACTGTCCCTAAGCCCCGGTTAACATTAGGGAGAAGCTCTCTTCCTCTCTCGCTCCTTTCCACTGACAGGTTGGGGTAAGAGGCCGGGACAACCCAAATCACATGGATGCTCCCCTTTCTCTTCCACAGGGTGACTCCGGGGGGCCACTGGTCTACAGAAGTCAAGGTGCCTGGATACTGATTGGGGTGGTGAGCTGGGGACAAGGATGTGCTCGGCCCCACTTCCCAGGAATTTATGTTAATGTCTCTCACTACGTAGACTGGATCCGTTGGAAAATCCGCTGATATTTGCAGGCTCCCCCTGCCTGGGTCCTTGCCATTTCCTTCTCACTAGTTGCTGCCACATTTCCTAAGGATCTAAGGACGCCAACCTGCTCCCTCCACCTGCTCCAGAGATCCAAACGCTTCTGAGGAAACCTCCCTCCCAGCCTCATCATTCCCCACCCTCCCACCCACCCGTTTCCCTCATCCCTTAAATTCCACTTTTCCCTTGGGGTTTCTCTCTGGGGTTTCTTCTCCACCCTAGAAAAACAAGCTCTGAAAATCATCTCTCTCTGTTCCACTGGGACCCCTAACCCGAGCTGCCCAGGGGGAGAAAAACCCGTGACACCAGTGAGCTGGACAGGTGGTCAGGGTGGGGATGAAGGATCCGGTACTCTGGTTGATCCAATAATGTGCTTCTGCCAGATCACCTGGGTTCCCAGAGGAGACAGAGATCTGCAGGGGGAAGAGCCTGGGTCCCTGAGGGGGTTAGATCCCCTCTGTGAGTGGAGGAGTGGGGAAATGGGGGTGGGGTTATGGGGCTGGGGTCACCTTGCACTGTCAACAGTTCATTAAACTGCCAGCAAAAGGAATCCGAAATGTAGTGCTTTGTATTACTGGTCTGGGAAGAGGGGCTGGGCTCGGGGTCTTGGGTGGAAGGAGCTTTGGTGTGACACTTCGAGGGAGCTGCTGAAATCAGGCTCCATTCTCGACACTATAGTACTTACCAAGCCTGTATTACATTCTAAACACCGTGCTAGCTCTGGGATAAAGAGAAGATAATTCAGGGATGCAGTAGATCCCTGACTTCGACTTACTGAAGTCTCACAAAAAGCTCTATCCCCTCTCCCTTCACATTTAACAGATCTTCAACAGATCTCTGCATCTTCAAAGCCCCACTAAATCCCCTCTCTTCCAGGAGCCTTACCTCTCGTCTCCCCACCACATTTCCCTCCCTTCCGAGACACCTATGCCCTCGAGTCTCCTCGTCCCCTGTAGGCACTTCGGTATTCACTCTCCACCTTCCTGCCACAGAACTTATGTCCATTTCTTTTTACTCAGTCACTTCCCTTCCTGCAGCTTATTTTATGTAACAGATCGGGTCAATGATGGTACGATTTATAGAAGAGGCATTTGGTTGGATGACAGATTTGTCTGGACATCCTATCGGTCCCTAATAGGAGCGTTTGAATTGTGACCCAACATGGCACCGTGGCCTTCTCCTCCCCCCACCAGTCCCATGATGAAATTTGGCGCTGGCCTGGTTTTTTCCCGGGCCCACATCTGAAGCTGTGAAGGAGATTCTGGGCCTAGTCCTGCTGGGCTGGGCAGGGCTGTAGTGTTTCTTGGTCCAGAGGGCCATCCCTACCCTTGAGGGATTTGGTTTTTTGTCGGTTTTTTAAATACAAAGAAAGCAAATACGAAACTTCTGTCCTGGGGCCAGAGAGTCTGGGATCTGGTGAGGAGCCGCCTGTGATTTCTCCGCTCCCGCTGCCAGTCTGGGGCCGGGGCTGATGAGTGTGATGATGGACCGAGGTCCCTTCTGCCCCGGCTAGAGCAGCCTCTCTCTTTTTTTTTATGGTGTTTGTTAAGGGCTCACTATGTGCCAAGCACTGTACTAAATCCTAGTGTAGATACAAGTTAATCAGGTTGGACACAGTCTCTGCTTCACATGGGGCTCAAAGTCTTTTTACAGTCCCCATTTTACAGATGAGGTAACAGGCACAGGGAAGTGAAGTGACTTGACCAGTATCACCCAGCAGAAAAGTGGCAGAGTTGGAATTAGAACCCAGGTCCTTCTGACTTCCAGGCCCATTCTCTACCCACTAGGCCACGCTGCATGTGTGTTTCCCCCTTCACCCACACAGTCCTTCTTCCTCCACTCCATCCCCTGAAAGCATGGCAGCTCCAGGGGGCTAGGGGATACAGAGGGAAAGCAGTGCAGCCTGGTGGATAGAGCCTGAGAGTCCGAAAGACTTGAGGTCTTATCCCGGCTCTACCAGTGGTCTGCTGTGTGACCTTGTACAATTCACTTAACTTCTCTGTGCCTCAGTTACTTCATCTGTAAAATGGGGATTGAGACTGTGTGTGGGACAGGGACGGTGTCTAATCTGATAAACTTTTATCTACCCCAGAGCTCAGTACAGTGTCTGGCACAAAGGGCTTAACAAATACCATAAAAAAAAAGAAAAAAAACAAAGCAAGCTGGCACCGAGCCAGTTCAGTTTTGGGGGAAACCTTGCTCGCGTGCGCTCTGCCATAGTTAGTCCACTCCTGGCATGCAAAGGCCCTCCCCTGTTACGTGATCCCTCCTTCGTCCTGGGTCCCTTCCTCCTAAGGACCTTCATTCATTCGATCGTAGGAAAGTCCTCCCTCTTCCCCAGCTCCACCCCCTGGTCAGAAGATCAGGTGACCTAGTAATTTAAACTATAAGATGATCGATCAGTAGCTGCTAGAAACTACTTGTTTATCAGATCATCATGAAGGATTTCACCTGATTAATGGGTGACAGCACAAAAGTGCACCAAACCGTTGTGGAACCTACGGATCTAGGCCAGAATAACCAAGAGACAAGTTCCCTGCCCACCAGGAGCTGACAGTTTACCATGGGGGTCATCAACCACCTTAACCATGTTAACACAAAGTTCAACCTCTAGTGTTTGTGTCCATGTCTCAGTTTTAGGCTCGGTGAATTCTGGCTCCATTTCTTTGAACCAGGAACAGCATGTGGGGCTCTGGCCAGCTGGAGTTGGCCCGGCAGCATGGCATAGTGGATAGAACACAGGCTTGGGGGCAGAAGGTCATGGGTTTTAATCCCGGCACCATCACTCATCTGATGTGTGACTTTGGGCAAGTCACTTCATTTCTCTGTCCCTCATTTACCTTATCTGTAAACTGAGGATTGGGACTGTGAGCCCCACTTGGGACAGGAACTGTGTCCAACCTGATTTGCTTGTATCCATCCCAGGGCTTAGTACGATGCCTGGCACATAGTAAGCACTTAACAAATATCACAATTATTATTATTTTCTGTGCCTCAGTTACCTCATCTGTAAAATGCGGATTGAGATTGTGAGCCCCATGTGGAACAGAGACTGTGATGAACCCGATTTACTTGTCTCCACCCCAGCTCTTACTAGAGTGCCTGGCATATAGTAAGCACTTAAATATCACAATTATTATTATTAATAATAAATACCACAATGAGACTCACAGAGAGCCCAGGGGGAGTCAGAGCTGCTCTGTAGTCCTAAGAGCTCTGGGGGGTATTTTATGTGGAGACCCTGCCTCCTGGCTTCTTCACGGGTCACCCCATGGGGAAGAGACAGAGTTCTTGCAACTGGGGGTCTCTGGGTTCCAAGCAAATCAATCAATCAGTGGTATTCATTCATTCATTCATTCATTCATTCATTCAATAGTATTTATTGAGCGCTTACTATGTGCAGAGCACTGAACTAAGTGCTTGGAACATACAATTCGGCAACAGATAGAGACAATCCCTGACCATTGATGGGCTTACAGTCTAATCGGGGGAGACAGATGGACAAAAACAATAGCAATAAATAGAATCAAGGGGATGTACATCTCATTAACAAAATAAATAGGGTAATAAAAATCCATACAAATGAGTGGATGAGCACAGTGCTGAGGGGAGAGGAAGGAAGGGGGGAGGAGCAGAGGGAAAGTGGGGAAAAAGGGGCTTAGCTGAGGGGAGGTGAAGGGGGGGGGCAGAGGGAGCAGAGGGAAAAGGGGAAACTCAGTCCAGGAAGGCCTCTTGGAGGAGGTGAGCTCTCAGTAGGGCTTTGAAGAGGGGAAGAGAGTTAGTTTGGTGGAGGTGAGGAGGGAGGGCATTCCAGGACAGCGGGAGGACGTGGGCCAGGGGTCGACGGTGAGATAGGCGAGAACAGGGGACGGTGAGGAGGTGGGCGGCAGAGGAGCAGAGCCTATGGGGTGAATTGGGTGCTTACTATGTGCAGAGCACTGAACTAAGCTCTGGGGGGAGTACAATTCAACAGAATTAGCAGACATGTTCCCTTCACATAACTAAGAGACCTTATGTCCTTAAAAGGGCAAGAGGTCATACGATTGGGATTCTGTGGCTTTACCTGAAAGGACGAAGGTAGGATCTATAGGGCCTCATTAGAGATTGGATTTTCTCTTTCTCTCCGTTCCCTCTGCCTCCTTTCCCTTTTCTCTCTGTCTCCCAATTTTATTCAAGCCATCGTCTACTAGTGATTCTGTCATTGGTATCTGGGCTCTTACTTTCACCACTAGTGCCATTTGGCACTGGCATATTTGTCTGCTTGTCTCCCCAGTTAGTAAGCCCCCTCAAGGGCAAGAAACCTGGCTTTTACTCCTACTGAATTTTCCCAGGCCCTAATCCCATACTCTGCAGCCATCAGGTGGCCCGGAAGTACTGACGATGATGACGGTGGTCTTAATTTCTGAGGTCATTTTGGCCACAACTCAGGCTGCTCCCTGGAGGCCAAGGCAGGGCCATGGGATGGTGGTGGTCCCCAGCTAGGGCTTCCCCTGCTCCTGCTGCAGAGCTCCTCTCTTTAGCCTGGAAGCAGGGAAACAGCCTGGCCTAATGGACAAAAGCACAGGCCTGGGAGTCAGAAGGACTTGGATTCTAATCCCGGCTCTGCCACTCGTCAGCTAGGTGATCTTAGGCAAGTCACTTCACTTCTCTGGGCCTCAGTTACCTCATCTGTAAAATGGGAACTAAGATCGTATCTACCCCAGCCTTAGAACAATGCTTGACACACAGTAAGCGCTTAACAAATACCATTATTATTATTATTATTATCATTATTATCATGTCTGGTCTTCCACCTCAGCTACAGCCTCGGCCCACTCAGCAAGTCCTTCCTCAATGGACCCCACTGATCCCAGTGCAGATGGTGGCTCATGTTTCCCTACTATCTCTCCTGAGTTGGGACATCTGGTCACTTTCCACTAGAGCTCAGTTGAGAGAACCCAGATACCCACCCCAGCCCTGGGCAGTCTCCTCCCAGACTTTACATCCCTCTATTTTTCCTCCCTCGAATCTGTCTCTCTCCAACCCCACTTCATCCCCAGGACCCATGTTTTCTGGCCCCGTGGCCCTCAGCCTTGCCCTGCCCTTCGAGAATCCAGCATCCTGTTGCCCAGCCCCCTGGGCCTCTGCCTCCTCATTCCCCATTCTGGTCCTCAGCCCCTCCTGGTTTCCTGTTGCTTCAGAGCAAGTGGGGTTGGAGAGACGGTTGGGGAGATGCAATCTAGAGATAGAAAATCACGATAAGGGAGGGTCCCTGGTACCCTGGCCCCGTTGCCTTTCCGTCCCCTTCCTCTTCCTCTGCACCTAGAGCAGGACTGAGTTCCCCCTTAGACCTCCCATCCTCCTTCCTTTACCACCTCCATCTATCCTCCCTTTACACACACAGGCACACATATACAAAGCACACCCGGCCTCCGACAGACACATGAACAATCCCAGTGTATGGGAAGGTAAGATCTTCTAGTTGCAGGGATCAGGACATAGAGAAATCCCAGACCAACTTTGAAATCTATCACAACTGTATCAGTCAAATCAATCAATCTCCGAATTAGTTCAAGAGTTCCTTTTTTTGCTGACCAGTAAGAGACCATCTAGCAGTTCCCGACAGGCTTAAAAAAAATCTATTTGAGCTGAAAGTTGTGAGATAAGCAAAGGAAGTGAACAAACAATCTTGCCATATAACTGGGCAGATGTGAAAACGATATCAAATCCCCCTCACCCCCAGTTCAACCCAAATGACTGATCTTTGTTCTCCAACTCACACAGGCAACAAGACTGCTCGGGAATAAGACATTTTGTGTTTTTTTTTTCCATGATTCAGGTCATCTGGGGAATTAACAAGTGTCTTAGCTACAGTGTCCAGTCCTTGCTTCTTCATCGACACACACACACAGACACACACATACACACACACACACACACACTCCTTTACACATGTATGTAATCTCTTTCCAGTGGTCCTAAAACTTTTCAGTTAAATAATCAATCACTGGTATTTATTGAGCACTTACTGTATGCAGAACACTGTACTAAATGCTTGGGAAAGTATAATGCAACAGAGTTGGAGGACAAAATTACTGCCCAAAGGGAGCTTATATAATAATAATAATGTTGGTATTTGTTAAGCGCTTACTATGTGCCGAGCACGGTTCTAAGCGCTGGGGTAGATACAGGGTAATCAGGTCGTCCCACGTGAGGCTCACAGTTAATCCCCATTTTACAGATGAGGTAACTGAGGCACAGAGCAGTTAAGTGACTCGCCCACAGTCACACAGCTGAAAAGTGGCAGAGCTGGGATTCGAACTCATGACTTCTGACTCCCAAGCCCGGGCTCTTTCCACTGAGCCACGCTGCTTCTCTATATCTATATCTACAGGGGGGAAACAGATTTTAAAATAATTTATTAGTATGGGAAATAGTAGAATATAAGGATAGTTACAAATATACTGTGGGGTTGGAGGGAGTATCAAAATGCTTAAGGCATACACAGCCAAGTACACGGGTGATGCAGAGGAAAAGGGGATGGAAAATGAGGGCTTAGTCAGGGAAGTCGTCTTGGCAAAAATATGATTTTTAGGAGAGTTTTGAGGGCAGGAAGAATGGTGGTCTATCAGATACAAAGAGGGAGGAAATTCCAGGTTTAAGAGAGGATGTGGGCAATGGCTCGTTAGTGGGATAGAAGAGATCAAGGTACAGAGAGTAGGTTGATGTTAGAAGAGTTGAGTTTGTGGGCTGGATTATAGTAGATCAGTACAGTAGGAGATAGTGTGTGCCTTAAAGTCAATTCGATTGAGTGCCTTAGAGTCGATTGTAAGGAGGTTCTGTTTGATTTGGAGGGTGGCTAGGCAACCACTGGAGGCTCTTGAGGAGTGGGGAGACATGGACTGAACTTTTTTTATAAACCATGATCTGGGCAGCTGAGTGAGGTAGCAACTGGAAAGGGAATAGACAGGAGACAGGGATAGGTCAGGGAGGAGGCTGATGTAATAGACAAAGCAGGAAATAAGCGCCTGAAACAGCTTGTTGGCAGTTTGCTCTTCTCCCTCTACTCCCTCTACCATCCCCCTTTACCTCTCCGCAGCTTAACCCTCTTTTCCCCCCATTTCCCTCTGCTCCTCCCCCTCTCCCTTCCCATCCCCTCAGCGCCGTACTCGTCCGCTCGACTGTATAGATTTTCATTACCCTATATATTTTGTTAATGAAATGCACATCGCCTCGATTCTATTTAGTTGCCATTGTTTTTACGAGATGTTCTTCCCCTCGACTCTATTTATCGCCATCGTTCTCGTCCGTCCGTCTCCCCCGATTAGACCGTGAGCCTGTCAAAGGGCAGGGACTGTCTCTATCTGTTGCCGACTTGTTCATTCCAAGCGCTTAGTACAGTGCTCTGCACATAGTAAGCGCTCAATAAATACTATTGAATGAATGAATGAAAGTTTGGAGAAGAAAAGGTGGATTCTAGAGATGTTGTGAAGTTAGAACCCACAGGATTTCTTGACAGATGGAATGTGAAAGCGGCATGGCCTAGTGGATCGAGCACGGGCCTGGGAGTCAGAAGGTCATGGGTTCTAATCCCAGCTCTGCCACTGGTCTGCTGTGTGACCTTGAGTAAGTCGCTTCTCTGTGTCTCAGTCACCTCATCTGTAAAGTGGGGATTGAGACTGTTGGCCCCATGTGGGTCATGGACTAAATCCAATATAATTAGCTTGTATCTACCCCAGCTCTTAGAGCCGTTCCTGGCACATAGTAAGCACTTAACAAATACTACAAGTAATCATGGCTCAGTGAAAAAACCTCAGGTCTGGGAGCCAGAGGAACTGGGTTCTAATCCTGATTTGGCCACTGGCCCACTGTGTAACCTTGGGAAATCACTTTGCTTCTCTGTGTCTTAGTTACCTCATCTATAAAATGGGGATAATTCCCCTATTCTTGCTCTCCCTCTTAGACTGTGAGCCCCATGTGGGTCAGGACCTGCTTCCTGTCTTGCCGTACCCATTCTGATATCCTTTCTCTAGATTCTAAGCTCTTTGAGGTCAGGGATCATGTCGTTCCAATCTATTTTGTTGTGCTCTCCCACGTACTTAGTAGAGAGCTCTGTGCACAGTAAGTGCTCAATAAATACCACTGATTGATTGTCTGATTACAACATATCTACTTCAGCACTTAGTTCAAAGTTTCTCACATAAGTGCTTAACAAACACCACAGTTATTATTAGAACTTTTTTGTTTCCTCTCTCCTTGTATGTCTCTCGCCAACCCTCTCTCCCTCTTATTCTTTAATTGTGAAACCCTAGGGAGTTAAGGACTGTGCCTACATTATGATAATTGTATTTATTAGGTACTTACTTTGCACTAAGCACTGCATTAAGCACCGAGGTACTTACAAGACAATACAGTTGGACATAGTCCTTGTCCTAAACGGAGCTCGGTCTAAATGAGAGGGAGAACAGTTATTGAACTGCTATTTTACAGATGAGGAAACAGGCACAGAGAAGTTAAGTGACTTGCCCAAAGTCACACAGCTGGCAAGTGGCAGAGTGGGATTAGAACCAGGTCCTCTGATTCCCAGGTTTGTTTTCTTTCTACTAGGTCATGCTGCTTCTCATCTCATCAGCGTACTTTTCCCAGCAATTAGTATAGTGCTTTTCTCACAGCTGGTGCTTAAAAACTAAGTTTAAACGTAATTTCCCATGTAAGAGCCCTTTGCCTGTTTTTGTGTTGCAAAAATTATGCTCAAAAAGTGGAGCAGTTTTGCAAGTAAATACGGCAGTCATCTTTTGTGTTCAAAAAAGACACCGCTGTTGGGAAATTCATTTATAAACACATGTGTGGCTGAAAAAGCCAATGCTAGATCCACAGTACTTGCTACACTGTGCGTACAAAATAGTTGTCCCTTGTGTTGCTATGTTTAACGTTTGCAGTGCCTGGTGTTGTTTTTTATTTTGTTTTCTTGTGTCTCATTCCTTACAAAGTTTTTACTGAGAAAGAGGCACTCCTTTCCTGATAGCAGGGCACCATGTCATACCATCCTTCCCAATCGACTCCCAGATTTCAGCTAGGATGCAGCATTGTCTGAGACTTGATTTTACCGCGTTTTGAAAATGATTCCTCTGCCTCGCTTTTGATTTCCCAATTTCAGCTCTCCACACCCACCAGTTTGGGTCTCCTGCTGTCACTCGTTCTCCTCACATGTCTCAGCCAGCATAGTTGCATTAAGGAGAGCGTAACTTCGATGTTAGTCATAATTGTGGTATCTGTTAAGTGCTTATTATGTGTCAAGCTCTGAACTAAGCACTGGGGTAGATACAGGATGATTAGGTCCCACAAGGGGCTCACTGCCCAAGTAGGAGGGAGAACAGATGCTTTGAAGTCTGGGAATATGTCTGTTTATTGCTATATTGTACTCTTCCAAGTGCTCAGTACAGTTCTGTGCACCCAGGAAGGGCTTAATAAATATGACTGAATGAATGAAAGGAAAAGAAGCAAATCGTAGGGTCCGGAGTGACAGGTGAGGGCAAAGATAGGAAATCATATTGGTGCCAGATTCAGCTCTTTGGGAAGAAGAGAATTTTGCTACCACCTGGTGGAGAATGGGGATTTCTCAATTCCATCCATTTATTTATTAGGGACTAATAATAATAATGATGGCATTTGTTAAGCACTTACTATGTGCCAAGCACTGTTCTAAGCAGCTGGGGTAGATGCAAGGTAATGAGGTTGTCCCACGTGGGGCTCACGGTCTTAATCCCCATTTTACAGATGAGGTAACTGAGGCCCAGAGAAGTTAAATGACTTGCCAAAGGTCACACAGCAGACAAGTGGCTGACTCCCAAGCCTGGGCTCTTTCCACTGAGCCACACTGCTGCTACATAGTCATTGCTAGTATTCCATCATTTTTTTTAATGGTACTTGCTAAGCACTTCACCATGTGCCAGACACTTAACTATTTTCAGGTCTATTGAGCTCTCTACATGCCCTGTACTAGGCACTTAGAGGATTGACAGAAGAAAAAAGATAATATAGGTTCTATCACCTCCAAGAGCTTGCCAGATATTCATTCAGTAGTATTTATTGAGTGCTTATTATGTGCAGAGGACTGTACTAAGCGCTTGGAATGTACAATTTGGCAACAGATAGAGACAATCCCCGCCCAATGACGGGCTCACAGTCTAAACGGGGGAGACAGACAGCAAAGCAAAGCCAAACAAAACAAAAACAAGAAACATCATCAAGATAAGTAGAATCAAGGGGATATACACCTCATTAACAAAATAAATAGGTAATAATAATATATACAAATGAGCACAGTGCTGAGGGGAGGGGAACGGGGAAGAGCAGAGTGTAGGGGGGCAGAGGGAAAGGGGGACTCAGTCTGGGAAGACCTCCTGGAGGAGGTGAGCTCTCAGTAGGGCACCACGTTAACTCACATTAACTAATGGATAAGCAAGTGGGACGTTAGAAACTAATAACAAATCCAGGTGGATAAATAAATAGCGAGCACAGAATGCTTTGACTGATCTGCTTATACTGCATCAGAGAGGTAGCCTTGGAGTCAGAAGGTCATGGGTTCTAATCCCGGCTACACCAGTTGTCTGCTATGTGACCTTGAGCAAGTCACTTCTCTTCTCCCGGCCTCAGTTACCTCATCTTTTAAGTGGGGATTGAGACTGTGAGTCTCACGTGGGACAGGGGCTGCGTCCAACCTGATTTGCTCGTATCGACCCCAGCGCGGCAAGTAGTAAGTGCTTAGCAAATATCACAGTTATTATTATTAGTTTTATCCCAGTACAGAGGGCAGTGCTTGACCCAGAGTAACTGATGACCAAATGCCACCATTATTTTGAAGAATAAAAAGATGATGCATAATGGTTGAGATGGCCACATTAGTGGAAAGGTTGGAAAGTTTAATTTGAGAATGCCACCTAGAGTTAGTGATTTTAGGCGGCTTGGTAGAGATGGGGTGTGGTTGGTGAAGAAGGTGCTTCAGGTGAAGGTAAGATTTGAAAATATTAGAGGCTGGATAACCGGGAGAGATAGATTTGCTCTGGAGGAATAAAGAACATGACCTGGGATGAATGGGGAGAAGAGAGCAGCTAGGTCTGAGGCTGATGGGGAGCCTTGAAGCAGAGGATCTGAAACTTTTTTTGGGTATGAGTCATGGTGAACTGCAAGGGTTTGAGGACAGGGCAGATCCATGACATACAACAGAGAAAGACATGTGGGAATCACATCAGAGTGAGTTGCAAAGTTTGCCAAGTTTACCAAGTTGTAGGACGGAGAGGAAGGTCAAGTGGTTGACCCAAACTGGTGCCGCAATCACTGAATGGTCCACTTCCTCTCCCCCACCTCAAAAAGCTCCATGATATTTTAATGTCTGTCTACCCCCCTAGACGGTAAGCTACTCCTGGGCAGGGAACATATCTACCAACTAACTCTGTTGTACTGTATCCTTCCAAGAACTTAGCACTACATTGATTGGTTATTGGCCCTCCTCAGATCACAAAGGGTGCCCAAGGGTGGGATAGGATTTCAAATCCAGAGAGACTAAGAGCCCATAGGGTTGCATCAGCATAAGACGCTATATCCTAAGTGGCCCCTCTCCCAAATCCCATTCATTCCTGTCCATTGGCATTCACCTGGACAGAGAGGTTTTGAAGGAACATGGCCTAGGGGATATAGCATGGGCCTGGGGGGCAGAATCAGTCAATCAATCCGTGGCATTTATTGAGTGCTTACTATGTGCAGAACACCCAAAAGGATCTGGGTTCTAATCCCGGCTCTCAAACTTGTCTGCTTTGTGACCTTGGGCAAATCACTTGACTTCTCTGTGCTTCAGTTAGCTCAGCTGCATAGTGGGGATTATGACTGTGAGACCCATATGGGACGGGGACTGTGTCCGACCTGATCATCTTGTATCTACCCCAGTGCTTAGTATAGTGCGTAGCACATAGTGTGCACTTAACAGATATCATAAAGAAAGTTCAGAGATCCCAGTGCTGGTATTACTCAGGCACATCAGGCACATATCGACCAGGCCTCCATCACGGTACATTCATTCATGCGTTCAATCATATTTATAGAGTGCTTACTGTGTGCAGAACACTGTACTAAGTGCTTGGAAATTACAATTCAGCAACAGATAGAGACAATCCCTACCCAACAACGGGCTTACGGTCTAGAAGGGGGGAGACAGACAACACAACAAGGCAAAGCAAGTAAACAGGCATCAGTAGCATCATCTGTCCTGGTGCTACGTTACATCACGGTCATGTGGAAGCTCATCCAACATGTGAGAGTCACTTGCCATCTATCTTAGTGCCTCTCTTGCCCCAGGCTGGCTGGTTTTTGGGTAAATCCCTCCTGGGAGAGAAGGCTGGACCATGTTTCGAATTGAAAGCCCCAGGAGGAGGCCTGGGGGGGGGGGGTCAATCAATTGATGTGAATATTTCAGCAAGGATTCAGGAATGGTTTTTTTGAGTTACACCCACTGCTGGGCCCAGACATCCAGAGGAATTGCTCTAGATTTAGCAGGAGGTTGCATGGGCCAAGAGGAAGAAGGAAGATAGTTGGGCTTCTGCACTGCTCTTGCACCCTATAGATCAAAGTGCTCCCACCCTTGGAATCAAAGTCCATTCCAAGGCAGAAATAGAGTTAGAGCTGATCCCTTGCTTACAAAACATGCTGGCGGTACGATGATCCTCCTTAGAAAATTTTAGGTCTCTAAGTTGGCTTCGTATCAACCCACTGAATTATCTCCAAGACAGGCCATCCCTCCCGAAGACTTCTGAGTCTCCGTGACTGTGGATCTCTCACCCAAAACTGATTTCTAGCTTTTGCCGAATCACAGCTGTGAACTCCTTACTGCTTGAAACTGGCCTGATAGCCCTTGACCCCAGCCTTCCGTGGTAACGACTGATGGACCAAGATGATTAACCTGATTAAAACAGGTGAATTTAAGAGCATTTATGGTCAAAAGATCAGTAGGGTCTAAGGAGCAGCATAGCCTAGTAGAAAGAGTCCAGGTTTGGAAGTCAGAGGACCTGAGCTCTAATTCCAGCTCTGCCCGGACCTTGGACAAGTCACGACTTTCCTTTCCCTCAGTTTCCTCATCTGTCAAATGGGATTTTTTAAAAATGGCATTTCTTCAGTACTTATTATGTGCCAGGCACTGTACTAAACTCTGGGGTATATATCAGATACTCAGATTGAACACAGTCCATGTCCCCCATGGGGTTTACAATCTTAATCCCCATGTTACAGAAGATGCAACTGAGGCCAAGGAGTTATGTGAGTTGCCCAAGGTTGCAAAGCAGACAAATGGAAGAGCCAGAATTAGAACCGGTCCTTCTGACTCCCGGGCCCGTGCAGCGTGGCTCAGTGGAAAGAGCCCGGGCTTTGGGAGTCAGAGGTCGTGGGTTCTAATCCCACCTCTGCCACTTGTCAGCTGTGTGACTGTGGGCAAGTCACTTCACTTCTCTGTGCCTCAGTGACCTCATCTGTAAAATGGGGATTAAGACCGTGAGCCTCACGTGGGACAACCTGATTACCCTGTATCTACCCCAGCGCTTAGAACAGTGCTCTGCACATAGTAAGCGCTTAACAAATACCAACATTATTATTAAATGGCTGCCTCATTTCCCTCAGTTGTAAAATGGGGATTAAGACTGTGAGCCCTATGTGGGAGGGGGACTGTATCCAACTAATTATTTTGTGTCTATTCCAGCACTTAGTGCCTGGCATATAGTAAGGGCTTAACAAATACCACAATTATAATTACTACAGGGAAAGTTAATATTTAACCAGTGAAGATAAGCACTGAGATGGAGATAGGACCCTGTGCTGAATCTGTCGTTTTGATCAGGATACCACTGCCTTGGTTTCTTCACCTGTGAAATGATGATTCAATACCTGTTCTCCTTCCTCTTTAGCCTGTGAGTCCCTTGTGGGCCAGGGATTATCTTGTATTTACCCCAGTGCTTAGTACAGTGCTTGGCCCATTGTAAGTTGTTATTATTATTATTACATCATTAATCTAGGTGTTGTTTGCCTGTAAATTCTTCCTTAGGTCTACTTGAAATTTTACTGGCTTTAATTTAATCCCATCTCTCTTGCTAGGATCCCTGGATATTAATTAATTAATTCATTCATTCAATAGTATTTATTGAGCACTTACTATGTGCAGAGCACTGTACTAAGCGCTTGGAATGTACAAATCGGCCACAGGTAGAGACAGTCCGTGCCCAGTGACGGGCTTACAGTCTAATCGGGGGCTTACAGTCTAATCGGAGGATACAATGGAGAGTACTGACCAGGGCCCTCTCCCATAGAATCTCCTCTTGGCCTCCCAGTGTTATCACTTTTTCTTTCTATACCCTGGTGATTGCTGGGAAAATCACTGCCCACAGGGTCCATTTCCTTCCACCCCACCCCTAGCTCCTGCCAAATAATAATAATAATAATAATTACGGTATTCGTTAAGCGCTTACTATGTGCCAAGCACTCTTCTAAGTGCTGGGGTAGGTACAAGGTAAGCAGGATGAACGATGTGGGACTCACGGTCTTCATCCCCATTTTACAGATGAGTTAACCGAGACGCAGAGAAGTTAGGTGACTTGCCCAAAGTCACACTGCAGACAAGTGGCAGAGCTGGGATTAGAACCCACGATCTCTGACTCCCGAGCCCGGGCTCTTTCCCCTGAGCCATGCTGCTCCTCAAGCTCTTCGACAAATGCTCTTCTCCTGTCTTTTTGGCAGACTGCCCGGGAGCTGAACTCCCAGGAGCTGAATCCCCAGAAGTGGACTCACTATTGGCTTCAAAGCTCTCCATCACCTTGCCTTCTCTTACCTCACCTCCCTTCCTTCCTTCTCCATCCCAGCCCTCACACTCCACTCCTCTGATGCTAATCTTCTCGCTGGGCCTCGCTCTTGCCTGTCCCGCCATCGACCCCTGGCCCACGTCCTACCTCTAGCCTGGAACGCCCTCCCTCCTCACATCTGCCAAACTAACTCTCTTCGCCTCTTCAAAGCCCTACTGAAAGCTCACTTCCTCCAAGAGGCCTTCCCAGACTGAGCCCCCCCTTTCCCCCTGCTCCTCCTCTGCTCCCCCTCCCCTCCCCACCTCCAAGCTCCTTCCCCTCCCCCCTTTCCCTTCCCTCAGCACTATGCTCCTTTGTATATATTATTTATTACCCTCTTTATTTTGTTAACGAGAGGTACATCCCCTTGATTCTCTTTATCGGGATAATGTTGTCTTGCTTTTGTTTCGTTCTGTTTGGCTCTGCTGTCCGTCTCCCCCTTCTAGACTGTGAGCCCGTCACTGGGCAGGGATGGTCTCTATCTGTTGACGAGCTGTCCATTCCAAGCGCTTAGTACAGTGTTCCGCACGCAGTAGGCGCTCAATAAATACAATCGAACGAATGGCCCCGCGCCGACCCGCTTGCTCCTCGGGGGGCGGCCGGACGACCGAGGGTGCAGTGTCCCGAGGCGGCCACCAGGTGGCAATGTGGCCCGCTAAGTCTTCCCTGCGCCGCGCTCTGAGCCTCTCTGAGCTTTGAGGGAGCCAAGGGCAAATAATAATAATGTTGGCACTTGTGAAGCGCTTACTATGTGCAAATCACTGTTCTAAGCGCTGGGGTAGATCCAGGGTCATCAGGTCGTCCCACGTGAGGCTCACACTTAATCCCCAATTTACAGATGAGGGAACTGAGGCCCAGAGAAGTGAAGTCCCACAGTCACACAGCTGACAAGTGGCAGAGCCGGGATTCGAACCCATGACCTCTGACTCCCAAGCCCGGGCTCTTTCCACTGAGCCATTATGATACTAACAATAATGGCATTTGTTAAGCGCTTATTATGTGCCAAGCTCTGTTCTAAACGCTAGGGTAGATGCAAGGTAATCAGTTTGGACCCAGGCCTTGTTCGTTCGTTCGTTCGTTCGTTCGTTCGTTCATTCATTCATGCATTCATTCATTCATTCATTCATGCATTCATTCATTCATTCATTCATTCATTCATATTTACTCAGCGCTTACTATGTGCAGAGCACTGTACTAAGCGCTTGGAATATACAATTCGGCAACAGATAGAGACAATCCCTGCCTAATGACGGGCTTACAGTCTAATCGGGAAGACAGACGGACAAAAACAAGACAACATAATCACGATAAATAGAATCAAGGGGATGGGCATCTCATTAACAAAATAAATAGGGAAATAAAAATATATACAATAATAATAATGTTGGTATTTGTTAAGCGCTTACTATGTGCAGAGCACTCTTCTAAGCGCTGGGGTAAATACAAGGTAATCAGGTTGTCCCATGTGAGGCTCACGGTTAATCCCCATTTTACAGATGAGGTCACTGAGGCTCAGAGAAGTGAAGTGACTTGCCCACAGTCACACAGCTTCACAAGCGGCAGAGCCGGGATTCAAACCCATGACCTCTGACTCCCAAGCCCGGGCTCTTTCCACTGAGCCACGCTGCTTCTCTACGAATGAGCACAGTGCTGAGGGGAGGGGAAGGGAGGGGGGAGGAGGAGGGGAAGGGGGCTCAGCTGAGGGGAGGTGAAGGGGGAAAGGGGAGGGAGCACAGGGCGGAGGGGGAGTAGAGAGGGAGGAGAGGGAGCAGAAGGAAAAGGGGAAGCTCAGTCTGGGAAGGCCTCTTGGAGGAGGTGAGCTCTCAGTAGGGCTTTGAAGTGGGGAAGAGAGTTGTCCCACAGGAGGCTCACCGTCTTAATCCCCATTTTTCAGATGAGGTAACTGAGGCACAGAGAAGTCAAGTGACTTCTTAGGTCACACAGCAGACAAGTGGCAGAGCCGGGATTAGAATGCGGATGAGAGCGCACCACGGAGCCAGGCCTGGAAGGTCTGGGCACTCCTCACCGGCCCGTTCATCCTTGACCCCATTTTCCCACTTACGGGATGCTGTCTTATGTCAGGCACGGCCTGTTTCCAAAGCAAAGGGATCCATCGGGAGGGCGGTCCAGGACGTCGAAGCATCTCCAACATCTAGATAATAATAATGTTGGTATTTGTTAAGCGCTTACTATGTGCAGAGCACTGTTCTAAGCGCTGGGGTAGACACAGGGGAATCAGGTTGTCCCACGTGGGGCTCACAGTCTTAATCCCCATTTTGCAGATGAGGTAACTGAGGCACAGAGAAGTGAAGTGACTTGCCCACAGTCACACAGCTGACAAGTGGCAGAGCTGGGATTCGAACTCATGAGCACAGTCTAGTTTTCATTCCCTGCGGTTTGCTCCTGAAGCAGCGTGGCTCAGCGGAAAGAGCCTGGACTTGGGAGTCAGAAATCATGGGTTCGACTCCCGGCCCTGCCACCTGTCAGCTGTGTGACTGTGGGCAAGTCGCTTCACTTCTCTGTGCCTCAGTTACCTCGTCTGTCAAATGGGGATTAACTGTGAGCCTCACGTGGGACGACCTGATTACCCTGTATCTACCCCAGTGCTTTGAACAGTGCTCGGCGCTTAACAAATACTAACATTATTATTATTATTATCCCTACCTGGAGGGCCCCGAATTCAGATGCTGGCCCTGCCCCTCTTCCCCTGCCTCACATGGAAATCAGGCCTCCACGGGCCTATGAGAAGGTTCCCTCTCCTGCAGATTGCGCCCCGCCTCCACCCAGGCCTCACTCTGCCCAACCTCCCCTGTTTGGTCCGTGTCTTCGGAAGATCCAACTCCTTCCTCTCTCCTTTCCCGGGAGTTTCCTTCGGTGGCCGGAGCGGCTAAGCGGAATTAGGCATTTCTGTTTCTCAGTCTACTACTAGCCTATACTCTGTCTTGGTTTTATAGGTGACTATTTCCTGGAACTCAGTGAGAAACTGGGGTCCGACTTCTTCAGGGCTTGTCAGTCATATTTACTGAGCACCTAATGTGTGCAGAACACTGTACTAAGTGCTGGGAGAGTACAACATAATGATATCACACAGATATATTCCCTGCCCACAGTGAGTTTACAGTCCAGACGGGGAGAAGGGATTGTCTAGATGAGGGGAGGAGGGGAGAAAGAGCAACAGAGAGAGTCAGAAACGAGGACAATACTTTCTAAGCCGAATTTCTCTGCTTTTTTTAAAAAATAGCATTTGTTAATCACTTATATGCCAGGTGCTGTCCCAAATGCTGGGATAGATAAAAGTTAACCAGGTTGGACACAGTCCCCGTCCCACGTGGGGCTCACGGTCTTAATCCCCATTTTACGGATGAGGTAACCGAGGCCCAGAGAAGTTAAGTGACTTCCCCAAGGTCACACAGCAGCTGAGTGGCAGAGCCAGGATTAGAAAGCAGGTCCTTCTGGCTCCCAGACCCGTGTTCTAGGCCACGCTGCTTCCCGTGGGGTATAAAGACTGACATCAGATCCTGCAAACTTCTGTGAGCTCACGGGTTTTGGGAATCCCAGGGGAAACGGTGAAGCCGACTGGTGATGGGCGACTCCGGTCGGCCCTGTGGATGGCGAAGGGGCTTGCAGACTTTAGAGAGGGATCCCCGTCTGCTGCGACGGATGGCCAAGGGAGAGGGTTTGTGGGGAGGCGTTTCTCAAGTGCACGGAGCGGGATCCCGGCCGCTCTGGGGGGGCTCTGTGTCTTGTAGCTGTTAGACACGGTAACGGTGAATTAGTCCCGATTATGGTGATTTTCCTCGTTAATTAAATGGTTTGCTTTTCTTATTCTGAAATGTTAATTTGGGTTCAATTAAGGCCTTGATGGTATATTTTTAATTTGCTCTTCTCGGAGATGTTGGGCGGAGGGGAGCCGGAGAGATGGATGGGAGAAACCAGCCACTTAAGCTTCTGAGAGTTTGTGGGTGGAGCCTCTCTCCCCGCTTTGCTTGGGAGAGCAAGGGGGCTGTGAAGCAGCTGAAGGGCTGGCCAAACGGGGGGTGCCGGGGGAGGGAAACGAGACTGAACCCTGAGTCTTCTGACACTGTCCCTTTGGCCCACAGCTTCTCATTTGTGAAATAATAATAATGATTATAATTTAAGCGCTTACTATGTTCCAAGCACTCTAGCAAAAATTAATTAGGTCAGAGCCTGGAATCCCAGTCTGGATAGAAGGGAGAACAGGTATCGCATCCCCATTTTCCAGATGAGGAAACTGAGGCACAGAGAAGCTAAATTACTCGCCCTAAGTCACACGGAGACAGGACTAGAAGTCAAGTCTCCTGATTCCAAGTCCCCTGCTCTCTCCACTCAGCCATGCTGCGCTTTGAGATCCACAGAGTTCATAAGGCATGCTTTGTCTGCCTTCTGAGGATTTCCAAGGCCCTTTGGTATCAGCACGGCAGGGCCGGCTGGGCCCCGGAGAGAGACTCAGTGAGGCAGGTGATGGGTTTTCTGGGCCAGGCGGGGGTGACCCATTCCCCCCAGTCCTGGCAGCTCTGTTGGGGGGCGGTCCACACCCAAGTCGGATGTCAGATTAGGTGCCGGTGGTGGGGACAGTGAGGGAAGAACCAAATGTCCCGAAGGGAGCGAATCTGACGAACACAGCCGCGCAAAGAGCAGCTACTATCAAGATTAGAGAAGCAGCGTGGCTCAGTGGAAAGAGCAGGGGCTTTGGAGTCAGAGGTCATGGGTTCAAATCCCGGCTCGGCCACTTGTCAGCTGTGTGACTTTGGGCAAGTCACTTAACTTCTCGGTGCCTCAGTTCCCTCATCTGTAAAACGGGGATTAAGACTGTGAGCCCCACGTGGGACAACCTGATTCCCCCATGTCTACCCCAGCGCTTAGAACAGTGCTCGGCACATAGTAAGCGCTTAACAAATACCAACATTATTATTATTATGCACAGAGATCTCTTCCCTAAAGAGGTAAACTGAAGAGCCGAATGGGCTTATTTTAGTAACTGGGATACTTGCTAAGCGCTTCTCTCTCCCAAGCACTGGGGAGGATGCAAGGCAATCAGATCAGACACAGCCTCTATCCCACATGAGGCTCAGAATTTAAGAGAGGGAGAAAATAGGTATTTAATCCCCATTTTACAGGTGAGGAAACTGAGTGCAGAAGAGTTAGGTGAGGCCACACAGCAAAAGAGTGGTGGAACTAACTTTAGACTCCAAGTCACCTGACTCCCAGTTCTGGGCTCTTCACGTTAGGCCACGCTGTGATTGGTGTGACTGGATCCATCTGGGTTCATCTGGGAAGGGTTTCAGGAGAAGGTGGTTTTTACTTTGGAAGGAGGGGAGAGACCTAGGTTGATGAAGCGGAGGAAAACGTGCATCCCAGGTGAGGGATTAGTATATACAGAGGTTTGAGGGTGAAGGGAGCAGTTGCGTATGAGTTAACTTAATGGTTGGCTTGTCCGTAGAAGAGAATACGGACGGAGAAGCAGCACGGCCTGGTGGAAAGAGCAACAGTAAGCAGGAAACCTGGGTTCGAATACCGGTACTGCTCGTTACTTGCTGTTTGACCTTGCCCAAGTCATTTAACTTTTCTGGGCCTCACATTCCTAATCTGTGAAATGGGGATATAGTGCCTAGTCTCCCTCTCCCTTAGACTGTGAATCCCCCCTCTCTGCTCCCCCGCAGATCTCCGGATATGGGACAGGTACTAAATCTGATCTTCTATCTTGTACCTACTCCAGGGCCCTGTACAGTGCTTAGCACATAGTAAGTGCTTAACGAGTATCATTAACAGCAACAGCCATTAAGAGGGGAGGGGAGGGGATTGCCCCATCCACTCCTCCCTATCAAAGAGAATGTATTCCCTCCCCCTAAGTATCCGACAGTACAACGCTCTTCCTATCTTCAAAGTCATACTCAATCGCTCCCCTCTCTGTAATTTATTTTAATATCTGCCCCTCTCTAGACTGTAACTTCCTTTTGGGGAGGGATCGTGTCTACGAACCGTACTGTACTCTCCCAAGGGTTTAGCACAGTGCTCTGCACGTAGTAGGAGAAGCGGCACGGTCTAGTGGATAGAGCACAGGCCTGGGAATCAGAAGATCACGGGTTCCAAACCCAGCTCCGCCACTCTTCTGCTGTGTGACCTTGGGCGAGTCGCTTAACTTCGCTGTGCCTTAGTTCCCTCATCTGTAAAATGGAGATTAAGACTGTGAGCCCTACGTGGGACAGAGACTGCAACCAACCTGATTAGCTTGTATCTACTCCAGTGCTTAGAGCAGCGTCTGGCATATAGTAAGCGCTTAACAAATACCATAATTATTAATTATTATTTTAGTCAGTGCTCAATAATTACCATTGATCAGTTGACCGGAGAAGCTCAGTAGCCAAAGCTTCAAAGCCCTGACTTCACTTAGACACTCAACCCTCTCCTCCCCGGTCCTCCCCATTCCCCATCCCCATCCCCCGGGGCGAGCCAGGGCATCTGGCTCCGATCCCGTGAGGGCCGGCTACGGTTGCCGGGCTGGGTGGAATGCGTCTGGCCGGTGGAAACCATTGAAATTCCGGGCAATCTCTCTTCCCCGCCCCCGGAGGGTGTCACGGCTGCAAGATTAATGAATCCGGGAGTGGGGGGGGCGGGGGGGTCCGGTGGGTTAAGCGAGTTAAATAAGCAGGCCCCACCAGCTGGGCTCTGCGGGAAAACAGGCCGGGAGAAGCCACGGACCGAGGGGGTCGGCTTTGTGTACCGCGCAGATATTGACTTAGCAACCCTCAGACACAGTGCTCATTCATCCAGCTCCTAGTTACGGAACCGACGGGAGAAGTACCCAAGGCTCCGGCTGGAAGGGTGCCAGCGGGTCGGACTCCGACCCGTCCTCCCGCCTCCAGAGCGGGTCTCCCGGTTGTCTACTCTGGACCAGAGGCTGCCCAACTGTCCAACGTGTGCGGCCCGAAGGGGAAGACGAGTCAGGTGCTGCACTGCCTTTCAGGGCACCCTTTCCGCGTTTCTCTCTCGAGAATCTGCAGATAAGGTCAGGAGCCAGAAGCGGGGAGATGGCAGAAATAGCCGGAACGTTTGGCAAGATGTGGACTGGGGGATGGGGATCTCTGTTTCTGCAACGATGCCCTCTAATGTTCTTGTTTCCAAGATTTCAGACTCTGGGACCACAGTAGTAATAATAATAATAATAATAATAATAATAATATGTGTTAAGCACTTGCTATATGCTGGGTGCTGTTCTAAGCTCCTAGGTAGATACAAGATAATCGTGTTGGATCCAGTGTCTGTCCCACCTAGGGCCCACAGTCTTAATCCTCATTTTACAGATGAGGGAACTGAGGTACAGAGAAGTGAAATGACGTGCCCAAGGTCACTCGGCAGAGCGGTGGCGGAGCAGGTCCTTCTGACTTCCGGGGCCCTGTTCTCTATCCACTAGGCTACACTGCTTCTCTTGCGTTCTGGGTTCTGATCCCATCTCCGCCACTGGCCTACTCTGTGACTTTGGCCTAAGTGCCTGGGCCTCAGTTTCCCCATCTATAAAATGATAAAATAAAAATCCCCCTCCCCCTTAGGCTGGGGGTTTGCATGGAACAGGGACCGTGTCTGACCCGATTATCTTGTTTCTTCCCCCGCACTTGGCACGTAGTAAAGCGCTTAACAAATCCCGTCATTCTTATTCTCAGTGAACGGTGAAGTAACTTTCTCAGCTTGAAGCCCAGGAGGGCGTCAGAATCCCAGGTCCCCAGAGCTGCACCCCACTGTAACTCCACCGCGGGATACGGTTTGTAGATCGGGTTCAGCCGAAAAACTCCTCCCGTGCCTCAGGTTCGGCAGCCCCAGGGGACGTCAGAGGAGTCGACTGTAATGATAACAATAATTAATAATGATTGTTATATTCATTAGGTGCTTACTCTGTGCCAGATACTGTCCCAGGGGATGCCAGCAGAGGTTGACTGTAATAATAATCATTGTGATACTTTTTAGGTGCTTTCTTTGTGCCAGGCCCGGGGTAGAAACAAGGTAGGTTATCATTCTAAATAACTGGGCAGGCCCGTCTGGACTGGAGCATGCTCAGAATAACTTCTCTGTGCCTCAGTTACCTCATCTGTAAAATGGGGAACCAATCTCTGAGCCCCTATGGGATGTGGACTGTGTCCAACCGGTGCCTGACGCATAGTAAGTATTTATCAAATACCCTCAAAAAAAAATCCTCAAACTCTGCTTCAGGCTGGACCCTCCTCCAATCATGTCCTAAATAGGATCAGCATTTTGGAAGCCATGACCCTGGGAGTCAGTCCGTCATTTATATTTTTTGAGCGCTTGCTGTGCGCAGAGCTCTGTACTAAGCACTTGGGAGAATACTTTACAACAGTAAACAGACATATTTCCTGGCCACAGCGTGCTTACGTAAGGTCTAGAGGGGGAGACGGACAGCTTCCCATTTCCACCCCCTGCTCTATGCTCCTCACACAAACCTGGGTTGGTGTCTTGACGCCCTGATTTTCACCACACACAGCCCAGTCTGCCTTTGGTTGGTTAGGAGGAGGTTCTTGGTGTACCCAGCCTCGTGACCCTGCGACTCTCAGTGGGGGCGGAAATGCTGGCACCCTCTGGCTTTGGCATTACCACACACTGGGAAGCCAGTCGGCAGCAGCGGAGACCACAGTGATGGAGGTCTAATAATAATAATAATGATGATGATGGCATTTGTTAAGCGCTTACTATGTGCCAAGCACTGTTCTAAGTGCTGGGGGTGGTGGTACAAGGCAATCAGGTTGTCCCGCGTGGGGCTCACAGTCTTAATCCCCATTTTCCAGATGAGGTAACTGATGCACAGAGAAGTTAAGTGACTTGCCCAAGGTCACACAGCTGATTAGTGGTGGAGGCAGGATTAGAACCCATGACCTCTGACTCCCAAGCCCGGGCTCTTTTCCACTGAGCCACGATGCTGCTTTGGGATCCAAATTGAAGGGAAAAATCCTCATCTGTAAAATGGGAAAATGATAGCCATTCTCCGTCCCCATGTGGGACAGGGACTGTGTCCCATTCATCCATCCATCCATCCATCCATCCATCCATCCATCCATCCATCCATCCAATCATCTTTTAGACTGTGAGCCCGTTGTGGGCAGGGATCGTCTCTATTTGTTGCTAAATTGTACTTCCCAAATGCTCCGTACGGTGCTCTGCACACAGTAAGCGCTCGATAAATACAGTTGAATGAATGAACATTTACCGAGTGCTTACTATGTACAAAGCACTGTACTAAACACATGGGAGAGTACAATACATCAATAGAACAGTCACATTCCCCACCCACAGCAAGCTCACGGTCTAGAGGGGGAGACGGACGTTAATCTAAATAAATAAATTGCAGATGTGTACGTAAGTGCTGTGGGGCTGGGAGGCAGGATGATTGCATTGTATCTACCCCAGGGCTTAGCTCAGAGTGAGAACTTACCAAGCACCACGATGACAATAGAGTTAGTAGACGCAATCACTACCCTCAAGGAGCCGTCAGTCTAATCATAGTAGCAGTAAAAGCGTTTGATGCAGTGCAATGCTTTCAGGTGTCTGGGAAGACCGGAAGAAAGAAGTTGGCATCTAGTTGGCCTTCAAATATATATTAAGCTCCTTGTGGGCAGGGGACGTTTCTGCTAATTCTGTTGTATTGTGCTCTCCCAAGCACTTAGTACGGTGCTCTGCACATAGTCAACCCTCAATAATTGATTGATTTGATACCTGTCTTTCCTATTGGAAGAAGCCATGACAGACAGCGAAATTCACGGAGGGAGCGTTTGGCTGAAAAGGCAACTTTGTGCACACAAAAAGGCTGTTCCTGGTTGTGCTGTTATGATTAATGTTTCCAGGGCCCGAACTGCTTTCTCTCTCGGTCCTTGTCCCTTGTTTCTTATTTAGTCTTTGCTAGAAAAGAGCAGCTTTTTTTTTTTTTTTTTTGCCGTTGCAGTGGCCCATGCCTGACCATTCTCACTAATTCTCTTCCAGTTTACAGCTGGGATGCTGCATTATCTGAGTCTTTGTTTTTACACATCCTCTGCCCTCCCGGTTTTCTGGTTCCCAGTTCCAGGATTCGATCCCCCAACCCGTCCCATCATATCTTCCCATCAACCAACTCCGCATTCATGTGGTTATGCGCTCATTTGTTATTCATGTATTTACTTGCATCTACTATCTCTTTGTGTTCATTTCAGTGTACTTCACCCCGCACCGGACTGTGAATTCCTTTTTAAAAATGTTTCGATGGTGTCTGTTAAGCGCTTACTTTGTGCCAAGCTCTGTACTGAGCACCGGGGTAGATACAAGCCAATCAGGTTGGACACGGTCCCTGTCCCGCAAAGGGCTCACGTTCTAACTCACTTTATACAGAGAAGTTCGATCCCTTGCCCGGGGTCACAGAGAAGACTTGTGGCAGAGCCAGGGCCACACTAGGCCACACCGGTTCGTCTTGTGACGGCGATTATGTCTTTTATTTTTGGGTGTTCCCCAAGAACCCTGTGGCAGTCGAGTGCGGTCCTGTGGCAGGTGGTGTCTGTCCGGTGTTCTGTACCCAGTTAGTATCCAAGAGATACTGTTGATATTAGACCTCTGATGTGACATCCGAGATTCCCCTCCTTTACATTCTAAGATCCTCCTTGCTTGGAAGCCACCAAATCGGATCCCGGGGCCTTTCCGCAACTCACCCCCTCACATCCCCAGTTACTCCGTCTAATTTTCTTTGTCGTCCTCGCTCCCGCTCCGGAAGCCCTATCATCTTCTGCGGCTCAGGTCTGATGACTAATAGGATAGGATCTTTAATTAGAGTTTGAGAAACACAAAGAAGAGAACGTCCAATTAACAAATGTCACACTTAACGGGATTTTCAAGCCGGGCTTTATTCTCCTTTTCATTTCCAGTAAAAACGTATGCACCGTTATAGCACGGGTTTAGTAGTCTGTCACTGTTGCAGTATGCAATCTGCATAAAATCAGCCATTGAGATGGGGCTTTTTTTAATTGAATGTATAATAAGCCGACTGGCACGTTTAATTAACCAAACTCATCCCCGGTGCAGACGAGGGGGTGAAAATAAGTTTAATCAAGAGTTGGCACGAGCAACGGGGCTGCCCCGATCTTCCTTTCCCGGTGCTCCCATGTTTATGCAAATGCTCGTCAAGGGGAGTCATTGACACCGCTCCAAATGGGTTCCCGTTTTCTCACCGACGTCCGGAGAGATGGACCGTGAGGCGGCAGCCCGGCTTCTAATCTCACTTCTGCCGCTGGTCTGCTGGGGGATCTTGGGCCGCCTCTCTGGGCCTCAGTTCTTCATCCTGTAAAATGGGGATGAAATAGAATGTGAGTCCTGTGAGAGACAGAGACCGTGTCTGATCTCATAAGGCCAGCTCCTCCAAGGGGCCCTACTTGATTAAGCCCTCCTTTCCCCGACTTGCCGTCCCTTCTGTGTTGTCTCTGGGCCTAGATCCACACCCTTCGGAGAAGACAGCGTGGCTTAGTGGAAAGAGCAAGGGCTCGGGAGTCAGAGGACGTGGGTTCTACTCCCGGCTCTGTCGCTTGTCTGCTCTGTGACCTTGGGCAAGCCGTTTAACTTCTTTATGCCTCAGTTACCTCATCTGTAAAATGGGGATGAAGACTGTGAGCCCCACGTGGGACAACCTGATAACTTTGTATTTATCCCAGCGTTTAGAACAGTGCTTGGCACACAGCAAGCGCTCAACAAATACCACCATTATTATTATTACCTAGTTTTCACCCCACCCTCAGCTCCCCCCAGCTTTTATGTACATATCCATACGTTATTTATTTCTATTAATTTCTGTCTCTTCCTCTAATAATAATAATAATAATAATAATGTTGGTATTTGTGAAGCGCTTACTATGTGTGCAGAGCACTGTTCTAAGCGCTGGGGTAGATGCAGGGTAATCAGGCTGTCCCACGTGAGGCTCACAGTTAATCCCCATTTTACAGAAGAGGGAACTGAGGCACAGAGAAGTGAAGTGACTTGCCCACAGTCACACAGCTGACGAGTGGCAGAGCCGGGATTCGGACCCATGAACTCCGACTCCCGAGCCTGGGCTCTTAGTCTCGTTGTGGGCGGGGAACGTGTCTACCAACTCTGCTGTATTGGTCTCTCCTGAACGCTTAGTACAATCCTCTGCACACAGTAAATGCTCAATAAATACCACTGATCGATTGACTGATAATCTTGTATGTCTCTCAGTACATAGTAAGTGTTCAATGTGCCTGTTTATTGCTGTATTGTACTTTCCCTAGGGCTGAGTATAATGGTACACAGTGAGTGCTTAATAAATATGATTGAATGAATGAATACATGCCACTATCAATATTATTATTACTAACGCTTATTCTGTGCAGGGTGTTGTCGTAAGTGCTTGGAAGAGTGCGATAGAGTATATATGTACATATTTATAATGCTATTTATTTATACTAACGATGTGTATATATCTATAATTCTATTAATTTATATTGATGCTACTGATGCCTTGTTTACTTGCTTTGATGCCTGTCTCCCCACTTCTAGATTGTGAGTCCACTGTGGGCAGGGATTGTCTCTATTTGTGCCTGACTTGTACTTTCCAAGCTCTTAGTACAGTGCTCTGCACACAGTAGGTGCTCAATAAATACGATCGAATGAACGAATGAATAAGCAGACACCATCCCTCCGCTCAAGGAGCTTAAGGTCTAGAGGAGAACCAGAGAAAGTAGCCGAAATTGCCACGAGGATAGAAGATGGAAGTAACGCTAGTATTTATGAAGTGCTAATTGTGTTCAGAGCTCGCCCTACTTCTTGGAGTTCATTCATTTAATCGTATTTACTGAGAGCTTACTATGTGCAGAGCACTGTACTAAGCGCTTGAAATGGACAATTCAGCAACAGTTAGAGGCGATCCCTGCCCAACAATGGACTCACTGTCTAAATGGGGGAGAGAGACAACAAAACAAAACAAGTAGTCTGGCGTCAATATCATCAAGATAAATAGAATCGTAGATATATACACATGATTAACAAAATAAATACGGTAATGAATAATATATACAAACATGCACAAGTGCTGTGGGGAGGGGAAGGGGGAAGAGCAGAAGGAGGGAGTAGGGGGAATGGGGAGGGGAGGAGGGGCAGAGGGAAAGGGAGGGCTCAGTCTGGGAAGGCCTCCTGGAGAAGGTGAGCTCTCAGTAGGGCTTTGACGAGGGGAAGAGAGTTAGTTTGGCGGATGTGGGGAGGGAGGGCATTCCAGGTCAGCGGTAGGACGAGGGCCGGGGTCGACGGTGGGACAGGCGGGAACGAGGGGCTGTGAGGAGGTGAGCGGCAGGGGAGCGGAGTGTGTGGGTTGGGCTGGAGAAGGAGAGAAGGGAGGTGAGCTAGGAGCGGGCGAGGTGACGGAGAGCTCTGAAGCCAAGAGTGAGGAGTTTTCGTTTCGTGCCAAGGTTGATCGACAACCACTGGAGGTTTTCGAGGAGGGGAGTGACATGCCCAGAGCGTTTCTGTAGGAAGATGATCCAGGCAGCGGAATGAAGAATAGATTGGAGCGGGGAGAGACAGGAGGTTGGGAGATCAGAGAGGTGGCCGACACAATAATCCCGTCGGGTTATTATTAGACCTGGGTTCTAACCTTGGCTCTGCCCAATGTCTGCTTCACTTCTCTGTGCCTCAGTTATCTCATCTCAAAATGGGGATTAAGACTGTGAGCCGAACATAGACTGTGTCCAATTTGGTGATCTTGGATCTCTGCCCCAATGCTTGAACTGGCCTCTATTGTCTCCGGAGGGGGTGATCGTTCACTCGGTTGGGGGCTGGAACAGATGACCTCTGGAAGTCCCTTTCCTGACCCAGGACTGTCTGAATGCCACCAGGCGTCCCCAGATCTTTGCAAAGCCAATATCCGTGACCTGCTCTCCACCAGACTTTCTCCCAGAGCTTCCACCAGCCAGGGGCTCCAGGGGGCTCCAGCAGTTCAGAGGGGAGAACGCCTCTCCCGGGACCCCTCTTCCCCGTGCCCTCGCCCACCCTCCCTATCTTCCCCGCGCCCTCGCCCATCCCTCACCATCTTCCCAGGCAAAACATTTGATTGCAAGGAAAAAAGTCAAGTTTGTCTCCCCAGCAATTATTTCCCAGAGGAAGCCAGTGTTTGGATTGTTGGGGTTGAAACAAGCATTTCCTTTGCGGCTGTTGGAGCAGCCAGATGTGTTCAAGATGCTTCAAGGTCAGTGGCTGGACCAGAATCGGGCCCAGATGGCCTGGATCCCTGGCCAGTCTCTGGCCACCAGACAGATCCCCACCTTTAGGCAGGCAGAGCGGAGACAGGCCTTCCTTTTCTCCTTCATCTGTCTGGAAAGAGCTGGGGGAAATAGGAGCTGCGACGGGGGGTGGGGTGGGGAGCGGAAGTTTCCGGAAAGAATGTGGGATCATTTATTTTAGGCCTCTATGATCCGTTTGCAACCTGAACAACCTCTTTGTACTTGGTGGTGTTTGACAGAGCAACCCCGGCCCCTAGCCCGGAGGAAACATCCTGCAGCTACTTTTGTTGATTGCTATAACAGAACCATCATAACACTTGTCAGGTTGGCTTCCTCCCTGCACTCTGTGTGTGTTTGTGTGTGTGTGTGTGTGTGCGCGCCTGTGTGGGCCCGTGTATTTGTATATCTGAACGGGAATGTTCGCGTGTATGTGTTCGTCTGTGTGGGTGTGAGTCTACGGGTGAATGGCTCTGTGTCTGTGTGTTGGGGGTGTTCTGTGTGGACGTGAATCTGGGTATGTGTGTAAGGGAGATTTGTGAGGGTGTGAGTCTGCGTGTGTGTGAGTCTGTGCTCGAGCGGGATTGTGCTTTTGTGTTGGAGGGGTCTTGTGCGGGTGTGAGTCTGTGCAGTGTTTGGGTGGAAGGGTTTTATGGGTGTGGGTCTGTGCGTGTGTGTGTGTGTGGGGGGGTGTCTATGTGTGCCGATGTGTATGTTGGGAGGGGTCTGTGTGTGGGGGGGGTCTGTGCGTGTGTGGGTCTGTGCATGAGCGAGCCCGTGCGTAAGTGAGGCTGCGTATGTCTTCCACCTAAACCCCGTCCTCCCTTGATTTTCCTATCACTGTAGACAGCACCATCATCCTTCCTGTCTCACAAACCCATAACCTTGGCGTTGACTCCTCTCTGTCATTCATCCCACAGATTCGATCCCTCACTAAACCCTGTGGGTCCCACCTTCACCGCGTCGCTAAAATCCGCCCTTTCCTCTCCACCCCAATGCGACCACGCTAATGCAGTCACTCATCCTATCCCGTCTGGATTACTCCCTGCCGAACTCCCAGCCTCTTGTCTCGCCCCACTCCGGTCCATAGTTCACTCTGCCGCTGGGATCATTTTTCTACAAAAACACTCACGACACGTCATCCCGCTCCTTAAAAAACTCCAGTGGTTGCCCATCCGCCTCTGCGTCAAACAAAAACTCCTCACCATTGGCTTTAAAGGAGTCCGCCACCTTCCCCCCTCCTACCTCACCTTGCTTCTCTCCTTCTACAACCAAACCCACACCCTTCAATCCTCTAGTACTAACCTTCTCACTGTGCTTCGATCTCGCCTGTCGCGTCACCGACCCCTCGCCCACGTCCCGCCTCTGGCCTGGAACGCCCTCGCTCCTCAGATCCGACAGACGGTGACCACCACCCCGGGCTTCAAAGGCTTATTGAAGGCACGTTCCGTCCAAGAGGCTTCTCGGACTAAACAGCGTGCTCAGTGGAAAGAGCACAGGCTTGGGAGTCAGAGGTCACGGGTTCGAATCCCCACTCTGCCACTTGTCAGCTGTGTGACTGTGGGCAAGTCACTTAACTGCTCTGTGCCTCAGTTACCTCATCTGTAAAATGGGGATGAAGACTGTGAGCCTCACGTGGGACGACCTGATCACCCTATATCTACCCCCAGCACTTAGAACAGTGCTCTGCACATAGTAAGTGCTTAACAAATACCAACATTATTATTATTGTTATTGTTATTATTATTAAACCCCACTTTTCCTCATCTCCCACTCCCTTCTGCGTCACCCTTATTTGCTCCCTTTGCTCTTCCCCCTTCCCAGCCCGACAGCACTTAAGTACATGTCTGTAATTGTATTTTATTTATCAGTATCGATGTCTGTCTTCCCCTCTCTAGACTATAAGCTCACTGTGGGCAGGGAATGTGATCGTTTATTGTTGTACTGTAATCTCCCCAGTGCTTAGTACAGTGCTCTGCACTCAGAAAACACTCAGTAAATACGATTGAATGAATGAATAAACGAATGTGGGTGTGTGTGTGGGGGGGTCTGGGTGGCTGTGAGTCTGTGCATGTGTGTGTGTGCAGGGGCATCTGTGTGTATGTGTGTTGGGGGGGTGTCTGCGTGTGTGTGTGAGTCTGTGCACAAGTGGGGTCGCATCTCGTCGAGGATAGACCCGGGCCAGGGAGTCAGAAGGTCATGGGTTCTAATCCCAGCTCCGCCACCTTTCTGCTGTGTGACCTTGGGCAAGTCATTTAGCTTCTCTGTGCTTCAGTTACCTCACCTTTAAAATGGGGAAGGAGACTGTGAGCCCAACGTGGGGCAGGGACTGTGTCCACCCCGATTTGTTTATATCCATCCCAGAGTTTAGAACAGTGCCTGGCACATAACACTTAACAAGTACCATAATTATCATTATGTGTATAAGGGGGAGTCTGTGCGGATGTGAGTCTGTGCATGTGTGCGTGGGGACAGTTTGGGTCGGGGAGGGTCTGTGCATGTGTGAGATATTTTCTGCTCCTCTTCAGGCTGAGTAGATGTTGAAGTTCTTCGCAGAATCTCTTTTTCCTGAAGGCTGTGGATGCTGGGAGGGGGGTGGTTGGGGGAAAGGAGGGCCCATTCATCCCTCCAAATGTGCAGTTCCTCCTCCAGCTTGCTCACCCACCCCCCCTCTTTCCGTGCCTGAAAAGGTGTTTGACACGGTGTTTTGATCCACGGCCTGCCTTCCAGATGCCGGTGACAGCTATTGTCTGATCCAGGAAGGAAGTTATGATTACTTAATGATAGCGTGTCGCTGCCTGTCGCTTCTTCTTTATTTTCCCTTAAACAGCCGTTCGTCTTGCCAGCGTCTGTAGGAGCAGCAGCCCGTGGGAGGCCTTTGCTGGTGGGGGCCCCCGAGTGGGTGGGTGGGTGGGAGGGAGGGGAACAGATCTGCTAAGCAGAAGAAGGCGAGGACGGGCACGTAGAAATGGCTGGACATGAGCCGCTCACCGAGAGCTGGCCCCGGTCTCTGTTTCGAGGCACCTTCAAAGGACAGGGCTACCTGTTTTAAAATGCAGAAAGAAATCGATCAATCGATGGTATTTATTGAGCGCTTACTATGCGCGGGGCACCTACATGAACCGGGACATTAAAGATGGGAAGGGTTTTCGCCGTGTGCGCAGGTACGGTTGAACGCCCGACGGTCAAGCTCTTTTCCGTCCTGCCCTCCAAGAGATCATTCCTCTCTGGGGTGCTACAGAGGGCCTTTGTTGACTCTGCCTCCTGTTTTGAAATCTCTTAGCTGCGATCCTCAGTGAGGTCCTGCAGTGCCAAGTCTCTCTTTAATAACAATTAAAATGATAATCGGAGTATTCGTTTAGTACTTACTACGCGCTGAGCACCGGGGTAGATACGGGTAGATACAAGACCCAGTCCCCATCCCACTTCGGGGCTCTCAGTCTAAGGAGGAGGGAGAACAGTAGTGGATCCTCATTTTGCAGATGAGGGAACTTAAGGCACAGAGAATTCATTCATTCATTCAATAGTATTTATGGAGCGCTTACTATGTGCAGAGCACTGTACTGAGCGCTCGGAATGGACAGATCGGTAACAGACGGAGACGGTCCCCGCCCTCCGACGGGCTCACGGTCTAATCGGGGGAGCCGGACGGACGAGAACGAGGGCGGTGAATAGAATCGAGGGGAAGAACATCTCATTAAGACGATAGCAAATAAACGGAATCAGGGCGATGTACATCTCGTTAACAGAACGGATGGGGCGACGAAGATACATACAGGCCGGCGGACGAGTACGGGGCCGAGGGGATGGGACGGGAGAGGGGGAGGAGCGGAGGGAAAGGGGGGAGAAGAGGGTTTAGCGGCGGAGAGGTGAAGGAGGGGTAGAGGGAGCGGAAGGAAAAGGGGAGCTCATTCTGGGAGTGAGTGACTCCGAGTCAGGATTAATAATGTTGGCATTTGTTAAGCGCTTACTATGTGCAGAGCACTGTTGTAAGCGCTGGGGGAGACACAGGGCCATCAGGTTGTCCCACGTGGGGCTCACAGTCTTCATCCCCATTTGACAGATGAGGTCACTGAGGCCCAGAGAAGTGAAGCGACTTGCCCACAGCCACACGGCCGACAAGTGGCCGAGGCGGGATTCGAACCCATGACCTCCGACTCCAAAGCCCGTGCTCTTTCCACTGAGTCACGCTCCTCAGGTTCTCTGACTCCCAGGCCTCCGCTCTGTCCATTAAGCTTCGCGATCTCTGGGGGTGCCCCTGCCGGGTGGCATGCCATTTTAGCTGTCCAGCTGTTACTGGCTTCTGCTGTCACCATTCCCCTGACATTTACAGTAACGTCTGTCTCCGCCTCTAGAGTGTAAGCAGCATGGAGAAGCAGTACGGCCTAGGGGATAGAGCCTGGGCCTTCACTTGACTTCTCGGTGCCTCAGTTACCTCGTTTGTAAAATGGAGATTAAGACTGTGAGTCCCTTGTGGGACGGGGATCGTGTCCAACCCAATTAGTTTATATACACCCCGGAGCTTAGAACAGTGCCCGACACAGTGACCACTGAACAAATATCTTAAAACCCACCACACTCCCCATGCCCCCACAAAAAAACCCATTTACTATGTGCCAAGCACTGTCCTAAGCCCTGAACGCTGTTTATGTCTATTAATCCTGTTGCATTGTACACTCCCAATCGCTTAGTACGGTGTTCTGCGTATAGTAAGTGCTCGATAAATACCCACTGACAGATTGGTGTTTAATAATGTCGGTATTTGTTAGGCGCTTACTACGTGCAGAGCACTGTTCTAAGCGCTGGGGTAGATACAGGGGAATGAGGTTGTCCCACGTGAGGCTCACGGTCTTCATCCCCATTTTACAGATGAGGGAACTGAGGCACGGAGAAGTGAAGTGACCTGCCCACAGTCACACAGCTGACGAGGGGCAGAGTCGGGTTTAGAGTATTGTGGAATTTGTTAAGCACTTACTATGTGTCAAGCACTATTCTAAGAGCTGGGGTAGATAGCAGGTAATCGGGTTGGACACAATCCCCGTCCCATGTGGGGCTCGCGGTCTTAATCCCCATTTTAGAGATGAGGAAACTGAGGCACAGAGAAGTTAAGTGACTTGCCTAATAACCCAGCGAAGCTGGTTGAAATGAGCTTCGCCTCAATGCCGGTGAACTGACGGTGTTGCCGGACCTCATTAGCGCAGACCCTCTCCTTCCATCGGACGATGAGGACAATAGACACCTGTCTATTTATTGAGTGTCTAACGTGCGCAGAGAGTGTACTGAACACCTACTCTCAGCCCCGGGCTCTAAGAAGCTCTTAGGAGCGCACAGTGAAAGTTGAAGAGAATTGTATCATGGGGATCGTGTCTCATCTGATTATCTTATCTCTACCTCAGGGCTTAGCGCGTACTAATCGCTTAACAGATACTATTATAATTATGACTACATCTCAGCATTTGAGAAGATTACAATCTAACGGAGGAGATGAGTCGGTACCGATCATATACCTAAGGATGGAATCGAGCAAAGACATAGATGCAACTGGAAATGAAAATCATCAAAGAGAGAGTAGCTGGTGGAGTAAATAATAATAATAATAATATTAATAATAATGCGTGCAGAGCACTGTTCTAAGCGCTGGGGTAGATACAGGGTAATCAGGTCGTCCCTCGTGAGGCTCACAGTCTTAATCCCCATTTTACAATGAGGTAACTGGGGCACAGAGAAGTTAAGTGACTTGCCCACAGTCACACAGCTAAGTGGCAGAGCTGGGATTTGAACCCATGACCTCTGATTCCCAAGCCCGTGCTCGTTCCACTGAGCCAAGCTGCTTCTCTATCAACCGATACCCAAGGGGTAAGACTGTATGACATCGCCTGCGATGCAGGGGTAAATTGGAGAGGGCCTCCTGGAGGAGGTGGCCCTTTAGGAGCTTTTTGAAGGTGGGGAGGAGGTAATTGGGCCGATCTGATGGGAGGGTTTCATGCTGCAGGAGGGGCAGGCGCACTGAGTTGGAGATGATGGGGGAGGCGAGTGCGCAAATCATTCGGAAGTTGAGCACGGGAGGATCAAAGAGTGTGATCTGGGGTACGGTGGGCCCAGAGAGCAGAAACTTTGACCGCTGGTGTTGAGCCATGAAGACAATGGTCAGGAGCTTCTGTTGGATGTGAGGGAAATGGGGAGCTTCTGGAGGTTTTGAGGAGGATCTGAGGATTTTCAGAAGATAAATCGGACAGCAGGGAGGAGGCTAGAAGCAGAGAGACCCGTCAGTAAACTGGTAAAGTCTTTTGGGCGGGAGGTGATGCCAGTTTGGACGGGATGGGGGCTATAAGGGCATAAAGCTGGAGAAGAAGCAGCAGGCAACTAGAAGCAGTGTAGCCTCGTGGAAAGAGCAAAGGCCCGGGACTCAGAGGTCCTGGGTTCTAATCCCATCTCTGCCAATTGCCTGCTTTAAGTCCTTGGGAGAGTCACTTCTCTGTTCCTCTCAGTTTCCTCATCTGTAAATCGGGGCGTCGATAACTGTTCTCCCTGCCCCTTAGACTGTGAACTTCATGTGGGAGAGGGACCGTGTCTGATCTGACTGTCTTGTATCTTCCACAGCTTAACAAATACCGTTATTAGCAGATCCAGGACATTTTGTGGAGGAAGAACAAGTAGGATTTGAGGTTCAACTGAATGCGGGTGGTGACAGACGGTAGCCCCCTGGATGTGATTTTCTGGGACAGGGAGGAGTGGTAGAGCTCATGACGGGGCAGGTTGAAGGAGGAATGAGTTTAGGAGGGAAGAAGAGAGATTTGGCAGGTGTTATGCCCTACCTTCGTCTCGTTCGCCATATCATACGGCATGGCGTAGGGGATAGAGCAAGGGCCTGGGAGTCAGGAGGTCATGGGTTCTGATTCTGCCTCTGCCATTCGTCTGCTGTGTGGTCTCAGGCAAGTCTGGGCATCAGTTACCTCGGTTGTAAAATGGGGATTGAGACTGTGAACCTCACATGGGCTAGGAACTGTGTCCAACTCGATTTGCTGTATCCAACCCAATACTTAGTACGGTGCCTGGCACGTAGTAAGTGCTTCACAGATACCATAATTATCATTGTTATTCACTGAAGCCCCTGAACCTAATCCCCACTCTCCCTCCTCTGGGCCTTCCCTCAAACCACCCCTCCAGCTGAGAAACCCTTCCTGATCTCATCTGCCCCTCTTCCTTGAAATCGCAGGTCGAGCCCCACCTCCTCCAGAAGCCTTCTCTGATCAACCTCTTCCATTCACCTCTGAGCCAATACCAACGATGATATTTATTAAGCACATACCCTGTGCCAAGCACGGTGGAAGCTGCGACATCATCAAATCGACCCCCGTCCCTGACCGAGACGGGATTCGTAGTCTAAGTCCGGCAGTCTATGATCGACTTCTTCTCATCTCACTCCTGCGATCACGTATATACTCTACTGTACTATCCCTAGTGCTTAGTACGGCACTCTACACGTGGTGATCTCCTACTACAGCCCAGCCCGCAGGGCTCTGCTCCCCTAGTGCCATAACTAGGCCCTGATCTCATCTATCTTGCCACCAACTCCTTTCCCGTGTCCTACCCATAGCCTGGAAAGCCCCCCACTCCCCGACACCAGACCGCAACTCTCCCACCTTCAAAGCACTATTAAGGTCACCTCTCCAAGAGGCCTCCCCCGATTAAGCCCTGTTTTCCCCTGCTCGCTCTCCCCTTCTGCGTATCTACGTTCGTGGATCCTTGACTTTTGGACCTTTGACGTTGGTCCCACAGCACTTGTGTCCATGTCTTTAAATTATATATTATAAATTATTTATTCATATTTATGTCTGTCTCCCCCATTAGACCGTAAGCTCACTATGGGCAGGGAACGTGTCTGCTAATTCTGTTGTGCTCGCCCAAGCACTGAATACAGTGCTCTGCACATAGGAAGAGCTCAATAAATATCATTGATCGATTGATAGTATGCACTCAATAATACCGCTGACATATATCTTGACGTATATCTGACATATATCTTGTATATATGCCGACACACACAGCTCGAGGTAGATATAGGTCAGTAATCTGGGTGTGTCTGTCTTTCATCTCCCCTACCTGGCTAGGAGTTCTCTGAGGTCAGGGACCGATTCTGGTCTCTAAAATGAAGCTCAAATAATAATAATAATAATGGCATTTGTTAAGTGCTTACTATGTGCAGAGCACTGTGCTAAGCGCTGGGGCAGATACAGGGTCATCAGGTTGTCCCACGTGAGACTCACAGTCTTAATCCCCATTTTACAGATGAGGGAACTGAGGCACAGAGAAGTTAAGTGACTCCAGTGCTGTGTCTTGGGTTCTCAGTAGAAGTAAAAACAGTATTTAATAAACACTTTCTGTCAGTCATTCGATCATATTTACCGAGCGCTTACTGTGTGCAGAGCACTGTACTGAACACTTAGGAGAGTATGTTATGACGATAGAACAGACACATTCTCTGCCCACAGTGAGCTTACAGGTTGGAGTATCAGAGAAGCAGCGCGGCTCAGTGGAAAGAGCACGGGTGTAGGAGTCAGAGGTCATGGGTTCTAATCCCGGCTCTGCCACTCGTCAGCTGTGTAACTTTGGGCAACTCAATTGACTACTCGGTGCCTCAGTTATCTCATCTGTAAAATGGGGATTAAGACTGTGAGCCTCAAGTGGGACAACCTGATTACCCTGTATCTACCTCAGTGCTTAGAACAGTGCTTGGCATATAATAAGTGCTAAACAAATACCAACATTATAGAGAAGCAGCGTGGCTCGGTGGAAAGAGCCCGGGCTTGGGAGTCAGAGGTCATGAGTTCAAATCCCGGCTCTACCACTTGTCAGCTGTGTGACCGTGGGCAAGTCACTTCACTTCTCGGTGCCTCAGTGACCTCATCTGTAAAATGGGGATAAACTGTGAGCCTCACGTGGGACAACCTGATTACCCTCTATCTACCCCAGCGCTTAGAACAGTGCTCTGCACGTAGTAAGCGCTTCACAAATACCAACATTATTATTGGAGAACAAGCTCACAGTCTAGCAAACACTGTTTGTGGAGCACCGTGCTAAACTCTGGGAAAGAGTATACAAGTAGGAGGAAACACTTTTTTGTAATACCGCTTTTAGGTTTTTGGTTAAGCAGTCACACCTGCTGACCCTGCCCCGCCAGGGAGTTAAAATCTGAGAATGGGCTGGTTGAGTAGGTCATCCCTTGGGGTATTCTAATCTGGGAATTACAGAACTACCTTGAGATTTTCAGAAGATGAAGAATTCAGAGCCCATTCTTCGGCAGAGGATGGGTAACAGTTTAAAGAAACCCAAATTTTCTGGGCAAGGGAGGAAAGGAGCTGGTGAGTTGATGCTCCCTGACACGGGGCGAGGCGAGGCCTTGCGGTTTCTATTTTCTTTTAATAGTATTGGTTGAGGGCTTACTAGGTGTCAATCAATCGATCCTATTTTTTGAGTGCTTACTGTGTGTTCAGCACTTTACTAAGAGCTTGGGAGAGTACAATATAACAGTTGGGACACACGTTCCCTGCCCACAACAAGTCTACAGTCTACGCCGAGGTAGATAGAATTTAATCGGCTCGGACACAGTCCCCATCCCATTTGGGGTTTACAGTCTAAGGGAGAGGGAGAACAAGTATTGAATTCCCATTGTACAGTTGCGGAAACTGAGGCAGAGAGAAATGAAGAGACTAGCTCAAGGTCACACAACTTTCCCAAGCGCTTAGTACAGTGTTCTGCACACAGCAAGTGCTTAATAATAATGATGTTGGTATTTGTTAAGTGCTTACTATGTGCCGAGCACTGTTCTAAGCGCTGGGATCATACGGGCTAATCAGGTTGTCCCACATGAGGCCCACAGTCTTAATCCCCATTTTCCAGATGAGGTAACTGAGGCACAGAGAAGCGAAGTGACTTGCTCACAGTCACACAGCTGACAAGTGGCAGAGCTGGGGTAAATAAATATGATGGAGTGAATGAATGAACAGACAAGCGGCCGATCCAAAATTAGAGCCCAGGTCCTCTGATGCCCACCCTCTGGTGTGCTCTTTCCATTAGGCCACACTGCTTCCCAGGGTTACCAGATAAACCTCTGCAGGAGAAAACAAACATTGGTTTGAAAGTAAATGCAGTCTCCGATTTCCCTGATGGTGCCCAGGGTTTTGCCGCTTCATTTCACAAGAACTGAATTAGCTGCTGTCTCTTCCAGGTCAGCAAGGGAAGGCTAAAACCTGTCTGACTGAGGATCCACAGACAACACTTGTTTTCTTTAATTGCACATCCTCAGTTATGACTCCCGATATTTCTGGAAATCTGACTGACAGTTTTGACTGAGGACCCCGGATGTGGTTTTGCTTTTTTTAATTGGTATTTGTTAAGCACCTACTATTTGCCGGGCACTGTACTAAGCACTGGGGTATATACCAGTTACTCAAGTTGGACCCAGTCCATGTCCCACATGGGGCTCACAGTCTTAATCCCCATTCTACAGATGAGATATCTGATTTGGAGAGAGGATAAGTGACCCGCCCCAGGTCACAAAACAGAGAAGTCAATCGATCCCATTTACCGAGTGCTTACTCGTGTGCAGAGCACTGCACTTGGGAGAGGACAATACAACAGAGTTGGTAGACAGTTCCCCGTCCCCTGCGCACGTCACAGTCTAAGCAGGAGAGAGAAGAGGTATTGAATCCCCATTTTACAGATGAGGAAACTGAGGCCCAGAGAGGTTGTGACTTGCCCAAGGTCACACAACAAGGAATCGGTGAGCCGAGATCGGAACCCAGGTCCCCTGACTCCCAGACTTGGGTCCTTCCCACTTGGCCAAGTGGCGGAGCGGGGTTAGAACTCAGGTCTTTCCGACTTCCGGGTCCGTGCTCTACCCATTAGGCGACGCTGCTTTTCTAGTGGATGGGGTTGCCTGCTCTTTTCCGCGAAGGATCTGTAAAGTTTTGCAAGTGGAGAACTCTGCATCAGAGGGTAGGCTCAGACAGTAACTGAACAGTGTTTTTATTTCTCAAGGGACAAAAATCTCTTCCTCGTGAAGCAATTATTTAGTGCACGTCAACAGGAGGCAGGTCCTCCTTATAATCTGGTTATAGACCAAAGAGTTCTCATCTCCCCACCCTATTTTCCCCACTCCCGTCACTTGTTTCCGAGGATCTTACAGTCTTGGCGGCAGGCATGCCGACTGACTATTTACAAAGAGCCATAGCAGGAGGAAGAACGAGGAGAGAACAGGTAGAAGGATCAGGAAGAAATAGCTCAATAAATAATTCAATCTGGAATTGAATATGCCCGCCTACATGAATACCAAGGACGGGTAGAAGTACATTAGCTCTCAGGGTAGCTGCTGGATTGACTGATTAGGGTGATCCCTCTAAACTGAAAGCTCACTGTGGGCAGGGAATGTGTCTAAGGATTCCGTGTAGTGGAACGAGCACAGGCGGAGCCCGGATTCTAATCCCGTCTCACCACCCGTCTGCCGGTTGACCTCGGGCAGGTCGCTTCATTTCTCTGGGCTTCAGTTACTTCATCTGTAAAATGGCGATTACAGCTGGGAGTCCCACGTGGGACATTGGCCGTGTCCAACCTGATTACCTTCTATCTACCCTAACGCTTGGTAGAATGCCCGGCCCGTAGCGAGTGCTTAAGAAATAAAACGGTACTTAGCACAGGGCTCCGCACACGGTAGGCACTCAGTAAATACGGCCGACTGAGAGGAAACCACGGGGAAGTGCAAGGGGGGAGGATCCGGAATGGATCTAGAATCCAATCTTGCGGAGCCACCGTACGGAAGTGGTGAGAGGTGGAAGAAGAGCCAGTGAATTCTTCTGGGGTATTTATGAGACCTAGGAGAAATAGAGAGAGGGGCAGGAGGAGGTACTGGATCACCAAAACCAAGGTCGGAGAGCATCTTGAAGAGGAGGCCATGTCGGCCGATGCCGTTGAAGGCAGCCGAGAGGTCAAGGGAGGGTTGAACCCGGAGCCCTGGCTACGAGAAGGTCACTGATGACCCTGAGGAGCGCAGTCTCAGTGAAACGAAGGGGAAAAACGAAAGAAGGCAATGAAATAAATAAGAGTAAATAAAACCGCTGTACACGTGAATGTCCAGGGGCCTGATTGGACGATCAGGGTGCTCGCTGAAAGAGATGTCTTAGTAACAGACTTGGGAGGAGGAGCAGCGTGGCCTAATGGAAAGGGCACTGGCCTGGGCCTCAGAGGACCTGGGCTCTAATCCCTGCCCGCCACTTGCCCACTGGGTGACCTTGGGCAAGTCACTTCACTTCAAGAAGCAGCGTGGCTTAACGGAAAGAGCACGGGCTTGGGAGTCATAAATCGTGGTTTCTAATCCTGGCTTCGCCGCCTATCAGCTGTGTGACTTTGGGCAAGTCACTTCACTTCTCTAGGCCTCAGTTACCTCATCTGTAAAATGGGGATCAAGACCGTGAGCTCCACGTGGGACAACCTGCTTACCTTGTATCCACCCCAGGGCTTAGAACAATGCTCGGCACATAGTAAGCGCTGAACAAATACCATCATTATCATCATTATTATTATTCACTTCTCTGTGACTCAGTTTCCTCATCGGTAAATTGGCGATTGAGTTTGTGAGCCCTCTGTGGGACAGGGACTTGTGTTCAACCTGATGATCTTTTATCTACCCCAAGGCTTAGTACATCCAGTGCCTGAAACATAGTCATCCCATTAAAAAGACCATTAAAAAAATAACGATGCTTGTTGAAAGAGATGGCTTTGAAAGAGACTTTGAGGGTATGTGGCAGATGGGGTTTGGGGGATTTAAGCAGGGGGGACCACCACACAAGGGGAAAGGTGTTCGCTCCGGGTCAGCAGCGGGAGAGTCAAAAGAGTCGGGAAGTAATGTATCCCAGCTCTGCCACTTGTCAGCTGTGTGACTGTGGGCGAGTCACTTCACTTCTCTGGGCCTCAGTGACCTCATCTGTAAAGTGGGGATGAAGACTGTGAGCCTCAAGTGGGACAACCTGATTACCCTGTATCTACCGCAGCGCTTAGAGCAGTGCTCTGCACATAGTAAGCGCTTAACGAATACCAACATTATTATTATTAGAGCTGAAGTTGAAGGTCACCTGTTTCCTCCGTTTTCCCCCTTTTCTTGCATTTACCTCCATGAAGTCTCTTTTCATACTATCACTGGAGCACTCTCTGTCTTTTTTTCTCCTTCAGTCCTCATTTCTTTCCTTCCCCCCCATGTCCCAAAGCCAGACAGTTGCATATCTGACAGAACGGAGTCGGCGCAGACACTCAGTACAGTGCTTAGCCCTCCGTAGGTATTTATTTATTAATGTCTATCTCTCTCTCTAGACTGTCGTATTGAACTCTCCCAAGGGCTCAGTTCAGTGCTCTGCACATAGCCAGTGCTCAATAAATATCATCGATTGATTTATTGTAGCCACTTCATAAATACCGCTGATTAATTGGGTAAACTTACGGGGGTAGCCTGGTCAGGATGTTCTATTCCAGTAATGTTCAGTGATGGATCATCTCTAGAGAATAATTGTGGCATTAAGCGCTTACTATGTGTTAAGCGCTCTAGATCAGGCAGCGACAGCCCAGGGCAGACGGGCCTCGATGAGGGCCCATCTGATCGGGTCCGAGGGATTCCTGCTGCTTCCCAGCGTTGGAGGTTCTGTCCCTGAAAATGACACGACTGCTCCTGGGCCCCTACCTACATGCCAGATCTCCCGACCCCGGGTCCCGACCCCCGGGGTGAATTACGGTGGCCAGTTACCCGCTTTAATATTGGGCTGTCTGGCTACCGGCTGCTCTATCCTCTGTCCGGGACAGATCCCTCAGCAGACGCCGTCAGGTCTGATATTTTCGTTTCCAGCCTTTCTCCGCCCAGGTTGGTTTGAAGGTGGGAGCTGAATGCTCTGGTTTCGGAACCAGTTCTCTAGACTGTAAGCTCGTTGTGGGAGGGGAAAGGGTCTGTTTATTGTTATATTGTACTCTTCCTAGTGTTTAGTACATTGCTCTGACATAGTAAGCGTACAGTAAATGCGATTGAATGAATGAATGGATGAACAGCCTGCGTTCCAGTCTGGCTCTGCCCCTTGTCTGCTGGGGAAGTCACTTAACTTCTCTGTGCCTCAATCACCTCATCCGTACGATGGGGATTAAGATCGTGAGCCCCATATAATAATGTTGGTATTTGCTAAGCCCTTACTGCGTGCAGAGCACTGTTCTAAGCGCTGGGGGAGATGCAGGGTGATCAGGTTGTCCCACGTGAAGCTCACAGTTAATCCCGATTTTACAGATGAGGTAACTGAGGCACAGAGAAGTGAAGTGACTTGCCCAGTAACCCAGCTGACAAGTGGCAGAGCCGGGATTCGAACCCATGACCTCTGACCCCCCAAGCTCGGACTCTTTCCACTGAGCCACGCTGCTTCTCTAGACTGCGAGCCCGTCGTTGGGCGGGGGTTGTCTCTACCTGCTGCCAAATTGTCCATTCCGAGCACTCAGTCCAGGGCTGTGCTCACAGTAAGCGCTCAATAAATACGATTGAATGACAGGGGCTGGGTCCAACCCGATTAGCTTGTATCTGCCCCAGCGCTTAGAGCAGCGCTTGACATATAGTCAGAGGTCATGGGTTCGAATCCCGGCTCTGCCACTTGTCAGCTGGGTGACTGTGGGCAAGTCACTTCACTTCAGAGAAGCAGCGTGGGTCAGTGGAAAGAGCCCGGGCTTGGGAGTCAGAGATCATGGGTTCGAATCCCGGCTCTGCCACTTGTCAGCTGGGTGACTGTGGGCAAGTCACTTCTCTGGGCCTGTTACCTCATCTGTAAAACGGGGATGAAGACCGTGAGCCTCACGTGGGACAACCTGACGACCCTGTATCTCCCCCAGAGCTTAGAATAGTGCTCTGCACATAGTAAGTCCTTAACAAGTGCCAACATTATTATTATTATTCTCTGGGCCTCAGTTCCCTCATCTGTATAATGGGGATGAAGACTGTGAGCCTCACGTGGGACAAGCTGACGACCCTGGATCTCCCCCCGGCGCTTAGAACGGTGCTCTGCACCTAGTAAGCGCTTAACAAGTACCAACATTATTATTATATAGAAAGCACTTAACAAATCTTGTTATTAGTATTATTATTTAGTAAGGGTTTAACAACTAATTTGTAAAAGAAAGCGAAGAGAAAGGAGCGGGTTTCTCTCCGGCAGTGGGTCTGGGCAGAGGCCAGCCGCTGGGGGGCGCTGTTGCTCTACGGATTGGCCGCCGGGGCCCGGGTCGGGCCTACCCGGCCTGACTCTCATGGAAAGGTCACTGTGCCCCCACTCACCAGCCCACGGCTTTTCCTGGAAGCCCCTTGGCCAGTCTTTCCAACCCCCCTCTCCCCCCAGTTGGGGTGACCGCAGAAGGGCCTTGCCCAAGGCCCGAGGCCAGCCGGAGGGAAGGGGGTCAAGTTCCGGATCTCGGCTTCCCCGCCGGCCGCCGAGAAAGTCCAGGGTCGGCGACGCCGTCTGGGTTTCGTCAGGGAGAGACTTGGTCCGAGGAAGGAGCGGCTCGAGGGATTGTTTCAGGCGGGGGCTTCGGGCCCGTCCGCTCAGCGTCAGGGATCGGGGTGAGGTTAGGGAGTCGCGTGATCAACCCGGGAGGAGCCCCCGCGGGCTCGGGCCCGAGCCAGTTGGCGGTCTCAGCTCCCTTCTCACTCTGGGGGTCTCTGAGCGCCCCCTGAGTACATTCGACACCCTCCCTGGGGCGATCTCGGCTCCGTTCTCAATTTGGGGGTCTCTGAGCACCCCCTGAGTACAGACACCCTCCCTGGGGCGATCTCAGCTCCGTTCTCACTTTGGGGGTTCCCGAGCATCCCCCGAGTACAGACGTCACCCTTCCTGGGGCGATGTCAGCTCCAATTTCGCTTTGGGGGGTCTCTGAGCATCCCTTGAGTACAGAGGACACCCTCCCTGGGGCCGGCTGGTGGGGAGAATTCCAGGGGGAAGGAGGATGTGGGGGAAGGAAGCGCAGAAGCTACCCACCCTCAGAATAATGATAATGATAATAATAAGAATGACAACGGAGGAGGTTGTGCTCACCAAGCACCGTGCTAACCACCGAGGTGGACACAATACGATCAGCTCAGATACAATCCCTGTCCCACAAGGGGCTGACGAAAAAAGAAGGGGGAGGAGAAGACAGATGTTGAATCCCCATTTTACAGGTGACATTTTACATTTTACACCCTCCTCGTTAAGATGACCGGGGAGGGCCCGCTGCTTTTGGTCCAGGAACTGCTGGGTTTAGAAATGCAGATCAGAAAGTTGCTGTGATCGAAGATCGAGCATCCTAAATGTCCCGGTTCTGAAGACCACCCTGGGGCCTAGAAACCCGAGTGACAGAATGGTATTTATTAGGTGTTGAATGCGGCCTATGGTATTAAGTGTTAAATACGAGAGGAGCAAGTCATATTCCCTGCTCATAGGGAGTTTTCAACCCAGTGGGAGAAAAAGACGTTCAGAATGCTTACAAGCAGTAGCCAGGCCGAGCTCAGATAGAGAATAGAACAAAGGTGCTAGGATGAAGTATCAGAAGGATCAGTTGAATGTACAACTGAATATCCAAGGAGACATATGGTTGTGGAGGATCGATCGATCGATCGATCGATCAATCAGTGGTATTTATTGAATGTTTACTGCGTGTAGAACGCTATACTAAGTGCTTGGGAGAATACAGTACAGTAGTCCTCACCTCCGCCAAACTAATTCTCTTCCCCTCTTCAAAGCCCCACTTAGAGCTCACCTCCTCCAGGAGGCCTTCCCACACTGAGCTTCCCCTTTTCCCTCTGCTCCCTTCCCCTCCCCTGAGCATTGTGCTCGTCCACTCAATTGTATATATTTTTGATTACCCTATTTATTTTGTTAATGAGACGTACAACCCCTTGATTCTATTTATTGCTATTGCTTTAATGAAATGTACATCCCCTCGATTCGATTTATTGCTATTGTTTTTGTCTGTCTGTCTCCCCCGATTAGACTGTAAGCCCGTCAATGGGCAGGGACTGTCTCTATCTGTTGCCGATTTGTACATTCCAAGCGCTTAGTACAGTGCTCTGCACATAGTAAGCGCTCAATAAATACTATTGAATGAATGAATGAATCCCTGCCCACGAAGAGCCTACAGACTAGAAGGGGAGGCAGACAGACAGAAAATAAATCACAGAGGAATATGTACATAAATGCTGTAGGGCTTGGGGTGAGGTGACTTTACAAGGGGTACAGACCCAAGCACATAGGTGAAATTGAAGGGAAGGCATATAGGGGAAGTGAGGGTTGAGTTAGGGAAGGTCTTTTCGAGGAGATGTGATTTCACTAGGGCTTTGAAGATGGGGTCAGTGGTGATCTGTCAGATAATAATAATAATGACATTTGTTCAGGGCTTAATATGTGCAAAGCGCTGTTCTAAAACGCTGGGGGGGTTACAAGATGATCAGGTTGCCCCACGTGGGGCTCACAGTCTTAATCCTCATTTTACAGATGAGGTAACTGAGGCACAGAGAAGTGAAGTGACTTGCCCAAAGTCACACAGCTGCCAAGCGGCGGAGTCGGGATTAGAACCCATGACCTCTGACTCCCAAGCCCGGGGTCTTTCCAAGCTCCGGACCGGCGGGAGGACACGGCCAAGGGGTCAGTGGGGAGACAGGCGAGATCGTGGTACAGTGAGCAGGGTGATTTTGGAGGAGCGAAGTACGTGAGATGGATTGTAATAGATCGGTGAGATAAGGCAATAGGGGGATATCTGACTGAGGGCCATAGAGTTGACGGTAAAGGGTTTCTTTAGATGCAGAGATGCATGGTCAGTTTGGGGAAGTTTGGGTGGAGATGTCCTGAAGGCAAGGGGAAATGCGAGACTGCAGAAAAGGAGAGAGATCAGGGCTAGAGATGGAGATTTGAGAATCATCTGCATAGAGGTGGTGGGTGAAGCATGGGAGCAGATGAGTTATCCAAGGGAGTGGGTGTAGATAATGGAGAGAGAAGAAGGTGACCCAGAACTGAGCCTTGAGGGTATAAATGTATAAAGCTAGAGGTGACTCGGGGAACAGAGAATGAATCAGAAATCGAGCTGGAGGAGGTGGATTTTAGGAGGGTTTTGAAGATGGAGAGGGGTGTGGCCTGAGGGACTTGGGAAGGAATAGAATTCCAGACTGAGGGACACAGGGCGGATGAGGACCTGGAGGGAGGAGATTCAAGAGCAGGGGAAAATAGAAGATGAACTTGGGAGGTGTGCAGATGGTGAACCCCCTCAGCACCGTACTCGTCCGCTCAACTGTATATATCTTCATCACCCTATTTATTTTGTTTATTTTGTTTAATGAGATGTACATCACCCTGATTCTATTTATTTGCCATTGTTTTTATGAGATGTTCTTCCCCTTGACTCTATTTATTGCCATTGTTCATGTCTGCCCGTCTCCCCCGATTAGACCGTGAGCCCGTCGAGGGGCAGGGACCGTCTCTATCTGTTGCCGACTTGTCCATTCCAAGCGCTTAGTACAGTGCTCTGCACATAGTAAGCGCTCAATAAATACTATTGAATGAATGAATGAACGGGGGAAGGGAGCTGACACGTAAGAAAGACAAAGCTGGTGGAGAGCCTTGAGGCCAGAGAAGCAGTGTGGCCTAATGGATAGAGCGTCGATGGACCTGGGAGTCAGATGGACCTGGGTTCTAATCTCGGCTCCGCCGCTTGTCTGCTGTGTGACCTCGGGTAAGTCACTTAGCTTCTCTGAGCCTCAGTTACCTCATCTGTAAAATGGGTAATCCCCAGACTGTGCGTTCCACGTGGGTCACCGACTGTGCCCAATCTAATTAGCTTGCATCCACCCCAGCATCTAGTACAGTGCTTGGCACTAATAACATTGATTACAACACCAAAAAACCAACTGTGAGTCCGCGACTCACGCACTGATTTCCAAAATCACATCTCCTCCAGGAAGCCTTCCTTGCCTAGATTCTCATCTTCCTATTTCCCTCCCTATTGCCTCACCTATTCATGTGAGTCTTCATCTAGCACGAGAAGCAGCGTGGCTTAGGGGCATAGCATGGGTTTGGGAGTCAGAGGTCGTGGGTTCTAATCCCAGCTCCGCTACTTTTCAGCTGTGTGACTTCGGGCTGAACTTCTCTGGGCCTCCGTTGCCTCATCTGCAAAATGGGGATTATGACTGTGAGCCCCACGTGGGATAACCTGATTACCTTGTATCTATCCCAGTGCTTAGAACGGTGCTTGGCGCATAGTAAGTGCTTAACAAATACCATCATTATTATATTCCCTTCACTTTCCCCCCTCCACAGACCTCTTGTACATTCCTAACCTGTAATTTATTTTAATGTCTGTTTTTTCCCCCTCTACATCCCAAGATCCTCGAGGGCAGGGACCGCTTCTACTGTACGACTCTATCGAACTCTCTCGAGCGTTTAGTGCAGTGGTCTGCGCAGCCTGAACATTCAATCGCTTCCATTGATTGACTCCTTGCCTTTGAGTCAACCTTTCTTTGCCACAGAGAGATTACTCTAAACTCCTGAACAGGGTGTTGCTCGGATTTGCAATTAAAACTGATTGTTAGGCATTTTGCAGCTAGAAAAGGCCTAATGATAATTAAAGCAGAAGTCAACCGAGATCATCATGGGAGCAGCAGCTCTAGGGAAATAATACCAGTGAAGGGAAATACCTCAAGACTGAGCAAAAATACCCTCCTGAACACACCTGTAATCAAGATTCAAAACCAAGGCACTCCATTCCCTTTGCAAACGATTAAGTCATGAAATCAACCCTGCATCCTACTGCCATACTGATTATTGGCTTGATTCTTTCCACCCTGTTTATTTCTAGGAATTCTGGAGGCATCCCATTGATATCATCTATTGCTTATTCCTAACTTGAAAAAAAAAAAGAAAAACAAAAGCAAAACACTGATGCAAGTGACAGGGAATTAAAAAGAAAATCTCAAATTCCTAATGCGGAAAATGTTCTTTGATTTCATCTCGTCCAGTCCCCTGCCTCCAGGCCCAACAGACCTGATAGGGAAGGGTGGCTATTGTCTCAATTAAGGTCTCCAGAACTGGTGATTTCTCAGCTTCTCTCCTTGGTCTATTTGTGTGCCTATTCTGGTCGTGGAAGTCCTTGCTTATATCTAACTCGAGCCCCTAAATGCAAAGTAGTTGACCTGCGTGGAAGAAGAGAGCGGTTTGCTCTTCTTCTGTTCGTTAAAACCTCCATCGGCTCTCTCGGGGGGGGCGGGGGGGGGCGGGGGCGTTCTCATGCAACTCACCGATAACAATAATCACTGTGTTTTCTGTTAAATGCTACGTGCCGGTCACTGTACTGAGTGTCGGGGTAGGCAGAAGATAATTGGGTTGGACACCAATCCCACTGTCCCACATGGGGTTCACAGTCTTAATTCCCATTTTACAGATGAGGAAACAGAGGCACAGAAAACTGAAGTGACTTGTCCAAGGTCACCCAGCGGATAAGAGGTGGAACTGAGATTAGAACCCAGGTCTTTTGACTCCCAGGCCCATGCTAATAGGTCAAGCTGCTTCTCAAAACACTTCCGTTGCCTCTTTCATTCGAGGTGGGCCGGGAGATTGAGTTGAGCAGATTAGATTAGACTGTAAGCCAGTCAATGGACAGGGACTGTATCTGTTGCTGATTTGTCCACTCCAAGCGCTTAGTACAGTGCTCTGCACATAGTAAGCGCTCGATAAATACTAATCAATGAATGAATGAGCAAACTGGGAATAGAGAAGCCCTGTAAGAATCTCGGATGGAAATCCCTCTACATCCCTTCAGATTTCTCTCTGGGGTCTGTGGGTTGGAGGTCTTCGGGATCTATACCTGTCCTTCCCACTTTCTGATGTCTCCGCTGAAGGGTCAGGACGATGGTTCCTCAGAACAAAAGGGTTAAAGCTGGAGCAGGGCCACTTTAATGAGCAATTATCATTCTCTTCCACCGGGACCTCTGCACCCCCGAACCTCCAGGTGCTCCGGCTTCAGAAGAGCCCCTCCAGATGTGCGAGCCTGTGACATAAGGCCCTGGAAACCCTGGTTCTCTGGAGGCCTCGGAACGGTTGCCGGCAGCAGCAGCGACTACTTAACTAATTGGCCCGGGCTTAGCCCGACCCAGAGGTGAACGATGAATCCCTGCGGCTTCTTGAGGGGCCGTGGCGTGGAAGAGGGGATAAGAGCACTTCAGACGTGCAGAACAGAGGCTGGTTCTTAGGGAGGAGGGCTGTCTCTTCCTCGTCAGCTCTGAACTCACCGTTCCGGTTCAGAAACTGCCCCTTCCATCCTTGCGGATCCCCTGCCTGAGGGAGAATGGTTCCCTTGCCGAGCTGTAGGCTTGCCCCCAACCCCCCCGATTCGAGTTCCCCCAAAAAATATGGATTGAGAAGCAGCGTGGCCTAACGGATACGGCTTTGGCCTGGGAATCGGGGGACCTGTGTTCTAATGCCGTCTGTCACTTGCCTGCCGCCTGACCCTGGGCAAGTCAGCACGGCTCAGTGGAAAGAGCCCGGGCTTGGGAGTCAGAGATCATGGGTTGGAATCCCGGTTCTGCCACCTGTCAGCTGGGTGACTGTGGGCAAGTCACTTCACTTCTCTGTGCCTCAGTTATCTCATCTGGAAAATGGGGATGAAGCCTGTGAGCCCCACGTGGGACAACCTGATCACTCTGTATGCCCCAGCGCTTAGAACAGTGCCCTGCACATAGTAAACCCTTAACAGATACCAACATTGTTATTATTATTAAGTCACTTCATTCATTCAATAGTATTTATTGAGCGCTTACTATGTGCAGAGCACTTATACTAAGCACTTGGAATGCACTTCACTTCCCTAGGCTTCAGTTTCCTCATTTGTAAGATGGAGATTCAGTACCTGCTCATCCTCGCTCTTTGACTGTGAGCCCCGCATGGGACGGGGACTGTTTCTGACCTGCTTATCTCAGCACAGTGCTTGGCACAAAGTAAGTGCTTAGGAGGTACCACAATTATTATCATTATCCCAGGGGTTCCCTCTGGGTTTTAACAGAGGAAGCGGTGCACAAAACCAGGCCGTAGTCCTGAGTTCAGAGAGTCTTACCCATTCCCCAACATTCCCCTCCACCCTGCCCCTATCTTCTTTCTTTTTTTCGTTTTCTTTTTTTTAATGGTATTTGTAAAGTGCTTACTATGTGCCAGGCACCGTATTAAGCACTGGGTTAGATAGCTCCAAGCCAATCCGACTGGACACAGGCCATGCCCCACCTGGGGCTCACAGTCTTCATCTCCACTTTGCAAATGAGGTAATCGAGACACAGAGAAGTCAAGTGATTTGCCCAAGGTCACACAGCAGGCAAGTGGCAGAGCCAGAATTAAAACCAAGGTCCTTCTGACTCCAAGGCCCACGCTCTATCCACTAGGCCACGCTGCTTTCTTGTGTATTGCACTTACACCTCTATTCATTTCGCATTCAATTACCGATTTTTAAAATATTGATTCGACTGTTATACTGATATTGAATTCTTGGTTTGTAAATACGTTTATGTCTTTCTCCACCATTGGCAGGGAAGCTCCTTATGGGCAGGGGAGACAGAGGACATTTGGATTCAGCATCCTCGGTATTCTAATTGCCAAATAGAATGGGCTAAAGGCTGCGTAATAGCTCAGAATAAGGAAAAAACTCTCCGGTGGTTGGGCTGAATTCCTACTTTATATCCCGGCTAGACTACCGTGTCAGCCTTCTCTCTGACCTCCCTTCCTCCTCTCTCGGCCCGCTCCGGTCTATTCTTCACTCCGCCGCCCGGCTCATCTTCCCGCACAAACGATCTGGGCCTGTCACTCCCCTTCTTAAACAACTCCAGCGGTTGCCCGTCGACCTCCGCTCCAAACAAAAACTCCTCACTCTAGGCTTCGAGGCTCTCCGTCACCTTGCCCCTTCCTACCTCTCCTCCCTTCTCTCTTTCTACCGCCCACCCCGCACGCTCCGCTCCTCGGCCGCCCACCCCCTCGCCGTCCCCCGTTCTCGCCCATCCAGGCTGCGACCCCCGGGCCGCGTCCTCCCGCGGTCCCGGAACGCCCTCCCTCCTCACCTCCGCCAAACTGATTCTCTTCCCCTCTTCAAAACCCTACTTCAAACTCACCTCCTCCGAGAGGCCTTCCCAGACCGAGCTCCTCTTCTCCTTCTACTCCCTCTACCGCCCCCCCTTCACCTCTCCGCAGCTTAACCCTCTTTTCCCCCCATCTCCCTCTGCTCCTCCCCCCTCCCTTCCCATCCCCTCAGCACTGTACTCGTCCGCTCGACTGTATATATTTTCGTTACCCTATTTATTTTGTTAATAAAATGTACATCGCCTCGATTCTATTTAGTTGCCATTGTTTTTACGAGATGTTCTTCCCCTCGACTCTATTTACTGCCATCGTTCTCGTCCGTCCGTCTCCCCCGATTAGACCGTGAGCCCGTCAAACGGCAGGGACCGTCTCTATCTGTTGCCGACTTGTTCATTCCAAGCGCTTAGTGCGGTGCTCTGCACATAGTAAGCGCTCAATAAATACTATTGAATGAATGAATGACTCTTGTTGGAGTGTTTTATAGGGGAAGAGATACAGAGCAAGTGAAATAAGACTGGACTTTTTACCCCCAGAGAAGCAACACAGGATTGGGAGCCAGAGGAGCTGGGTTCAAATCACAGCTCTTCCACTGGTCTTCTGCATGACCTTGGACCCTAACGTGTATTTTTTTTAATGAAGCTTGTTAAGTGCTCGCTATGTGCCAGGCACTGAAATAAGCACTGGGGTAGATATAAGATAATCAGAATGGACACGGTCCGTGTCCCACGTGGGGCTCACAGTCTTAATTCCCATCTTTCAGATGACGTAACTGAGGCACAGAGAAGTTGAGTGACTTGCCAAAGGTCAAACAGCAGATAAGAGGCAGAGTCAGGATTAGAACCCAGTTCCTTCTGGTTCCCAAGCCTGTGCTCTCTACATTAGGACACACTGCTTCAGAGTCTTAGTTATCTCATCTGTAAAGTGGGGATTCAATTCTCTTCCCTCCAATTTAGACTGTGAACCCCAATATGGGACAGAGACCGCAGCCAACCTGGTTATCCTGCATCTACCCCACTGTTTCGTATAGTGCCTGGCACAGAGTAAATACTTAAAAAGGACCATTAAAAACAACAACCCTCCAAGTCTGAAAAGGATTGGAGGCTTGAAAAGATAGCATTCCCTCAAATTCTATTTGAGAGTAAAATCATTTCATAATGGACTTTTCTCCAGAATACGATCCCATGTGATTGATCAAACAAAGGATCCTTGAGCAAAACACTCCTTCAACTCCTCCTCTCCTGCCCCACAGAGAATATAAACAAGGTAATTCCTGGAGGGTAATAGAAAAGGATCATGCGGTCATTCTTCCGAATTGAGAGACAGTTCTGGCATCCCAAATGTTCCCATCAGCTGACTCTAGCGCTTATTTATTCATGCCCCTCCCCAGCACTCTTCTCTCTATATTTTTATGTACTTGTACATTCGATTATTTATTTTGACTACCTGGTTGTAAATGTCTTTCTAAGGGTCTTCCCCGTTAGACTATACGCTCCTTGTGGGCAGGTGATGTGTACTTCCCCAGTGCCTAGTACAGAGCTCAATAAACCCGACTATAATTGTGGTTTTTGTTACGTGACTACTATATGTCAAAAACTGTACTAAATACTGGGTAGATACAAGATAATCAGGTCAGTCTCAGTCCCTGCCCCACATGGAGCACACAGTCATCCGCTACTATTGCTAATAATAATGACCGGTACTCCTCTTACTATCCCAGGGTCAAAGACTCAGCGGATCATCACATCCGGACCCCTGCCTTTGAGCTGAGTTGCAGCGGAGTCTTCATCGCCCGGCGTCCAAAGTTATGACTCGTTCTGGGTCCTGAAGTTGGGATGGGGTGACCGCTCCGGCATCTCGAGATCCATCACCGCAACCCATTCGCCTAGAAATGTCATCTAAGAGGTAAACCCAGTTGGCACTCCCGTTCAAAATTCACCCCGACCACAGGAGCCCGATGGAGGAGAAATTGCCAGTCCGTATGATGGGTGAAAAGGGTCAGTCTCCATCACTGCTATTTACTAAGAGATTACAGAGAGAGCACTGTACTAAATACTTGAGAGAGCACGGTACGAAAGCGTTGGAGAAGCTGTGTTGCCTAGTGGAAAGAGCATGGGCGTGGGAGTCGGAGGTTCCAATTCCGACTTCGCCATTTGTCTGCTGTGTGACCTTGGGCAAGTCACTTCGGTTCTCTGGGCCTCGGTTACCTCATCTGTAAAATGGGGATTAACTCTGTGAGGCTCCATTTGGGACATGGACTGTGTCCAGCCTGATTAGTTTGTCTCTACCCCAGTGTTTAGGACAGTGCCTGGCACCTAGTAAGCGCTTAACAAATGCCATAAAAAATGACTTGTCAGAACGAACGTTGCCCACGGGAAGCTTACAGACTAGGTGGGAAGATGGGCATTAAAATAAAGTGTACAGGAATAAGTACGTAAGTGCTTTGGGGTTGAAGGCGGGCGGAATATCTAGCTTAAAGGGTAAAGATTCAGATGCATAGGTGAAGTATTAGGGAGGTAGTGAATGGGTGAAATTAGAACCTAATTAGGGAAAGCCTGTTAGAGAAGATGTGATTTTTAGGAGGGTTTTGAAGGTGAAAAGAACGGTGGTCCGTCCTTTACGAAGGGAGTGGAATCCCAAGTTGGCAGTGGCGGGATAGAAGAGGAGCAGAGTGTGTGGATTGGGTTGTAGTAGCCATTTGTCTGCTTTGTGATCTTGGGCAAGTCACTTAACCTCTCTGGGCCTTATTTTCCTCAACTGCAAAATAGGGATTCAACACCTGTCCTCCCTCCTACTTAGAGTGTGAGCCTCATGTGGGACGGGGACTGTGCCCGACCTGTTTAACTTGTATCTCTCCCAGGGCTTAGAACAGGGCTTGTTATACAGTAAGTGCTTAACAAATACCAAAAAAAAAAAAAAAAAGATTATCGAGGTAAGGTAGGAGGGGGAGAGCTGCCTTAAAGCCAAAGGTAAGGAGTTTCTGTCTGATATGGAGGTGGATGGGCAACCATTGGAGGTTTTTGAGGAGTGGGGAGCTACGGCCTGAATTTTTTTTAGAAAATAATCTGGGCAGCAGAGTTAAGTATGGACTGAAGAAGGGAGAGACAGGAAGCAAGGAGAAAAGCGAGGAGGCCGATGCAGTAGTCGGAGAGGGCTGTGAGAAGTGCTTGGATAAACGTAGTTGCGGTTTGGATCGATCTCGAAAGGGCAGGTTCTAGAGATGTTGTGACGGGATTTGGTGACAGACTGAACATGCGGGCCTCCCTACCTTCAGCCTCTCCCTTTTCCAGTCCATAGTTCACACTGCTGCCCAGATCATCTTTCTTTAAAAAAAAATCAATCGGAGAGCGTTTCCCCACTCCTCAGAAACCCACACAGTTGCCCATCCAACCACACATCAAACAGGAACTCCTTACCACTGGCTTCATGGCACTCGATCAGCTCTCTCGCTCCTGCCAATCCTCCCTCCTTTCCCGCTGCAACCCAGCCCACACACTTTGCTCCTCTAGCGCCGACCTACTCATCTTGCCTCGCTCTCATCTCTCTCACTGTCGATCCCTTGCTCATCCTTGCCTCTTGCCTGGAACTCCCTGCCCCTCATATCCAGCAGACCACACTCTCCCCATCCTCAAAGCCCTACTAAGACATCTCCTCCAGGGAGACTTCCCTGACTATCGTCCGATCTCCCCACACTAGTCTTCCTCCCTTCTACGTCACCTAGAGAAGCTGCAGAGCTTAGTGGAAAGAACACTGTCCTGGGAGTCAAAGGACCTGGATTCTAGTCCGTAGCTCTTCCAGTTGTTTGCTCTGTGGCCTTAAGCGAATCACTTAACTTCCCTGTGCCTCGGTTCTCCTGTTGTCCCTTCTACTTAAACTGTGAGCCCCTGCAAGTCAGGGAGTGTGTCCAACCTAATTAAAATCTATCTTCCCCAGTGCTTAGAATAGTGTTTGACACAGAGTAAGTTCTTTAACAAATACCACAAAAAAACCAATCTATGCGTTGGTTCTGTCTCCCACTAAGCACTTTGATACTCCCCTCACCTCCACCCTCGCAACACTTATTTTGCTTCCCTTACCCGAAATTTACTTTAATGTCTCTCTCCCCTACTAGTTTGTAAGTTCCCTGAGGGCAGGGATGGTGACTACTACTCCTATTAATAAAAATAATGATGATATTTGTCAATAGGTGCTAAGCGTTGTCCCAAGCGCTAGGGTAGATCCAAACTAATCAGGTTGGACACACTCCCTGTCCCACATGGAACTCACGGTCTTAATCCCCATTTTAAAGATGAGGTAAGTGAGGCCCAGAGAAGTGAAGCGACTTGCCCAAGGTCACATGGCAGACAAATGGCGGAAAAGGGATTAGAACCCACGACCTACTGACTCCCAGGTCTGTGCTCTATCCAAGACACCATGCTTCGTGCTCTCCCGAGTGCTTAGTACAATGCTCCGCAAAATAAGCCCTCAATAAATACCATGGATTGATCGACTGAGAAATATTTCTCTCGTCTCTCCCCCCTTCCCCTCGCATCACCCAACATATTGTCCCTCCCCGGGCCCTGCGCCTTTCTGTTCTTTAACTCCACTAAGTTTAAAAATTAATGGAACGGGACATAGCGAGACACTGTGGACATAAAGCAGAGCCCGAACGGATGTAGGCCCAAACTCTGAGCAGGAGATGCCGTGGTGCGTGTGTTTCACTTTAAACCACTGTGTCAGAACTCATTTATCGTTTCTCATTATCTGCTCAACGCTGACTGAGAATATCCGCCCGTTCGACTTGAGAAAAGAGAGACTTCCTGTGACACGGTGTCATTTTTCTCCAAAAGGAAACACATGTGGAGCCTCGCACTCAGAACAATATCGAGGTGCTGATAGCCAGAGTCTCCAGTCACATGACAGGAAACGATACGCGGGTTAGCAGTCCTACCCAGGAGCCTCTGGGAGCAATGCTTCTAGGGGGCGGGAATGGAGGAGATAAAAAAAAAGAATACGTCTTGAAGGCAATTTAAAAACAGGCTCATAAACGGGGAAGGAATCTTACTTCTACTTTGATTTACAATCTTTCCCTCTCTGAGGTAAAGCCCTCCACATCTGCGTTTTGATTTGACTGCTGAGATGGAGCCTTTGGTGTTTGAATGGGAATAAGTGGATTCCGCACACTGAGGTGAGATTGAGTAAAATCGAGCGAGGCGGAAGGCCCTGGGGCTCTACCCGGCGCTGAACCCGGCTGAGAAAGAGTTTCCGCCCAGGCCCCAGATGACAGCCTTGGCCTGAGCCTGTCCAGCCTCAGCTCTGGGCTGGCTGGGAGATTGAACGGAGGGGAGAGGCAGCCTAAAGCCCTCCGGGAATTGGAACTCCGGGCAAGGCTTCGAACACGCACTTTGCGGGCTTCAACAGCGCAACACAACACAGCCCTGAACCCGGTCTAGACCTGAATCCAGTCCAGAAATCCAGAAAGTGATTACACCGAGGTAATCACAGTTCCCGCGCTGCCCTCTTCGATAAATTCCCCAAGACCTTATTTTTCAGGGGTGTTTGTTGGTCTCCGGAACAGGTGACGAAAGGAGACCGGCATTGCTTTCCCTGCAGATTTATGGAAGACCGGGCAGAGGGAATTAGGAGAAGCAGCCTGGTCTGGTCAGTCAGCCGATCGTATTTATTGAGCGCTTACTGGGTGCACTGTACTTAGAATAATAATAGGTATAGTACTCTTGCTATTGTTTTAATGAGATGTTCTTCCCCTTGATTCTACTAATTGCCATTGTTCTTGCCTGTCTGTCTCCCCCGATTAGACTGTAAGCCCGTCAAAGGGCAGGGACTGTCTCTCTCTGTTACCGATTTGTATATTCCAAGTGCTTAGTACAGTGCTCTGCACATAGTAAGCGCTCAATAAATACTATTGAATGAATGAATGAATGAATAAATGCTTACTATGTGCCAAGCACAGTTCTAAGCACGAGCACTGTTCTACGCCGGTGGTTGGGAGAATACAATATAACATTCTAACAGACACATTCCCTGCCTGGTGGAAAGGGCTTGAGCCTGGAAGTCAGGAGAGCTGGGTTCTAATCCCAACTCTGTCACTCGCCTGTTGTTTGCCTTGGGCAAATCACTTCTCTATGCCTCAGTTTCCTTATCTTTAAAATGAAGATTCAATATCCGTTCTTCTCTTCTCCTTTGACTGTGAGCCCCGTGATGAACTGGGACTGTCCTACCTGATTAGCTGTATCTTCCCCGGTGCTTAACACATAATAACCGCTTAACAAATGTCACCATTATTATTATGCATCAAAACATCTCAAGGACCGGATCTGAGGATGGACCAAGGACAGGAGAAGAATCGATTAATTTGACCCCGGTGGGTTTCCAAAGCAGCCGTTCCCAAAGAGCTGCGGAAAAGACCGAGCACAAAACATGCGCGTGGGGCTCAGCCTTAGCTGCCAGGTAAGGAGAGCAAATTTGAGTTTGTCCTTTTCAAGGCCCAATCTGCTCTGCTGCCAGGAAACCATGACATGGTCCTTGCCCACCACCATGTGATCCTTACCCTCAAGGAGTTTACAATCTACCAATCAATCAGTGATATTTACTGAGAGTTTACTATGGGCAGCACACTATACTAGCGCTTGGGAGAGCACAGTACAACAGAATTAGAAGGCACATTCCTTGTCCATAAGGAGCTTACAGAATAGAGGATGAGCTTCACTCTAGAGGACTATAATCTAGTGAGGAAGTGAACTGTTTTGTCCACGAGGCACACGTGGATATGGATTTTGTGGGCTACAGAATTCATTTATGCTCTCACTCTTGCAGGCTAGTTAAGGACCCATTTTTCTTCCAGTTATTATTACTGAAAAAAAAACCCAACTAGCATGATCACACCTACCTACATGCTCTGCTCTTAAAATCAATCAGACTGACCAAATGAAAGCTGGACAGGGGGCCTAAAGAGAAATTAAATATGCTCCATCTCTCTCCTTCAATCTGGGAGGAATGAATGTGTATACTGGGCAGGCAATGCAGGTGTTCTCTAAAGTGAATGGAGGGGTCACAATCAATCGGTGGCATTTATCGAGCACTTTCTATGTGCAGAGCACTCTACTAAACACTTGGGAAGAGAAGGAATGGAGGCAAGTTGGGGAGCGGTGAGGGTGGTGTTGGGAAATCAGGCTGGGGACAGAGCACAGTTTGCAAGTTGAACAGTTTCCCTCTAAACTGTAAGCTCGGTGTGGGCGGGGAACATGTCTACCAACTCTGTTGTATTATACTCTTCCAAGTGCTCAATACAGTGCTCTGCACGCCGTACATGCTTAATAAATACCACCGATTGACCGACTGTAATTTTTCCACCGTGCTTGGAAAATATCTGAAACCCGTAAACTCTTTGAGGATGAGGAATCATGATTTCTAGACAAGCTCAAGGGAAGAGAGGCAGCAGGACCCATTGGAAAGAGCATAGGATCAGGAGTCAGGAAACTCGTGTAATGGTCCCACCTCCCCTACTTGGTTCCTGTTTGCCCTTAGGTAAGTCTCTGTCCTTCCATTTCCTCATCTGTAAAATGGGGGTAAGATACCTGCTCTGCCTTCTTCCAAGCCTGAGCCCCTTGCGGGATAAGGACCGCGTCTGAACCGATATCTCGGATTCACCCTAGTGCTTGGTACGCAGTAAATGCTGAATATAGTTATATCCCATTATATATATATCCCATTATATCCCATTATAGTTCTGCTCTTATTGTGTGTCCTCAAGTGCTTCGTGTATTTCATAGGGCACTTAGTACATGGCTCTATGTGGAATCGGCACTCAAAAAATACTAATAACTGGAAATGATTTGCCCGGGGATTGATCGGATCTTGGAGGGCTGACCTGACTTGAGCCTCGGGGCCTCCCTTATAATAACTGTGGTATTTGTTACGTGTCTATGGTCTCAGTCTAAGGGGAAGGGAGAATGGGTATTTAATCCCCATTGTAAAGATGAGGAAACTGAGGCAGAGGCACGACTTGGGGTGGAATGGGGATTAAAACCCGGGACTCCCGATTCCCAGATCTGGGTTCTTTCCCCTAGGCCACATTACTTCCCTAGGGAATAATTTAGATGAGGGTGAGGGCTAACCACCTGTGGAGAGTGGTCCAGGTGCAACCTCTCCCTAAAAGACCATCTCAGGAATCCTTTTATCACTCGTCCATCACAGCTGAGCTCTGATCATCAATCCCGCGACATTGCAACACTTGATGGCCGGGGATGACATCTCGCAGAACGGATGGGATCAATACGATTCTGTTGTTGTTGTCGTACGCCGTTGAGTCGTGTCCAACCCATAGCGACGCCGTAGACACATCTCTCCCGGAACGCCCCACCTCCATCTGTAATCGTTCTGGTAGCGTACCCATAGAGCTGTCTCGATAAAAATATGGAAGTGGTTTACCACTGCCTTCTTCCGTGCAGTCAACTTGAGTCTCCACCCTCGACTCTCTCCCATGCCGCTGCTGCCCAGCACAGGGGAATTTTAACTTATAACAGATTGCCTTCCACTCGCTAGCCATTTCCCCAAGTTAGGAATGGAATGGATATACCTCTGCTTGACTCTCCCTCCTGTAGTCGAGACTGAGAGAGTACTGGAAACTCTTTTAGACTGTGATTGTCTCTATCTGTTGCCGAATTGTACAGTCCAAGCGCTTAGTACAGTGCTCTGCACACAGTAAGCGCTCAGTAAATACGACTGAATGAATCAATGAACTCTGAGAGGGGCAATATGATTCTACAGATCCCCAAGCTAGTCAGTGTGACCTGGGGTGGAGTAGCTGGGATCGATGATATGAGACTAGCACTCCAACTGCCTGCAGCGCCCAGCTATAACCAAGAAATGCCTGGTATTTTTCTAATAATAATAATAATAATTGCTCTTATTATTTTATTTGTTAAGCAGTTATTATGGGTCAAGCACTGAGCTCTAAGATACAAGTCAATCAGATTGGACAAAGTCCCCTTCCACTTGGAGCTCACATTCTAAGTAGGAAGGAGAACAGATATTGAATCCCCATTTTACAGATGAGGTGACTAAGGCATAGAGGACTCAAGTGACTTGCCCAAGTTCACTCAGCAAACTGGGATTCAAACCCAGGTCCCCTAACTACCAGGCCCATGTTCTTTCTCTAGACAACCCTGCTTTCTCCATGATACTCAGAAGATGTCATCTCTCCTGGGCAGGAAAAGCCCCTACATCTTTGAGCTGAAGTTGAGGCTCCAGGGACTTATCTGGGAGTTTTCTGAGTGAATTATTATTCTTATTATTTTTGAGGATATTTTTAACTCATATTAATAATGATGGTATTTGTTAAGCCCCTACTATGTGCCAAGCACCCTTCTAAGCGCTGGGGGAGATACGAGGAAATCAGATCGTCCCACGTGGGGCTCACAGTCATAATCCCCATTTTACAGATGAGGTAACTGAAGCACAGAGAAGCGAAGTGACTTGTCCAAAGTCACACAGCTGACAAGTGACGGAGTCGGGATTAGAACCCACGACCTCTGCCTCCCAGATCTGTGCTCTTGCCACTAAACCACGCTGCTTGCTATTTGTCAAACACTGTTCTAAACCCTGGGCTGGATACCGTTAATCATGTTGGATCTAGTGTCTTTCCCAAATAGGGCTCAGGGTCTAAGGAGGGAGAGCAGGTAATGAATCCCAGTTTACAGATGAGGAAGTGACCTGCTCAAGATCACAGAGCAGGGAAGAAGCAGAAGCTGGATTAGAACCCAGGTCCCGTGACTCCCGGGAACTAGCTCTTTCCACTCGGCCAAGCTGCTCGTGAATGGCGGGAGATGGCCTCAGTGGCAGCCGGATCCGTCTGGGACGTCGCAGTCATTCATTCATTCAGTCGTATTTATTGAGCACTTACTGTGTGCAAAGCACTGTACTAAACACTCAGGAGAGTACAATATAACAACAGACACGTTCCTGCCCACAACGAGCTCACACTCTAGAGGGGGAGATAGACATTATTCTAAATAAATAAATAGATAAGTGAATCAATTACAGATATACTCACGTGTACTGTGGGGTTGGGAGGGAAGACGAATGAAGGAGCAGATGAGAGCGGCGCAGAAGGGAGTGGGAGAAGAGGAGGGCTTGGTCAGGGAGGGCTTCTTGGAGGAGATGTGCCTTCATTAGGGCTTTGAAATCGGGGAGAGCAATTATCTGGCTCATATGAGAAGAGCAGCTCTCTTTGGGCTGAAACAAACACACCAACCAGGCAGTGGACCATCTTTGGGAGCTGGGAACGGCAGTCTTACTTCCTCCTTCTCAGCTTCCTTCTTATTTTATGATTTTTCTAGTATCTGTTGAGCGCTCAACTCTGTGTCGGGCACCCACTTACACCCGGAGGAGAAGCAGCGTGGCTCAGTGGAAAGAGCCCGGGCTTGGGAGTCAGAGGTCACGGGTTTGAATCCCGGCTCTGTCACTTGTCAGCTGGGTGACTGTGGGCGAGTCACTTCGCTTCTCGGTGCCTCAGTTCCCTCATCTGATTAACTGTGAGCCTCACATGGGACAACCTGATTACCCTGTATCTACCCAGGCGCTTAGAACAGTGCTCTGCGCATAGTAAGCGCTTAACAGATACCAACATCATTATTATTATTCATCCGCGTCATCTTTGAACATGAAGGGCAACTCTAAACCTATCTCTCTGGGTCAGAAGATTCTCAAATGAGACGACGATTCTTCTCGTCCCTCTTACTTCCCAAGCTTCCTCCGCCACCCGCTCCTTTTTCCCACACTCACCTAACCGAATCGTTACCTGAGGCCACATCGTTTCTGGTAGAATCGCACGTCCCAGCATCTTTCAGTCTGACCGTGGTACTGATCGAGCGCTGTACCGAGCACTTGGGAGAGCGTGATAGAGTTGGTAGATATGTTTCCTGCCTAAAACGAGCTTGCCGTCTGGAGTTGGAAACAGACTATAAAATAAATTACAGGTGGATATGACACAAATACTGAGGGTGGGCTGAATATCAAGGGCTGAAAAAATACAGATCCAAACGCGTAAGTGACAAAGGAGGGAGTGGCAGGAGGGGAAACGAGGCCTTAGTCTGGGAAAGCCTCTTGGAGATGTGATTTTAATAAGGTTTTGAAGGTGGGGAGAATGGTGGTCCTTCACATAGGAAGGGGCGCTATGTTCCAGTCATCTCGACAGCCTGGGTTATTGGCATCGGTAGGAGGGAGAGGAGGAGTGGGCCAGGGAGAGATAGGAGGCTTCTTTGATTTTATTTTTTCGTTCCCTACAAAATATCTAATTTACTTGTTAAAACCAATCCCGCGTTGTTTATTCTGCCTGTCTATTTTTTGGTCCTAATTGATACTAATTAAAATCAAAATAAAATTACCGCTGCAAAACTTGGCTGGGGTTTTGATCAGCTGCCAGCCTGCTCACCACCAGTGAAAGTTGCAATATAAACACTTCCCATTTAGGAGGCTCGGGGTATTTTAATAATGCATGGAAGTAGGGCCTCAGGCTCCCCAAATTCCTGGTGACTTTTAGTCCGGAAAGCGAGGAGAATGGGGTTCAGGATTCACGATTAAGAAGGTTTTTCATTTTTTTAATATCACTGGTGAGCAAGCAGAGGAGTATGTGTGTGGGGGGGGGGGGGGGCGGTGTGTGTGTGCATAGTTATATAATGTGTCAGGGCAAGCTGGAAAAAAAATCTCCTTGGTGGATCCAACCCACAGAGAAGAGCCCAACAGCCATGATTGACAGTTGCTGCTGACTGTGCCAGGGTACACACACAACACACTCCTACTCCTGCTCCAAAACCCTACCCCCATTTGGGTCAGGGCACACCGAATGCTCTGAAACCCATCTATTCCTCCGAGGTTGCTCGAGGTCAGTTTCTGAGGCTGACCACGCTGCCCCGATTAGCGCCGAGTGCCTCTGGACGCATGAAATATCATCGACAAGGCCAGTCTCGGAGAGGGGGTCTGATCTTCAAGACGACAGCGCAGAATATATGGAGACAGGCCTCATCAATAGAGGTCAGAACAGCCATGAAAATAAGCCCAACCCGGGACATAAAAGAAATCGGGGCAGGCCTAATGGAAATCAGGCACAGGGCCAGGGAGCAATTTATTAACAGAGTTGGCTTTTCCTTTCTCTTCCCTTTGTGCTAGGTTTTTCTGGGAATGTGGGTTTTCGTTGGGGGCAGTTGGAGGATGGGGGGTGGGGAGGGGAGGGACACTCTGATATTCGTTTCTCCCCCGAAGAACTGCGCAGCAAATTGGAAAAGGAAAAAAAGCACAGCAGAGGAGATCACCCCTGCCGCGCGTGGCTCCCATTCCGTCGTCAAGCCGAGGAAATGAATATTTGGGATTTAAGCGTGCCCGGAAGACAGGCCCCAAGTCGGGTCGACTTCAGACATTTTGTTTTCTGAGGCACAGAGAATTACGCTACCGTCTCCTGTAAGTATGACGCAGCAATCCGTACGACATCACTATTTCAGGCTGCGTGTGCGAGCGGTGTAATGTAACACTGCATTACATTCAACCCCTGGAACCTAGAGTGTTTTTAATAACGATAATAGCGGTATGTGTTCAGCAGTCACCATGTGCCAAGTTGTAAGTGCTGGGATAGATACAAGATAATCGGGGTGGACGCAGTCCCTATCACACGGGGTGCTCACAGCGTGAGCAGGGGGGAGAGAGGGATTCCGTAGAGGAGAAAATGAGGCATAAAGAAGAGAAGCGATTTGTCCAAGGTCACGCAACAGGCACGCGGTAGGGCCGGGATTAGAACTCAGGTCCTCTGACTCCCAGGCCTGGGCTCTTACCTCTAGGCCATGGTCTGGTGGATAAGGGGAGCCTCCCAGATCACCGGTGACACAGGCGCCGCTTCTGATTCAGGCTGGGCACTTTTCAATCTTTAACCGTGGCTGCCTACCGACCCCCCCCGGTTACTGAACCGCACCACTGCTCCCCCAGGCCCCACTCTTCTGAGGTGGCTCTCTGAGGCGGTTGCTTATCCCAGGTATTTTCTGAAGTCGGCCGCTACCCGCGGAGCATCCAAGCCGGAACGGGACGTTGTGGCGAAATAAATCCTCTAGGAAAATCCCTGGGGGCCGTCTACGTGAGCGCCGAGGGTGCTAGTCCCAGCCGGATGTCTTTGCTCTCTGAGCTCGGTGAAACGGGAGCCACCGGGAAGAAGCAGTGTGGTCTCGCGGGAAGAGCACGGGCCTGGGAGTCAGGGGACCCGGGTCCTAATCCCAGCTCTGCCATTTGTCTGCTGTGTGACTTTTGGGTAGGTCACTTAACTGCTCTGGGCCTCCAAAATGAAAATGATCTCTAATGATCTCCAAGGTGATCTCCTTATCAATAAAATGAAAATTACAACCTGTGTTACCTCCCCCTTAGACCGTAAATCCCAGATAGGACGGGGACCGTGCCCAACTCGATAATCAACCTCAGTGCCCGGCACATAGTAAACCCTTAACAAATACCACGTTATCAATAGACGGACGGGGAGGAGACAGAGGGAGGATCGCGGTGAATGTGGGTGAGCACAATATCAGTTTTGACCCTGGAAAAGAATTTTGAAATGAGAGGACGTTTGAAAACAGATTTGCCAGGACAACGGCACTGGTAATGGTGGCTACACTCTCAAAGCCACTCCTAGGCTCAATCATGAAGGCTGGACATTAGGAAGGCCCTGTCTGCATGTCCTGAACAGGGGCAGGTCCTGAGGGACAGCTGAGAGAAAGGCAGAGGGAATCTTAGGTAATTCATTCATTTTTATTGAGCAGTTACAGTGTGTAAAGCACGGTACTAAGCGTCTGACGGAGTGCAATTGGACAATAGACGCATTTCCAGGGAATTATAATCTCTTTGTAGGCGGCCCACAGAAACTCCCCCTGACCTCTTCTAGTTGGTCAGTTCCTTCAGAAGACACCTTTTTCCAGACTCCCGTGGGGTCCTGGACTCAAAGGTTTGGTGGGCTTGCCGCCCGCCAGGGGAACTCTTGCCAAGTTTGCCCTGCTAGATAGTAGAGAGGTCATGGGCATGGAATGGACGGACGGGCACGGAAAGGTCACACGAGAGCATGGTCGGTCAAGGACCGTGGTTGAGCTCTGCTCTCCGAGTGGAAAGGCAAAGGGAAAGTCACGGGCCAAATCCCGGCAGGACCGTGGCCCAGGAGATGAAAGCGACCGCTCCGAAAGGGATGAGGACAGTAACGAAGGGTCTATTAATATATATATAATATATATATATAATTATAATAATGATGATGATGGCATTTGTTAAGCGAGAGGATACAAGGTGATCAGGTTGTCCCACGTGGGGCACACGGCCTTAATCCAGCAGAAGCGGAAGCAGCGTGGCTCAGTGGGAAGAGCCCGGGCTTGGGAGTCGGAGGTCGTGGGCTCTAATCCCAGCTCCGCCACCTGTCTGTTGTGTGACCTTGAGCAAGTCACTTAACTTCTCTGGGCCTCAGTTACCTCATCTGGAAAAATGGGGATTAAAAAAAATGTGAGCCCCAGGTGGGACAATCTGATTACCTTGCGTCTATCCCAGCGCTTAGAACAGTGCTCAGCACATAGTAGGCGCTTAACAAATACCATAATTATTATTAACTTCTCTGTGGCTCAGTTACCTCATCTGTAAAACGGAGATTAAGACCGTGAGCTCCAGGTGGGACAACCCGATCACCTCATCTCCCCCCCAGCGCTAGACACATACGAAGCGTTTAACAAATGCCATCATTGCAGGTCACTGAAGCCCGGAAAAGTGACTTCCCCAAAGTCACGCAGCTGACAAGCGGCTGGGCCGGGATTTGAACCCACGACCTCTCGCTCCCCAGCCCGGGCTTGGTGAAGATCTTGTAATAATGTTGGTATTAAGCGCTTACCATGTGCAGAGCACCGTTCTAAGCGCCGGGGTAGATACGGGGTAACCAGGTTGTGCCTCGTGAGGTTCACAGTCTTCATCCCCATTTTACGGATGAGGGAACCGAGGCCCAGAGAAGTGAAGTGACTTGCCCACAGTCACACAGCAGACAAGTGGCAGAGGCGGGTTTCGAACCCACGGCCTCTGACTCCCAAGCCTGTGATCTTTCCACTGAGCCACGCTGCTTCTCTTGTTTCTACCCCAGGGTTTAGAAGAGTGCTCCGCACATAATAAGCGCTTAAGAGGGCAAGTCACTCAGCTTCTCTGTGCCTCAGTGACCTCATCTGTAAAATGGGGATGAAGACTGTGAGCCTCACGTGGGACAACCTGATGACCCTGGATCTCCCCCGGCGCTTAGAACGGTGCTCTGCACATAGTAAGCGCCTAACAAATACCAACATTCTTACGATCACGGTCATGGGTTCGACTCCCGGCTCTGCCACTTGTCAGCTGTGTGACGCAAGTCACTTCACTTCTCTGGGCCTCAGTGACCTCATCTGTATAATGGGGATTAACTGTGAGCCTCAGGTGGGACAACCTGATGACCCTGTATCTCCCCCAGCGCTTAGAACGGTGCTCTGCACCTAGTAAGCGCTTAATAAATACCGACACTGTTATGATTATTATTGCGCACATCAGTTGCCTCGGTGGCGTTATCGAGCACGATGATTCAGCGATGTTGCCTAACAATGGGAGGGAAGGCGTAGGGGCGGGACTAGAACGAGCCGCCGCGCCCCGCCCTATCAGCGCCCTCCCTCACGACGTCATCGCCCGCCGGCAGCCAATGGGAGCCCGAGCCTGCCGATTGGCAGGGCCCGCGGCCAACGGGCGGGCGGCCGCCGCTCCATCCGGGTCCCGCCCGGGAGGCTGCGGCGAGGGCGGCCCCCCCCCGCCGCCCGGACGATGGAGGCTCCCGCGGCTAACAAAGAAGTCTCCTCCTCCCTCCCCGTGTCCCTCCCCGAGCCCCCGGGGGGTGCGGCGTCCGGGGGAAGGGTCGGCCCGGCACCGTCGGTTTCTCTGCGAAGAACGTGAGAAAGGGGCCGGGTCCGCCCGGGGACGCCGCTTGGCCGCTCCGATGTGTGCGCATGCGCGGGGCGGCGCGCCCCCTACGGGCGGGCTGCTCTAACTGCCGGAGCGAGGCCCGCCCCCTCCCACCCCGCAACCTCCTTGCGGGGTCTTGCGGGTCTCCCCCCCCTCCACGCCGCCCGGGGCCTTTCCTGCCGCAACAGGGAAAAGCAAGGAAGATTAAACCCTCCCAGGCAGGAACTGGATGCATGTGTGTGAGGCCGAGGAGGGAAATGCGGGGCCGCCCGCTGACGTCTCTCAAATCGCCAAACAGAGGGGCCCGAGCGGGGCATTCATTCAATAGTATTTAGTGAGCGCTTACTATAATAATAATAATGATGTGGGTATTTGTTAAGCGCTTACTATGTGCCGAGCACTGTTCTGAGCGCTGGGGGAGACACAGGGGAATCAGGATGCCCCACGTGGGGCTCCCAGTCTTCATCCCCATTTGACAGACGAGGTAACTGAGGCACAGAGAAGTGAAGCGACTTGCCCACAGTCACACAGCTGACAAGGGGCCGAGTCGGGATTCGAACTCATGACCTCTGACTCCAAAGCCCGGGCTCTTTCCACTGAGCCACGCTGCTTCTCTGTGCAGAGCGCTGGACTCAGTCGGCAACAGATAGAGACGACGGGCTCACAGTCTAATCGGGGGAGACGGACAGACAAAAACAATAGCAATAAATAGAATCAGGACAGATAGAATCAAGTATAGATAGAGAATCAAGTATAAATAGAATCAAGGAGCAAAGCCTTGGTGTCCCCGAAACACAGTAGATGCGGGTCCCCGTGGGCCGCTTTTTCGTGCTCGAGGATCATCATAATAATGCTTTACTAATCATAATAATAATAACGTTGGTTTTTGGTAAGCGCTTACCATGTGCAGAGCGCTGTTCTAAGCGCCGGGGGAGACACGGGAATCAGGTTGTCCCACGTGGGGGTCAAGGTCTTAATCCCCATTTGACAGATGAGGTCACTGAGGCCCAGAGAAGCGAAGCGACTTGCCCACAGGCACACGGCTGACAAGTGGCAGAGTGGGGATTCGAACCCATGACCTCTGACTCCAAAGCCCGGGCTCTTTCCACTGAGCCACGCTGCTTATTATTATAGTACGTATTACTTGTCAGCCGTGTGACTGTGGGCAAGTCACTCCGCTTCTCTGTGCCTCAGTGACCTCATCTGTCAAACGGGCATTTAGATTGTGAGCCTCAGGTGGGACAACCCGATGACCCTGTATCTTCCCCAGCGCTTAGAACAGTGCTCTGCCCATAGTAAGCGCTTAACCAATACCAACACTGTTGTATTAATGCTGGTGTCGGTTAAGCGCGTACTATGGGCCTAAGCGCCGGGGGGGATACGAGGTGATGAGGTTGTCCCACCTGGGGCTCACAGTCTTCATCCTTATTTTACAGATGAGGGAACTGAGGGCCAGAGAAGTTAAGCCTGGCCCAGTGCAAAGAGCACGGGGTTAGGAGTCCGAGGTCATGGGTTCTAATCCCGGCTCCGCCACTCGTCAGCTGTGTGACTTTGGGCAGGTCACTTCAAGCAGCGTGGCTCGGTGGAAAGAGCCCGGGCTTGGGAGTGAGAGGTCACGGGTCCATATCCCCGCTCAGCACCTGGTCAGCCGGGTGACTTGGGGCAAGTCACTTCGCTTCTCTGTGCCTCAGTTACCCCATCTGTAAAATGGGGATGAAGACTGTGAGCCCCACGTGGGACAACCTGATCACCTCGTATCCCCCCCAGCGCTTAGAACAGTGCTTGGCCCATAGTAAGCGCTTAACCAATGCCATCATTGTTGTTCTCGGTGCTTCGGTTACCTCATTTGGGGGCGGGGGTAAGACTGGGAGCCTCAAGTGGGACAACCTGCTTACCCTGGATCCACCCCAGCGCTTAGAACAGGGCTCTGCACGTAGTAAGCGCTTAACAAATGCCGACATGATTATTATAATTAAGTGACCTGCTCGAAGTCGCCCAGCTGACAGGTGGCAGAGCCGGGATTCGAACCCAAGACCCCCGACTCCCAAGCCACGGCCCCTGACCGGCCCTCGGGAGCCCGTCGTGGGCCCGGATCGTCTCTCTCGATTGCTCTCTTGCGCTTTCCAAGCGCTTGGCGCAGTGCTCTGCACGGAGTAGTCGCTGGATAAATACGACCGAGAGAATGCATGCGTGAGAGAAGGCCACAGCCCCGCCTCGGTTTCCCCGCGGCCTTCCTCGCCCTCGACACCTCGGAGCTCGGCAGGAGAAGGGAACGGGGTGGGTCGTCGCGGGCGCCCCGGCCTCCCCCCGAAGCCCACCGGGCCGCTTTCAACTCATTTCCCTGCTGAAATCACAGAAGCGATCTGCCGGCTCAGCTTCTCCCCCCTGCCTCCCTTCTCCTCTCCTCCGGGCCGGGCCGGTGGGTCGGAGCGTTCTCACATACATTACCCCTCGCCTTTCATCTCCGGAGTGACCCCGGATGACCTTTCGCTTGGCGTTAGACGTGACTCAACTGATAATAGCGGAGGGTCAGGGGCGCCGATGGTGGGCCGTCTGAAGATGCCCGGGAGGAGGGGGTGCCCGGGGCCCGGACAGGGCAGGGGATGGGGCTGGGGGGCGGGGGGCACCGCACGAAACCATCTAAATTTCCAGGCCGGTTCCGCTTCTGCTCCGCAGCCCCGTTTCCTGCCGTTAATTGCCGACGCGCCCCTTGCTACAGCGAGGGAAGGGTAGCAAAAAGAAGAAAAGCGCTAATAACCATTTTCTCTCCCTCCCGCCACCCTTTTCTTTTGTCTGAAGCCACGCGACGCTATTCGCCAAGGGGGAAGATCTCTCCGCCGAGGTAGGGGGACCGTTTGACGGTGTGGAGGGGTCCTGGCAGCTGGGCCTGCAATGCAGATCTTTTTTTTTTTCTCCGCCTCCCGGAGCCCGTCTCTCTCCAGAGCGACGGGCCCCTGCTAGGTTGCTACCGACAGATCTCCTCCGTGGGAGTTGATCAGTCCTTCGGAGGCGCGGGCTTTTCCGGCGGGGTTATTTATTTGCGATCGGACCGAACCCCGCTTTTTACCGGCCCCCCCCGACCCAGCACCGGGGAGATGCCAGAAGCCAGCCTCGTTGATTTTCTTTAATTTTTTTTCCCCTTCTGGAAAGAAAAAGAAAGCGCAAAACTATTTATTTGGATATTCAACAAGGTGGCTGGAGTTGCCACAGCAACGGCTCTGAATCCTTCACATGAAAGGGCTCTTAGTGTAGAACGTCTCGGCTTCTGAGAGACCTCCTCTTTAGGGAGACGTGGACAGAGATACCGTATCGATTGCCCGCGTCTGTGTGTGCGCACGCGTGTGCCTTGCCCGGTTTGAAAGGAAAAAGGGCAGACGGTACGCACGATGGGTATACTTGGTGTCATCTGGAGCCAAGTTTGAAGTATCTGGAAATCCATCTTCTCCCGAGGCCCCGGGGACAGATAATGAGTCGAAACTGCAGCAGGAAGAATTCATTCATTCACTCGATCGTATTTGTTTTGCGCTCACCGTACTAAGCGCTTGGAAAGTACAGTTCGGCAATCGAGAGAGACGATCCCGCTCCACGTTGGGCTTACGGTCAAGGAGGGGGGATTTAGGCTAGACGCTAGAAAAATCGCAGCGGGAGGGATGGCCTTCCTGATTGGTAGGGCTGAGGGAGGTGGGAACACACTGATAAGGGAAGCTGTGGAAGGTTTTGAAGGTTTTGAAGATAACTTTGTCTTTGCAATGATTAAAGCAAAGTCCCGCGTGGAGGCAGAGGGATGGGCCCTCTTGTGATTCTTGATCATTTCTTGTTTCTACGGGCTCCCAGCTCTCTGTTTCTCTCCTCTTCTTCGGGCAGAGGATGGGCTTGGAGCCGATGGCTCCGTAGTAAAGAAGTGGACGCTCAACTACCCCCTGGTTGACTTCAGCACAAAGCAGCGTGTCTAGTGGACAAATCGCAGACCCGGGTTCTAATTCCGGCTCCATCACTTGTCTGCTGTGTGACCTTGGGCAGATCCATTCGCTTCTCTGTGCCTCATTTGGCTCATCTGTAAAATGGGGATTAAGATTCTGAATTGCGTCCAACCTAAATAGCTTGTTTCTACCCCAGCGCCTAGTATAGTGCCGGGCATGTAAGAAGTGCTTTAACAAATACTATTAAAGAAACCCCCAAACCTTTAAGTTTCAGGCCAGTTACCGACCGTCTCCTATTTTCGGTGAAGAAATGGTGTCGGCACGCTCCTGTCCAGTGAGGCCCCTGCAGGTTTGTGGAGGCAAGAGGGGCCTTGAGAGCAGGATTGAAATAGCCACCGTCATCCTTGAGTGGGGAAGACTCACTCATCTAATAATTGCGGCATTTGTTAAGCACCCTCTAGACTGTGAGCTTGCTGTGGGCCGGAATGTGCCTAGCTGTTCTTGCGTATTCTCCCAAGCGCTTAGTGCAGTGATTTGCACACAGTAAGGGCTCATTAAATACCAGCGAATGAATGAATGAACTTAATAATAATGTTGGTATTTGTTAAGCGCTTACTATGTGCAGAGCACTGGTCTAAGCGCTGGGGTAGACACAGGGGAATCGGGTTGTCCCATGTGAGGCTCACAGTTAATCCCCGATGAGGTAACTGAGGCACCGAGAAGTGAAGTGACTTGCCCACGGTCAGCTGACAAGTGGCAGAGCCGGAATTCGAACCCATGACCTCTGACTCCAAAACCCGTGCTCTTTCCACTGAGCCATGCTGCTTCTCTACCATGTGCCAAGCACTGGGGTAGATACAAGACGATCAGATCGGACACATTTTCTGTCTCACACACCTCCTAGGCTGTAAGCTCATCGTGGACGAGGAATGGGTCTGTTTACTGTGGTATCGCCCTCTCCCAAACGCTTAGTACAGTGCTCTGCGCCCAGTAAGCGCTCAATAAACACGGTTGAATGAATGAATGATTCACAGGTCACTTTGCTGCCCGTGCTGGGGTGGGTGGGCTTGGGAACTCTCACTTACGTGGTCAGGGCCGCATTAGGACACGTGTGGGATCTGTCAAGTCCTCCTCCTACTCGTCCTTTGCGCTTTGGGGAGCCAGAGCTGCTAGCTGCCAAGTGGTTCCCGGGGGCCCCAAATTCCGTTTGTAGGTCCCGGTGGTGAGGGTGAGATTGGGAGGGGGCTGGGGCCCTTTCCAAGCCTACGAGGAATGGCTTTGCCATCAGAGCAACAGTGGGACTCAGGATCGCACGTGTTTCAGGGAGCGGGGGTGCTCCGGGGTCAGGCATGGAATGCTCCCTTGTGGGGGAGAGATTGACGGTCACCTCGGTGCTGCGTGAATCGGTCCCGAGGTTAAGATTGCCCTGCACGGTTGAAGATGGTTGGGTCCCGGCGGGGGCGAAGACTGAAAGACTGAGGGCAGAGGAATGCGGGACGGCAGGAGATCAAAGCGGAGATTAGGGGTGTGTTTTATGTGTGAGTGTGTATATGTCTAGGGTGGGGTCCGCCTTCCCTCCGGACCTCCTCGTCTCGGTGGGGGGAAAGCTGGAGAATGGAGCTCAGGAGCCGGGGGGGGGGGACGGAAGGGGCCAGAGAAATCTGCCCAGGCTTGCTGGGAGGGGGTTATCACTGAACTCTAAGGGTTCAGTCCCTTCTTCAATTTCTGCAGCTGCTCCGGGCTTTGTGATTAAAGAGCAAAGAGGAACACTCAGTTAGGCCCAGGGAGAAGCCCGGAGAGGCTGGGAAGGAAGATTAAACACAACTGGGAGAGAAATGGATTATTTGGTCAGAAGAAGAGAAATGCGAGGGAAATGCAATAATGCTATGCAGGTGTAGAAAACGCAGACATGCGGAAACTGACGGGGCAGAGGGAGAGGAGGCGTGCTTTAGCTGCAACATGATGGGTTTAGGGTAGAATTAAACATTTTCTGAGTGAGAGGCTTTTGTTCCTAGAATAGGAAGCCGTTTGTCCTAGCGGATAAAGCACTAGCCTGGGAGCCAGAGGACCTCGGTTCTGATCCCGGCTCCCCCGTTTGCCTGCTGTGTGACCTTGGGCAAGTCACTCTGTTGCTCTGTCCCTCTGTTTCCTCAAGTGCAAAATGGGGATTCAATACTTCTTCTCCCTCCTACTTAGAATTTGAGCCCATTATTGGACAGACAGCGACCGTAACCGGTCTGATTAGCTCGTTTCTACCCCAGTGCTTAGAACGACGGTCGACACATAGTAAGCATTTAATAAATGCCAGTAAAAAAAAAAAGATTTCTCGGGAAGTTACATTCGGAGAGCCTTCTCACCCGGTCAATCAATAGTATTTATTGAACGCTCACTCGGTGCAGTGCATTGTGCTAAAAGCTAGGGAGGGGAGTTAGCAGACATGATCCCTGCCCTCCAGGAACTTACAGTCTAGCGGAGGAGGGAGGCCCTAAAATAAATTACGAGTAGGAGGAAGTGTCCTGTGCATTACAGGAGGTGAGGGTGAGTATCCAAATCCTTAGGTGATGCAGAAGGGCTGAAGTGGGAGTAGGCGAGGAAATAGTGTGGGGAAATAAAAAAGGACGCAGGCAAGGCCTCCGGGAAGAGATGGGATTTCAGAAGGACTTTGAAGATGAGGAAAGCAGTGGCCTGCCAGATATGAAAGGGGAAGGAGTTCCAGCCAGAAGGGAGGGCACGGGCAAGAGGTCGAGAATGAGTTAGAACGAGTAGGCTGGTTTGAGAGGAGCAAAGTGCGCGAGCTGGGGTATGGTGGGAGAAGAGTGGGGATTAGTAGGGACAGGGGAAGGTGACCGAGTGCCTTAAAGCAAATGATCGGGAATTTCTGCTTGACGTGGAGAAGAATGGACAACCGTGGGAAATTCCCATCACTCCAGAGTGATTGAAATGCGATCCTGCCCGCGGGCAAGGAGACGGATGAGATAGCCTATGAGCCGTAGGATTCTGTGATTTATCTTGTGGGGTCCAGGTAGAATCCCATATATTCATTTTTAAGTGATCCATCTTTCATGCCTATCAATACGGTGACTCCCTCTTTTACGCCAGTGAGGAGACCGAGGGGCGGAATAGTGGCAGAACCCGTTCACTCGTCATGAGGAGGGCAGGGTTCGAACACGGAGCCCAGGGAGTTCTGTGTCGAGCTGAGGGCCAAGAGTTCTTTCCTGTAGAGGGTTTTGGAGAAGCAGATTATTTCTCTCCAGTTTAAACCAGGGACTGGTGTTTTCAGCGGGGCCGGCTGTGAGATCTGGCTCTAGTTTGGGGCCGTAGGGGGACATTACCTAGTCTAGTTAAGGCTACAAGCAGATTCCTGGAAGCCCAGGGACCTTCCAAACTCAAAATGTCTGAACAAGACGGCATCGAGAACAAGCCTTTGCTGCTGCGTCGGAAAATCGAGGACGAGCAATTTCGTTGGCACTGGCCCTGCTGCAATTAATTAACAGGGTTTGCAGACCGCTCTGCTAGAGGACACTCACAGAACAAGTCAAGTGGGTTACAATTACGGAAGCGTCTAAAGAAGTGAAAATTCATGGCTTGAGTCGCTTATGTTGACGGGATCTCTGAGTAGCGTCGGTCTACTCCAGAGAACCCTGGGCATTTGCCTGGCAGCGTGAGACTAAAGTGAACTTTCTGTCCCTTTCTAAAGGAGAGATTCAGGGCAGGGACAACCTCTGCCCTGCTATTTACAAGATTTTATTAATTTTAATGCCCTCATGCTCTTTTAATAATAATGATAATGATAATAATGGTGGTATTTGTTAAGCACTTACTATGTTCCAAATACTGTGCTAAGTATTGGGGTAGGTACAAGATAATCAGATTGGACATGGTCCCTGCCCCTCATTAATCTCTCGGTAAGCATGGTGTAGTGGAGAGAGCACAGGTCTTGGACTCACAAGGTCATGGGTTCTATTCCCTGCTCTGCCACTTGTCTGCTGTGTGACCTTGGGCAAGTCACTTCACTTCTCTGGGCCTCAGCTCATCTGTAAAATGGGGATTGAGACTGTGAGCCCCGTATAGGACAGGGACTGTGTCCAACCCAATTGTCTGTATCCACCCCAGCGCTCAGTACGGTGCCTGGCACGTAGTAACCACTTAACAACTACCATTATTATTATTATTATTATTATTATTATCTCAGTGCTTGTCACTGTGTGTTGTATCCCTCATTAGCTCATAAGCTCTTGCCGGTCAGGGATGGAGCACAGTACTTTTCTGAACATTTTCTCTCCCCCTCCCCACCCCCCAAGGACCTAACGCAGCGGTCATTTTTGATGATGACAATGGTGGTGTCAACACCCCAAAATGAGAATGATATTTCCCTGACTCTCTATTGGTCTAAACATTTGGCACCAGCCTGGGTTTTGGGGAGTCCTGCTTTCTAATCCTACATGGTTCTAGTCTTTACTGACTTGCTGTGTGTCATTTATCAAGTCACCACCTCTCTGGGCCTCATGGAGGAGGATGAGAATGAGCCTTCGCTTCCTTCTTGCTTTGGACCCTCACCTTTAATTTTTCCTCGTTCTTAACTGCCTGAACATTCAAGTACTGAATTAAATTTTCCGGCTGGTTTGGTCTCTTCAAATAGTAATGGTACCGGTAGTGATAATTTATTTATTATGCCCCAACTGTGTGCAGAGCATATAGTAGTAAGCCGTAGGGAGTCAATACACAGGACGGATGATTGGGTCATCTCATCCGACGCCCCCGTCTCCAAGCTATTCGGAACCTATACCCGAGATTTACGATTTTTCAATCTCTCTCCCTTCAAACGTTGTGTTTTTCAGCAGCTCAGGGTCTGGAATTGCTGCCGAATTGCTCAGATGATGTCTCCTCAAACACCACCGAGTAATTCAGTGGGCGGAGATCATCGCCGTCAGAATCAGAGTCGCTTCGTAATTAGAAAATGGAGAAACATTTTCTGAAGTCATGCCTGGGCTCTGGTGGGTGGTTGTTTGTGTGTCTCACGATAAGACGTTTAGCTGGAAAACCCAGAATTACCCAAGGGTTTGGACTGGCACGGCTCAGAGTTTCTTCTAATTGGCGAAGGGGAGACTCTGATTGAATTGTCGACTGAGAAACAAGGAAGTAGAGATTCTCCCTGTGGGGGTTGATCTCTGACTTTTCTTTTCGGTCTTCCTCTTGGATCAGAATCTGCTTCTCCCTGTTCCTGAGCACCGGGGCCCATCTTAGACGGGAGACCAGTTGGCTAGGTCAACACCGGCAAAGACGACTGGAGAGAGGATCCACTATCCAGCTACTTCAGAGAGCTTGAAGTGAATCCCAATCCTCTGCATGCTGAATGGAGATGAGCTTAATAGGCCTGGTATCGCATATAAATTAGTTTCTAGAACCTCACCAACTATTCAGACAGACACATCCTGAGTGTCTGGCCTCACCGCCCTCTGATTTTGCAGCAATTCGGGCTCGATAGAGTTAAGTACACATTCATGGACCGCAATTAATGAGTTACTCCCTTTCATTAACAGTATCGATGGGGCACCGCGTGGGTAGCGAGCTCCAAACTTGGCATTTATGTCTCTAGAAGAGGCAAAAAATGTGTGGTCCCAGAGCTCTCGAGGGTTTTATAGTCTGACTGTGAAGATCCTGCACTTGATGATATATTGTTATGGATTTCCAGAATGGGATGATGAAGATAACGATAAACTGTGATAATTTAAGTGCTCGCTGTGTACCAAGTACTGGACTAAGCATCGGGGAAGGTATAAGATAATCTGGTCGGACACGGTCCCTGTCTCATGTGGGGCTCACAGTTTAAGTAAGAGGGAGACACCATTTTACATTTGAGGGAACTAAGGTACAGAGAAGTGAAGCGACTTGCCCAAAGTCCCACAGCAGGCCAATGACGGAGCTGGTATTAGAAGTGAGTCAGAGGACTCTCGGGTCCCTGATCTTTCTACTAGGCCACGTGGGTTTTATTTCCTCCCACCTTTTTGTAGTCCAGGTTGTTCTTCTTTTGCCACAGTGGGCTTGTGCCTGCCTTGGCCAGTGGCATTTGCCCCTGACAGAGCAGTTTAGCCGTCAGGGCGGGTAGATGGGGCAGTTGTTCGTAGCGGCCCGCCCCATTCATCCGAGCTCAGACCCTTCCTGCGATGGGGACCTCAGGACTGACATCCTCTAGGCCTTTCCTGTCCACTCCCATCCAGACCCCCACCCAGCTCTCTGTCCTGTTCAGCCTCAGGTGAGTAAGTCTCTGGACTCCTGCCGGGCTGGTGACTAGCTGAGGGGTAGGCAGAGCTGGGGCACCCCCAGGCATTAGCAATCAGTCCAGGGTCCACCGGGATGTCTTTGTGAGAAAGGATTCCCGCATCCGGTGTACCTTGCCTCCGTGGGTCTACATGCGCGATCTCAAGGCCACAGGGGCTCAGATGGGACAAAAAACTTCTGTTCCCAGCTTCTGTTGGATCGAGAACAAGGATCTGGGTCCCTCTGGCTTTTGAAAGCGGGCGGTCTCTCCTAAGATACTCAGAGCTCTTCCTTCTTACCATGAGGCTGCTCTGTTGTAGAGCTGTAATTGCCTTACAAACCCCCGGGAGTGGGGCGAATGTGTTGATCTAAACCCTAAGCTTATGGCCAAAGCCCTAAGGATATTAGGGACTTACCCTGTTCATAGAAAGAAAATGATGTTGAAATACAAATTCTCCGTGGATCGAGCGAGCGTAGTCTTCAAGTGAGACTCACATCGGTCCCTAGAGTTGACACTGGGTTTCTCGGAAGATGAGAGTTTCATCCATTCAGATCCCTTGGGTACCTGTAGAGGTGTGAGCCTTCAGGGGTACGTGGAGTTCTTCTCTGCCTGGATTCCCATGGGGGTGTGTGTATTTTGTCTGTCTGGGTTTCATTAATGGCAAATGAATGGAATTTGTTTTCTATTTTTAATGGTATTTAAATGCTTACTATGCGTCAAACACTTTTCTAAGCGCTGGGGTAGATACAAGTTAATCAATCCCTGTCCCACATGGGGCTCATAGTCAAATAGGAGGGAGAACAGGAATTGAATCCCCATTTTACAGTTGTGCCTCAGAAAAGCTAAGTGCCTTGCCCGAGGTCACACAGCAGGCGAGTGGCAGAGTTGGGATTAGAACCCAGGTCCTCTGGCTCCCAGGCCCGGCCTTTACCCCCTAAGTCACACTGCTTCTCAAATTCCCAAATTTTTATACAGTTAAAGCTCATAGAGAGACCTCTTAGTGTTCTGGCTTGGAGCAGTCAGACCCAAGACCTAAGGCTGGTTTTCACAGAGATTAAAATTGGGGTCCATTCTCCGAAGTACACCCCGTGCACACTCACGTGGGAAAAATCCCATTAAGGATGTACTGCGATTCGTGCACATCTCCAGCATATTGGTAGGAGAATAGAGCCAACTCCAAATTCTACTTGAAGCTTTCTCTGGTGAGTTCTCGACTTCTCCACTCAGTGTGTTTGTTTCACGATGATCCCCACGGGGGCCTTCCCAGTTCGAGCAGAAGACAGGAAAGGAGATCGCTCAAAGGAAGAACCGAGTCGGTAGGAGGTCAGGGCTACATCCTCACTGGCCAGAAATTTGACTGAATTAAAGCCGCTCGGCCAATGAAGTATAAAGAATTCACCAGCCCACCATGAATGGGGAATGAAACCAACATTTTTTCCTGCTGGCTTGGCATTAATCGTTGCCCCGGGCCAGTGGCCGCGATCGCGGCGGCCTTAAGATTACACCACACCACCCCGGCAAATGAATTGGGATGCGATGTGTCCCTTTGGAATAGACCAGCTGTGACTGTGTGAATGGCTGCGAAAAAGGAGAGTGAGTCACAGACCGCAATATTAATTCCTCGGCCTTTGGGGTCAGACACCCGTCTTTGACGGTACCGTATCACGCTGGATTCCCTGGTCCCACCAAAAGTCGGCGGACTGAATCAAATCTGACTTCTTCTGGCCTGGGCTCTGGGGAGCCGGCCACAGAGTGGAACTGGGTGGAAAGGGCAGAGAGAAGAGAGTTTAAACCACAGGGGATGACAGAAGCCACTACCATTAGCTCCCTGGAGTTTCCTCTGTTATTTTCCACCCTCCTGGATCCAGAGAAAGGGTGTCTCTTTCCTTCACGCTGGAAGCAGCTGTGGGAAATCCAGGGAATCAGCGGTGGTGGCCTGGGAGCTCATCTGCTGCCATTTCATTCATTCAGTCAATTGTATTTCTCGAACACCTACTGTATACAAGGCCACTGTACTAAGCACTTGGGACAGTACGATATAACAATAAATAGACATATTTCCTGTCCAGCTTATAGTCTGGAGGGGGAGATAATTTCGTATCTTCTACTACTTCTGCAGTGTGTAGTGTGCGTGGGTGTGTGTGTGCGTGTTGCTCTCTGTGAAGGTGTGGGCTTCGGGAAGTGTATCTTTCTCCTCCGTCTGTGGGTCTATCTGTCTTTTTCCCTCCTCTCCACTTCTTGGCCCATATTGGTGTTGAGAAAATCTGGCCACTTGACCCTTAAATAGCCCTGAAAAGCAACTAAAAGCCAGTGAAGGTGAATTTTTGAAATACAGCATTGCCTGTGGAAAGAGCACTAACAGTCAGGAGAACTGGGTTCTAATTCTAGGTCTGTGTGACCTTGGACAAGTCACTTAACTTCTCTGGGCCTCAGTTACCTCATCCGTAAAAATGGGGATTAAAAAATGTGAGCCCCACATGGGACAATCTGATTCCCCTGTGTCTCCCCCAGCGCTTAGAACAGCGCTCCGCACATAGTAAGCGCTTAACAAATACCATAATCATTATTATTATTATTTTGGGTGACCTTGGGCAAATCATTTTACTCATTTCTACCTCAGCTTCGTCACGTGTAATATAAGGATTCGCTATTTGTTCTCCCTTTAGACTGTAAAGCCCCACGTGAGACAGGCATTGTGTCCGATCTAATTGTTTCGTATCTACCTCAGTGCTTAACACGCTTTGCTTATAGTAAACCCTAACAAATTATAATTACTAATAGAGAATTGAGAATGTAAATAGTCACTTCCCCACTTGAATTGATCTCTCTCTCTCTCTCACATTTCCTTTCCCACTTCAAGAAGACGTCACCGCTGTCGGTCGAGTTCGCCCGTAGAAGAGCATGTGGTTGATAACGGCAGTGTGGTCCCACGGTTCCAATTACACCTTGAATCTGTGTAATCAGACATTTAATTGCTTATAAATAAAAAGTGCTCTATTTATTGAGCACTTACTGTGTGCAGGGCGCCGTACTAAGCGCTTGGGAGAGCACAGTATAAGAGAGTTGGTAGACATTTTCCCTGCCCACAGAAAGCTTACATTCTAGAGGGACAGCGTGTTTGTGTCACATAGATATATAGTCTAGTTCACACACACACACACAAACTGTTTTTTGTTAGGTTATTTCCCCTATTGTCCCCAAAGCAGCGTGCCTCAGTGGAAAGAGCCCGGGCTTGGGAGTCAGAGGTCATGGGTTCGAATCCCGGCTCGCCACTTGGCAGCTGTGTGACTGTGGGCAAGTCACTTCACTTCTCTCTGCCTCAGTTCCCTCATCTGTAAAATGGGGATTAAGACTGTGTGCCTCACGTGGGACAACGTGATTGCCCTGTACCTACCCCAGTGCTTAGAACAGTGCTCTGCACATAGTAAGCGCTTAACAAATACCGACATTATTATTGCTCATAATCCTTACGGAGTTTCTGCTTAAAAAGAGCCGCTACTTTCCTGATTGCAGTGTTCCATGCCAAGCAATTGCATTGGTCTCCCAGTTTTCGGCTGAGATGGATGCCATATCGTCTAGGGAAGCGCTATCCTGTAGATGTAAAATTCTACCTAACTTAGGGGAAAAGGGTACTGCTAATGAGAATTATGGTATTTGTTAAACACTTATTACATGGCAAACATTGTACTAAGTGCTGGGTAGATAGAAGAAATCAGGCTAGAAACACAATCCCTGTCTCACGGTCTACGACGGAAGGTTGAACAGGTGTTGAGTCCCCATTTTACGGATGAGGAAATTGAGGCACAGAGAAGTTGCACGACTTGCCCGCGGTCACCCAGCGGGCAAGTAGCAGAGCTGGGATAAGAACCCACATCCTCTCCGGTGGCGTGGCCGGCTCTAATCCGAGTTCTTAACCTCCACCGCCGGGCCCGTCTGCATCTGCACGGCGAGGGGAATTCTGCTGACTCGGCCCCCAGGTTTGCCGGGCTGACGGAGACAGATTACTCGAAAGCATTTCGCCATCGCAACGGAACCTACGACGACGACCTGGGTTAAGTGGTCCTCCGCAGCCCTAGGGTTACTGAATCTAGTCCGTCAGTGTCACTTTAGAAAGACACTGATGGAGGAGCCAATTAATGGAATCACTTTCTTTCCTAGCTTCTGCTTCCAAATGGCCGCTGCCGGGCCTCCAGGATTGGGGGAGTCTCTGGCTTCGAACGCGTCTTGCCAGTGTTTCTGTGTGGAGGTTTGCCGGTGTGACGGCGGTCACTGCCAGATCCGGGGAGATGAAGAAGGTGGGGGGGGGGGATAGAAACGTCTGTTTTTCCCTGGAGCCTTCTTGGCAAGCGAAGCGGAGAAAAGTTTTTGGTGGTTCTACTCATCCATCTTCCAATGACTTCACTGTGTAATTCCCCAGGAGTCGGGATTGGATGAAGTGGCCCTTCTGTGTAGGGACAATTAAAGAGAAAAAATGTCTCTGAATGAAACCCGGTGACTTTGCCAGGGATTTCAGCCCAAAGGGACCTGCTCCAGAGGATACAGGTTAAGGGCGCACTCTGATTTCCATTTCATTCTCTACCCTCTGAGAAAGTCTGATGTCATTTCTGGCTCCGGCCCTATCGGGAAGGTTGCAACATTTCATTGTGTTCCCGACTTTTCCTCCCTTTGGGGGCTGGCCCGGGTTGGAGGTGGGGAGGGTTTTTGGGTCGATGGGGCAGTGTGGTACTTACCCAAAACAATGAAAGCGGAGATGGGGGAGAAGATGGGGAAAGGTTGGGGTGGGGGCGGCGGCGGGCAATCCACAGTGGATTTACTGGTCCTTAGGAAACACTTCCGTGGAGCTTTCGGGAAGCAGGCTGCATGTCAGGGGAAGAAAGATGTTGTTTTGTGGCTGACTTCCATGTGTAGTTGGAGGCAGGGAGCGAGGAGACAGTTAATCGTATTTATTGAGCTCTTACCGTGTGCAGAACACTGTACTAAACCCTTGGGGGAGTACGATACAATAACAAGGAGCCTCACAGGAAGAAAATCAGTGTGACAGGAAGTGCCTGGCTGAGGAGTAAGAGTTGTCTTTGTGTACTGCCTCTCTTTATTGGCTGCTACTAAGGCATCTGGTCCTCTGGTTCTCAGCCTGGGAGTCCGAAAGCCTGAGTTCTAATCCTGCTCTTCCAGATGCCTGCTGTGTGACCTTGGGCAACTCACTTAACGTTTTCGTACCCAAGTTTCCTCAACTCTAAAATGGGGATTCAAAAAACTGTTCTCCCTCCTACTTAGACTGTGAGCCATCTGTGAAACAGGAACTGTGTCCCACTTTTTTTTCCTTTTAGTGATATCTGTTAAGCCCTTACTATCTGCCAGGTATTGTACTAAGCACTGGGGTAGATACAAGCTAATCAGGTTGGACACAGTCCCTGTCCCATCTAGGGCTCACAGTTTTCACCCCCATTTTACAGATGAGGTAACTGAGGCACAGAGAGTAATAATAATAATGATGGTATTTGTTAAGTGCTTACTATGTGCAAAGCACTGTTCTGAACGCTGGGGGGGGGGGAGGGGGATGCAAGGTGATCAGCTTGTCCCATGTGGGGCTCACAGTCTTCATCTCCATTTTACAGATGAGGTAACTGAGGCCCAGAGAAGTTAAGTGACTTGGCCAAAGTCACACAGCTGACAAGTGTCAGAGCAGGGATTCGAACCCATGGCCTCTGACTCCCAAGCCTGTGCTCTTTCCACTGAGCCACGCTACTTCTCTCACAGATCATATCATCACCACCACCGTCGTCACCATCAGTGTCATCAGGATCGCCGTCATCATTCATCCATTCAATAGTATTTATCGAGCGCTTTCTATGTTCAGGGCACTGTACTAAGCGCTCGGAATGTACAACTTGGTAACGGAGACAAACCCTGCCCAATAACGGGCTCACAGTCTAAACGGGGAAGACAGACAGCAAAACAAAACAGAACAAAACCAAACGAGACAACATCATCAAGATAAATAGAATCAAGGAGATATACACCTCATTAACAAAATAAATAGGCTAATAAATAATATATACCACTGCCGTCCCCATCACCGTCGTTATCGTTAACATCGCCGTCACCACCCCCATGAGCGCTTAATAAATGCCATTATTATATTTTATGAGAAGCAGCGAGGCTTAGTGGAAGGAGCTTGGGAATCAGAGTCCTGGCTCTGCCACTTGTCAGCTGTGTGACTTTGGGCAAGTCACTTCACTTCTCTGTGCCTCAGTTGCCTCATCTGTAAAATGGGGACTAAGACAGCCCCACGTGGAACAACCTGATAACCTTGTATCTACCCCAGCGCTTAGAACAGTACTTGGCACGTAGGAAGCACTCAACAAATACCATTATTATTATCATTATTATTATTATTATTATTACAGTCTGGGGAGAGGCAGACATTGATATAAAAAAAACACGGATAGGTACGTAAGTGCCGTAGAGCTGAGGATGGAGTGAAGAGAGGCTACCAATCCAAGTGCAGAGGGGAGAAAATAGGGGAAATGTGGATTTAGGGAAGCCCTCTTGGAGGAGATCTGATTTTAATAAGACTTTGGAGGTGGAGAGAGTGATGGTCTGTTAGATTTGAAAGGGCAGGGAGTGGTCAAAGGCAGCAAATGAGCGAGGGGTCGGCGGCTAGATAGATGCGATCGAGTTACCCGTGTGCAGTCAACTCTCAATCATTCATGGTCCCTGGTTATATAAATAATCCACAGACCGGATAGTCCACAGCCCCAGATATTGCAACGTTTCATTTTCACCAGTAGTTACCACCTCCTCCCCACCACTGAACCTATTAAATCAATCTGTCATTCCACCTTTTACCTGAGCTGTTCACAAGGCATCATGAACTGTTTGGGAATTTTCCCTCCTCTCCCTTTCCCCTCCCCACAGACCTTTTGTCTAAGGGAGGGGCAACTAGCAGCAAAAGGGTGGCTAGGAGAAAAGCAAGAGGGCTTCAGGGTAGAGTTCAGATAGACATCGAGAAGAATTTCCCATCTGTCCGGGCTGGAACAGGTGAGGGAGGGAGGTTGCGACCGCTCCGTCCCAGGACGTCTTTAAACAAAGAACACGCGTCATTCTCTTGCCTGGAGATGGGGGGGGAATGGGGGGTGGGGGGGTGGAGAACTGTATCACGTGACTCCACGGGGTCCTTTCCAACCCCAGATTCTGGTATCTCCGAGCTGTTTTTGCATCGGGAAACTGACGCAAGCCATTGTGAAGGCAGCACTGGAGTCACGCCAGAAAGGACTGGCATTTCCTAAATTTACTTTTTCTGATGGGACCCATTTGCTCAGCTCGCTAAATGCTCATCCTACGAAGAAAATCTATCTTCTCCTTGAAGCCCTTCCTCTGGGGGCCTCTGGGTTCTGCAGTTTGGGTGGGGTCAGGTCTCCTAGAAGAGCAAGTGGTAAACTCTTCGTGCCGTGGGTGCCGGGGCCTACGTTTCCCTGTCGACGTCGCAAGCCGTGTGGGTTAGAGTCCGAGTTGAACGGCTTCGTCGGTCGGGTTTGGGGATGGAGGTAAATTTATGGCCCGACATCCCTTCAGAGGCTAGAGATTCAGGGCAGGAGGGAGGGCAGGGAGGAGGGCAAGGTAAGACTGGGGCAAGGGCTTGCCAGCTGTTCAGGGCACCTGTCGTATCCCAAGAGTCCCCCCGCCTCTAGACGGTAAGCTCGTTTCGGGCAGGGAATGTGTCTGTTTTTATTGTTGTAGTGTCCTCTCCCAAGAGCTTAGTACAGTGCTGTGCACACACTAAGCGCTCAATAAATACGGTCGGATGAGTAATGAAAGAAAGATTGAGAGCCTCTGTTTATAGTGACGTTGGAAAACCACCCGGTCAGAAATAATGATAATGAAGCATTTGTTAAACGCTTACTATGCGTAGATACATAGTATCCGGGTAGATACAAGCTAATCAAGGTTGGACACAGTTCCCGTCCCACATGGGGCTCTCCGTCTTAATCCCCATTTTCAGATGAAGTCGCTGAGACGCAGAAAAGTGACTTGTCCAAAGTCGCACAGCGGACAAGTCGTGGAGCCGGGATTAGAACCCAGGTCCTTCTGATTCGGAGGGCCGTGCTCCGTCCACTAGGCCGGGCTCTTCTCGTAGCTATGGAGGCTTCAGTTCCAGGGTAGTGATCTCCCACCGGACCGGGCACCTGCCCAGTTCCCAGGGAGAATTCAGGCCTGATCGATTCAATTGGTTCAAATTAGGGGGACGAGGAGGCAACTATTGGTGAAAATGAAATTTTGGACTATCCAGGCTGTGGATTATTCCGGAATCAGGGGTTTGGGGGGGGGGGGGTAAAAATCAACCTCGCACTCCTACCTTGATGTGTGAGATGGCCTGACTCAGTGTCTTGAGCTGAGAACTGAGAAGTCTGGTCTGGCTTCTTCCTCTCTCTGTCAAAACCTGAGGCGGTTTAAGTGGGGTCCTGTCTGAGGCAGGAGGTCGAATGACAAGGTCGGCCCTGCTGAGATTCTCTGGTCCGAAGCTCGGTGGGGTTCTGCTTCTAGACGAGATCGAGCTGATGGTCCTCCTCAAACCGGTTTCCGCTCAGGAAGCCAGAGCACGTGGCTCGCGATAGACGTCCCTCCCTGTCCTGAAATGGCATTTTAGACGTGGGCTCGAAAGCTGACCGGGGTCGGCCGAGGAGGGAAAACGATGTCAGATGAGGGTCAGGTCGTTGAGAAGTAACAACCCGAAACAAATCCATTGTGAAAGTCCCGCCACTTGCTTCGAAAGGCCGAGCGAGTGCGCCTCAGGGTCCCAGCGAAAAAGAAAAATTCCTCTGACGGTGTCGGAATTTGTGGGGTGGAAGTGGACTCCCTTGGTGAATTCCGGTCCCTCAGCTCAGCCAGTTTTTCAGCTTTTTCAACTGAGATGGAGAAGGCTCCCAGGAGCTGCTGCGGGAGGAGGGAGGGTCGCACGTAGATAAAACATTCCAATCAGTCATTCAATCGATCAGTTGAATTTATTGAGGGCTTACTGTGCTCAGAGCACTACGTCCCAGGGAGAGGACAGTATCCTGGCTCCGCTGCTTGCCTGCTGGGTGACCTCTTTGCCTCAGTTACCTCGCCTGTAAAATGGGGATTAAGACTGGGAGCCCCAGTCGGCACAGGGACCGTGTCCAACCTGATTTCCTTGTACCCACCCCAGCGCTTAGTACGGTGCCTGGCACATAGTAAGCGCTTAACGAAGACCACGATTAATTTTAATAATTGTCAACAACAGAGTTGGTAGACACGTTCCCAGTCCATAGCCAGCTTGCAGTCCAGAGAGACACTCTGGACAAACGCGCGCACACGCTGTCCAGCATCTCTGTCCTCCATTTTCAAAGAGGTCGCCGCTGTAGGGATTCCTTTCACGGGAACCAGTGTCCTGGCAAGGCGGTCTTCTTCCCCCTACCGTGAAATACAGTCCAGTGCCATTTCTGACTCGATCTGTTTTTCCAACAGCGGTGATGGCTGGCACGGAGCCATCCACGCTCTCTCACCGGCCCCCACGTAGCCAACAGCTCTCGTGACGGGAGGGCTGGTGGGACAGAGCCGTCTCTGTGAGGTCTCCCCGAAGCGACGCCGCTTCATGTGGGTCTGCTTAGATCCGGAGAGCCGCGCTTGATCTTTAAAGAGGCCCGGGCCAGCCAGCAGTGAGTGCTTTCTATGTTTTGACAAGATGCAGTGAAGGGGGAGACAGAATGGACCCAGATGCACAGACATACGATTACCGTAGCTGTAGAGCGCGAGCGACCCGTTCCTGGAGCACGACAAGAAAACGTAAGCATGTAAGTGTCGCGGACCTTTCCACCAGATGTATAGAGCTCTGGACGCGTGCGTCGATCGATCAGTTGTATTTACTGAGCGCTCGCTGTGTGCAGGGCACTAAACTTAGCGCTTGGGAGAGTATGATATAACACTATGAGAAGTACATTCCGTGACCGCTACGAGCTTACAGTCTAGAGGGGGAGGTAGACAATATAAATAAATAAATTTTGGATATGTGCGTAAGTGCTGAGGGGCTGTGAGGAGGGGAATGAGTGAAGGGAGCAACAGAGGGGAACGGTAGAAGAGGAAAGAAGGGCTTAATCAGGGAAGGCCTCTTGGAGGAGATGTGCCTTCAAAAAAGCTTTGAAGAGGGGGAGAGTAATCGTTGGCTATGAAGAGGAAGGGTGTTCCAGGGCAGAGGCAGAATGTGGGCGAGAGGTCGGCGGCAAGGTAGAAGACATCGGAGTACAGTGAGTAGGTTGGTACTAGAGGAGCGAAACTGCGCTTGCTGGGTTGTAGAAGGAGAGTAGCGAGGTGAGGTAGGAGGGGGAGAGGGGATCGAGTGCTTTCACGTTTGGAAAGGACGCCACTGATGAGATTTCCTTGATCAGTGGGTGCAGATGAGTCTGATAAGGCAACTGTCAATCCCTCCTGCCCAGTTAGCATGAGCAGACTCTGGCTTGAAACCCCGCCCCCAGGTTAAGGATTCCAAAAGCTTGTCCACTGGCGATCTTGGTTGCATAAGGAGGAAGCGGTTAGTTTTTAGGGGCACCTTGGCTAGCCTTTTTAATAATGATTACGGTATTTATGAAGCGCCGACTATGTGCCGAGCACTGTTCTAAGCGCTGGGGCGGATACGAGGTAATCGGGTCGCCCCACGTGGGGCTCCCAGTTTTAATCCCCATTTTACAGATGAGGTCACCGAGGCACAGAGAAGTTAAGCGACTTGCCCAAGGTCACGCGGCAGACAAGTGGCAGAGCCGGGATTAGAACCCGTGTCCTCCGACTCCCAAGCCCGTGGTCTTGCCACTAAGCCACGCTGCTTTTTCCCCATTCAGGGACAAAGGAATTTTAAATAAGGGCCCAGACTCCAAGGGGGTCCCTAACGGTTTTTGGTTTTTTCAGATGGAATGTGTTCAGCGCCTATTATGTTCCAGGCACTGGAATAGGTGCTGTGGTAGTTACAAGATAATCAAGTAGGGTACGGTCCCTGTCCTAAATGGGGCTTCCCGTCTAAGTCAGAGGGAGGACAGGTATTGAATCCCCGTCGCTATCCGTTGCCGAATTGTACATTCCAAGCGCTTAGGACAGTGCTCTGCACATAGCGCTCAATAAATACTATTGAATGAATGAATGAATTTTGCAGAGGAGGGAACTGAGTCACAGAGAAGATGAGTGACTTACCTAAGGTCACACAACAGACAAGTGACCGAGCTGAGATTGGAACCCAGATCCTATGACTTCTAGGATCTTTCCACTCAGGCAAGCTGCTTCTCTCTTAGGTGGGAATAATAGTGATAATAAATAGTAAAGTCCTATTTAAAAATGCAGAAGACTTTAGTGAGCAGTCCCCTGGTGCGATGCTCTGCACCGGACCTTTGGGAATAAAGAAATAGAGAAATGATGCGTTCTCTGCCCCCAAGGAGCTAACACTCTAATGGGGGAGCAGAACAAGAAGATACTTAAGACCACTGTCAAAATGTATAAATTGAGTAGACGTAAATAAATAAATGCCAAGGAGGGTGGAAATAAGTTTAGAGGTTGCTGACGGGATCATAGCAAGAACAATAATAATAATAATGATATTAAGGATGTACCACGTGTCAAGCAACGTTCTAAGCAGTGGGGTAGATACCAGTTAATCAGGTTCATTCGTTCATTCAATAGTATTTATTGAGCGCTTACTATGTGCAGAGCACTGTACTAAGCGCTTGGACTGTGCAAATCGGCAACAGATAGAGACGGTCCCCGCCCTCCCACGGGCTTACGGTCTAACCGGGGGAGACGGACGGACGAGAACGATGGCAATAAATAGAATCGAGGGGAAGAGCATCTCATTGAAACAATAGCAAATAAATACAATCAGGGTGCTGTACATCTCATTAACGCAATAAATAGGGTAATGAAGATATATACAGTTGAGCGGACGAGTACAGTCCCCACCCCACATGGGGCAACACAGTTTAAGAAGGGAGGGAGGACAGGTATTGAATCCTCATTTTACAGATGAGAAAACTGAGGCACAGAGAAGTTGAGTGACCTGCCCACGCAACAGGTAAATGGCAGAGCCGGGTTGAAACGGCTCACGGCCCTGAGGAATTCATCGGAGAAGGCTTCTTGGAGGAGGTGGGATCGGGCAGTCAGCGGTATCGACTGAGCATTCAGTATGTGCAGGGTACCGTACCGAGCACTTGCGAGAATACAGTACAACAGAATTAGCAGATGAATTCCCTGCCCATAATTCAGTGAAGGAGTACGGTGTAGTGGATACAGCATGGGCCTGAGAGTCAGAAGGCCATGAGTTCTAATCCTGCCTCCACCACTCGTCTGCTGCGTGGCCCTGGGCAAGTCTTTTCACTTCTCTGGGCCTCAGTTACCCCATCTGAAAATGGGGATTAAGACTGTGAGCCTCAAGAGGGACAGGGACTGTGTCCAACCCGATTTGCTTCAGTGCTTAGTACAGTTCTTGGTACATAGTAAGCGCTTAACCAATACCACAAATACCACAATTATTATTGTTAATTTTAGGAGAGCTGCGAACGTTGGAAGAGCCGGGGTCTGTTCGCTGTAGGGTGGGGGAGAGTTCCAAGTCAAAAAAGCAGATGAATGGCTGGAAGGACCCATGTGCCGCAGAGAGCTCTTTTCCCGTGGTCCCCCCAAGAAGACCACCTCTTGGGCCATCTTTGTCCCGTCTATGAAAGCTCCCAGGCTTGTCCCGAGAGGGTCACCCTGTTCCCAGTGACCGGGCCCCGAGATGTCACATCTGCCGCGGCCCCTTCCGGAAAATTCCCACCCTTGACGCATCCCATCCACGACGCATCCCATCCACGGGTGGTATAATGATAATAACTGTGGTACTGGTCGATCGCTGACTGTGTGCCAGGTACTGTACTAAGCGCTGGGGTAAATACAAGCAAATTGGGTTGGACACAGTCCCTGTCCCAAATGGGGCTCAAAGTCTTAATCCTCATTTTACAGATGAGGTAATCGAGGCACAGAGAAGTTAAGGGACTTGCCCCATATCGACCGAAAGTGCAAAAAAAAGTAGAGAAGCAGCGTGGCTCAGCGGCAAGAGCTCGGGCCTGGGAGTCAGAGGTCGTGGGTTCGAATCCCAGCTCTGCCACTTCTCAGCTGGGTGACTGCGGGCAAGTCGCTTCACTTCTCTGTGCTTCAGCTACCTCATCTGTAAAGTGGGGATTAACCGTGAGCCTCACGTGGGACAACCTGATTACCCCGTATCTCCCCCAGTGCTTAGAACGGCGCTCTGCACGTAGTAAACGCTCAACAGATACCGACATTATTATTATCGCCCAGCAGGTGAGTGGCAGAGCCAGGATGAGAACCCAGGTCCTCTGACCCCCAGGCCCGTGCTCTATCCACCAGGCCCTGCTGCTTCTCCTTCGCAGGTATTCCGCCCCTGCGTCTTTAACGTGTTTCTTCTGCCTCTGCGGGAATTCAGTCTTCTCGTGCCCCACCCACCCTGACCTGCGTCAGCTCTGTGTCCATCAGGGTTTCCCATGCTGGGCTTCGAGTGTGGGGAGGAAATTCCTAGGGGAACGGGTGGGTCGGGGCTCCTGCAGCCGGTTCCTCTCATCTGTTTCCTGCAGATAATATTACTCGGCCACGACGGCGGGAGGAGAAAATTGTATCACCGGGGAGCCGGGGGCCGTCCGGGAATGCCTCCGGCTCGCTGCCCTTGCTCCTGGCTGCTGGTAGCCACTGGCGCTTTTGGGTTTTGAATAGTGATATTAATGATTTTAATCGAGAAGCAGCGTGGCTCAGTGGAAAGAGCACGGGCTTGGGAGTCAGAGGTCAAGGGTTCTAATCCCGGCTCCGCCGCTTGTCAGCTGTGTGACCTTGGGCAAGTCACTTCACTTCCCGGTGCCTCGGTTCCCTCATCTGTAAAATGGGGATGAAGTCTGTGAGGCCTACGTGGGACAACCCGATCGCCTTGTATCTACCCCAGCGCTTAGAACGGCGCTCGGCACATAGTGAGCCCTTAACAAATGCCAACGTTATTAATGATGATATTTGTTAAGCACGTACTACGTGTCGAGCACTCTTCTAAGAGCTGGGGTAGATACAAGCTAATCAGATGGGACACGGTCCCTGTCCCACACGGGGCTCACCGTCTTAATCCTCATTTTAAGATGAGGTACCCGAGGCACAGAGAAATTAAGGGACTTGCCCCAGGTCACGCAGCAGGCAAGAGGCAGAGCCGGGATTAGAACCCGGGTCCTTCTGACTCCCGGGCCCGTGCTCTATCCACGAGGCCACCGAGGCACGGGGAAGTTAAGTGATTTGCCCTAGGTCCCAGAGCAGGGAGACGATAGAGAGAGTTGGGATCAGAAGCCAGATGCTCCAACGCCCGGGTCCGTGCTCTTTTCACGAGGCCACGCTGCCTCTCATCTGAGGGCTTGGCCGGGAATAGCAGGATCTTGGCAGGGATTTGGGCACCCGGGCTGAAGTCCCTTTGTTTGGGATGTCGTGGATGTCTGAAGGTCAGACTGGTGCCACCCATCTTTCCCTCTCCCTTCATACCAGGGGCAATTGTGTTTAGGCGATTCGTAGCCTGTTTAAATAGTGTTTAGCCGGCGTTCGGCTCCCGGCTCTGCCGCTTGTCAGCCGTGCGACCGCGGGCAAGTCACTTCTTCACTTCTCTGGGCCCCAGTTGCCTCGTCTGTAAAATGGGGATTAACTGTGAGCCTCACGTGGGACGACCTGATTACCCTGTATCTACCCCAGCGCTTAGAACAGCGCTCGGCACGCAGTAAGCGCCGAACAAACACCAACCTTATTATTATCATTATTATTAGGCCCCGGTCTCGTTGGGGAACGTGGGATGGATCGGATGACATCTGTGGAATCAGTCAAGAGTATTTATTGAGCACTTACGTTGGGCAGGGCGCTGTTGTAAGTCCTCGGGAGAGTACGGTGCTACGGCAGTAATAATACGCATTGTGCGTTTCCTAGTTGCAAAACGCGGCACTAGTCTCTGAGGGAAAATACACAGGTGGATTCCCGGCCCTTGGGGGGCTCACAGTCTAAGACACAATCTTCAAAGACCTACTGAAAAGCAGAAGGAGCGGCGTGGCTCAGTGGAAAGAGCCTGGGCTTTGGAGTCAGAGGTCATGAGTTCGAATCCCAGCTCTGCCCCTTGTCGGCTGGGTGACTGTGGGCGAGTCACTTCACTTCTCTGTGCCTCAGTTCCCTCATCTGTAAAATGGGGATGAAGACTGGGAGCCCCACGTGGGACAACCTGACGCCCCTGTGTCCCCCCCGGCGCTTAGAACAGTGCTCTGCACGTAGTAAGCGCTTAACGAATACCGACACTATTATTATTATTATTACTGAAAGCTCACCTCCTCTAGGAGGCCTTCCCAGACTAAGCCCCCCTTTTCCTCTTCTCCCCCTCCCCGCCCCGTAGCACTTGTGAATATATGTACGTATTCATAATGATAATTCTGTTTATTTTTATTAATGACGTGTATATATCATTCTATTTATAATGATGCTACTTATGCCTGTTTACTTGTTTTGACGTCTGCCTCCCCCCTTCTAGACTGTGAGCCCGCTGTGGGCAGGGACCGTCTCTATCTGTCGCTGAACTGTACACCCCAAGCGCTTAGGGCAGTGCTGCGCACACAGTAAGCGCTCGCTAAATACGACTGAACGAACGAACGAACGGATAAGACGTTAGAGGAGGTCGGCATTACCTCTGCCATCGGAGAGCTCACGATCTGTCGGGGGAGGCAGACACCCAGAGAAAGCGAGGCTCTAGAGAGCCTCCGTTCTGTGCGGTCTCGCTCGATTTACTACTTGAATCGTTTTTCTGACCGAACAGACACCCACCAGCACGAAGCCACAGAACCCTCTCCCGCTTCCTATGCCAGGAATCGCCGTGCCAAGCCCACAGCTGCGATAGCCTTGCCCGCGACGCTCGCCGTCCCCAGCCTGGCTACGAGGGAGCTCGCTCAGGTAGAGGCAAGCTAGCCATATGGCAAAACTGGCTCGAGCTCTCGAGGCCCGCCGCCAGCCCGGGGTTCGAAACGTCCCCGTTTTCCCCCCCTCTGGCTCCTCCCATCCCTCCCTGTCCCCACTTCAGCGTGGCTACCCGAGGGGCCCTGCCGGTTGGGAGACAGCCACGTTTTAGACACTCAGGACGGCGGGAAGGGAGCCGCAGGCGGGAAGGAGACGACCTCTCACCTGCCCCGGCTGGTTGGGCGGATCGCGGGAGGGGACCCCGGTGACGGCGGGGACCCCGATGTGATGGCCTCTCCCGCATTTGGGCGGCGGGCTGCGAGCTCGGGGTCGTCGGCCCCCAGAACCAGGGCGAGCCCCACCCGCCCAATCCCGAAAGCGAGACTGTCCGTGCACATTTCGGTGCCCCGCTGTCTTCCTCTTTCATTAGGGACCGGGACTGGGATCCTTCCCAGTTGGAAAGGGAATCCGTCTCCGTTTCTGGCCAGCCCAGAGTTAAATGAGCCATTGTGCCCGGGGCTCGTGGGTAATCAGGCACAGAAAGAACCGGCGGTCGACTCCCCGCCTTGTAACGCGCAAGCTGTCCGTCCGCCCCGTCGGCGCTGAGGGATGGCGCCGGGACAGAAATATGGATCCCGTTGCCACAGCGACCGCCGGCCCTGATGGGGTGGCGGGAGGCAGGTTCGATCCCGCCTCGCGGCCCCCGGGCGGGGAAGTGAGGGAGATCGTCAAATCGAATGGACGTGAGGACCGAGGAAAAGCCCACGTCCGGTCACGTCCGTTTATGAGATTTCCCGCTCATCCTGAGGGTCGGCCGGAGTCCGGGCGAGAGGCAGGACGACGGGAGATTTTGGGACACGGCGGAGATGCCCGTCCGTCTGGCCGGTTTAGGGGAGGACCTGCCCGGAGGCACGCGAACGGAAAAGTCGACCTCTCTCGTCCCAGCGGAACCCTGAGTCGGGAGGGTTCCCGAGGGGCAGCCGTGCAGATGACGGTGTCTGTTAGGCGCTGGGGGAGATACAAGGTAATCAGGCGTCCCACGTGGGGCTCACAGTCTTAATCCCCCTTTTTCACATGAGGTGACTGAAGAACAGAGCGGTTGAGTGACTCGCCCAGAGTCACACGGCTGACGAGTGGCGGAGCCGGGTTTAGGAGCCGCGACCTCCGACTCCCAAGCCCGGGCCCTTTCCACCGAGCCGCGCTGCTCACTCTTAGCTCGAGGTGGTCGGGGGACGTATCCGTTCGGCGTTACACCGGGCTCTCCCGAGCGCTCGGTACGGCGCTCTGCGTTCTCAGTAAATACGATTGAATTAATGAACACAGATGATGCAAAGCAAATAGTCAGCTGGAGCTCCCTCCCCCTCCGCAAATGCCAGACCACCACTATCCCCACCTCAACAGACTTATTGAAATCTTCTCTCTTCCAAGAGGCCTTCTCCAGTCAAGTCCTCTCTTCTCTTCTCCCCTCTCCCTTCTGTGTCACCTACTGCACTTGATATTCACCCCACCCTCAGCCTCCCGGCCGTTTTTGTCGGTCAGTTCATTCATTCATTCAATGGTATTTATTGAGCGCTTACTATGTGCAGAGCACTGTACTAAGCGCTTGGAATGGACAGATCGGCAACAGACAGAGACGGTCCCCGCCCTCCGACGGGCTCACGGTCTAATCGGGGGAGACGGGCGGACGAGAACGATGGCGATAAATAGAGTCGAGGGGAAGAACGTCTCGTAAAAGCAACGGCAACTAAATAGAATCAGGGTGATGTACATCTCATTAAACAAAATGAATAGGGGGACGAAGATATAGACAGTCGAGCGGACGAGTACGGCGCCGAGGGGGTGGGACGGGAGAGGGGGAGGAGGAGAGGGAAAGGGGGGAGAAGAGGGTTTAGCTGCGGAGAGGTGGGGGGGGGGGGTAGAGGGAGCAGAGGGAAAAAAAGGGGGAGCTCAGTCAGTCGGTCGATCGCATTTACCGAGTGCTTACTGTGTGCAGCGCACGCACCGTACCGAGCACTTGGGAGAATACCGAACTCCAACGTGCCAGACGACGCATTCCCTGCCCACAGCGAGCTTACGGTCCAGATGGGGAGCCGGACGTTAATATGAATAAATAAATTACAGATACGAAGGTGAGTGCTGTCGGGCTTGTCAGCTGTGTGACCGTGGGCAGGTCACTTCACTTCTCTGGGCCTCAGTTCCCTCATCCGTAAAATCGGGACGAAGACCGTGAGCCTCACGTGGGACAACCCGATCCCCCCGTATCCACCCCAGCGCGCTCAGAACAGCGCTCTACCGACATCGTTATTATTACTTAATTCATTTAAATGTCCGTCTCCCCCTGTAGACTGGAAGTTCTTTGCGGGCAGGGAACGGGTCTACCGACCGTATCATACTGTAGTCTCCCAAGCGCTTCACACAGTGCTCGGCACACAGTAAGTGCTGAACAGATACCGTTAATCGATCGATCTAAGCCCTCCGAAGTTACTCTTCACTGCCCAGGTTTTCACTAGTGGTTTGATACACGAGGCAGTGGGAAATCAGTCCGATATCTGAAGCGGGGCAGGAGGGGAACTGGTCTTATTTCCAGTGTTAATCAGCATTCTTCCCCGGGCACTGCCTGATTGCTTTCCTGACCCCCTTGGATTGAGGGGCTCGAAGTAAGCCGCTAGCCGACACTGACGGCGACGACGTGGCCCGCTTTTACCTGTCGGGGCTAATGATAATGATCGTGGTACTCGTTAAGCGCTTACCATGCGCTAGGCACTGTAATAATAATAATGATGATGATGTTGGTGTTTGTTAAGCGCTTACTGTGTGCAAAGAACCGTTCTAAGCGCCGGGGGGATACAGGGTGATCAGATTGTCCCGCGTGGGGCTCGCGGTTTTAATCCCCATTTTACAGATGAGGGATCTGAGGCCCAGAGAAGTGAAGCGACTTGCCCCCAGTCGCACAGCTGACAAGTCGTGGCAGAGCCAGGAGTCGAACCCACGACCTGTGACTCCCCAAGCCCGTAGTCTTTCCACCGAGCCACGAATTAGAACCCGGGTCCTTCTTACTCCCAGGCCCGTGCTCCATCCAATAGACTGATAATGTGTTGAGCACTCGCTATGTGTTAAGCGCTATTCTAAGCACTGGGGTAGATACAGGTTCATCAGATTGGATAGACTACGTCCGTCCCTTGGATCGTCGGGATGCAGCGTCCTTCGGACTGAATCCACACTGATTATCTTTCATCGACCCCAACACTTGACGTAGTGCTTGCCACGCAGCGGGGACTGAACGAGTAGAGAAGGAAAGTAGCGTGGCCTAGAGGGTAGAGCACCGAGGCGCAGAGAGGTTCAGTGGCTGGCCCACAGTCACACAGCTGACTAGTGGCAGAGCCAGCATTCGAACCCATGACCGCCGACTTCCAAGCCCGGGCTCTTTCCACTGAGCCGGGGTGGATGTAAGCCAATCCGGTTGGGCGCAGTCAGTCCCTGGCCCAGGTGGGGTTCACGGTGTCAATCCCCATTTTACAGGTGAGGTAGCTGGGGTTCAGCCGAGTGAAGTGACCTGCCCAAGGCCACCCTTAGCGGCGGAGGCAGGATTAGAGTGTACTGGCAGGCGGGCGCTCTATCTGCTCTACCGTGCGTCTCCCCTCATTCCTTTACCACCAAGACTCTCTAACCATCTAGTTTCAGAGTTGAGAGCATCGACTGAGGCTGTGTGTCGTCATCGGTGGTATTCATTGAGCGTTTACTGCGTGCGGAGCACTGGAATGATAATCATCATAATGTCGGTACTTGTTAAGCGCTTACTGCGTGCAGAGCACTGTTCTAAGCGCCGGGGTAGATACAGGGTCATCAGGTCGTCCCACGTGAGGCTCACAGTTAATCCCCACTTGACAGACGAGGTCACTGAGGCCCAGAGAAGCGAAGCGACTCGCCCACAGTCCCACAGCTGACACGTGGCCGAGCCGGGATTCGAACCCACGACCTCTGACCGCAAAGCCCGGGCTCTTTCCGCTGAGCCACGCTGCTTCTCTGTACTAAGCACTCGGGAGAACGCGACGCAACGGAGTTGGTAGACGTGTTCCCTGCCCGGAATAATGATAATAATAACGATGGCATTTGTTAAGCGCTTACCGCGTGCCAAGCACTGTTCTGAGCCCGGGGATGCGAGACGAGAGAATTGGCGGACACCTTCCCCGCGTCGTTAATCCTTAGGTCTCGGGAAGCGGCGTGGCCTGGTGGATAGAGCACAGGTCTGGGAGACCGAAGGACCTGGGTTCTAATCCCAGCTCCGCCACTTGTCTGCGGGGTGACTGGGCAAGACACTCAATTTCTCTTCGCCTCGGTTCTATCGTCTGTAAAATGGGGATCGGGACCGTGAGCCCCATGAGGGGCAGCGACGGGGCCCAGCCTGCAGCGTGGCTCAGTGGAAGGAGCCCGGGCTCGGAAGTCAGAGGTCATGGGTTCGAATCTCGGCCCTGCCCCTTGTCAGCTGTGTCACCGTGGGCAAGTCACTTCACTTCTCTGTGCCTCAGTGACCTCATCTGTAAAATGGGGATTAAGACTGCGAGCCTCACGTGGGACAACCTGATGACCCTGTATCTACCCCAGTGCTTAGAACAGTGCTCTGCACATAGTAAGCGCTGAACGAATACCAACATTATTATTATTATTATTATTAGCTTGGATCTACGCCAGAGCTTACTATGGTGCCTGGAACGTAGTAAGCTCTTAACAAGTACCACAGTTATTATTGTTATGGTTATCATTTGCCAGTCCCCCCCCCCTCCCTTTTTGATTTTAGACGGTGAGCCCCCCCCCCCGAGGCACAGGAACTGTGTCTAATCCCACACCTGGGGGTTCTCTCTTGTAGCTTAATACAGTGCTCTACCCACAGTAAGTGCTTAATAGATATTACTACGCAGCGTGGCTTAGTGGAAAAGGCCCGGGCTTGGGAGTCAGAGGTCGTGAGTTCTAATCCCAGCTTAGCAACTTGTCAGCTGTGTGACTTTGGGCAAGTCACTTCACTTCTCTGGGCCTCAGTAACCCCATCTGTAAGATGGGGATGAAGACTGTGAGCCTCACATGGGACAACCTGATCACCTTGTAATAATAAGAAAAATAAGGTGGTATTTAAGTGCTTACTCTGCGCAGAGCACTGTTCTAAGCGCTGGGGGAGCTGCAGGGTCATCAGCTTGTCCCACGTGAGGCTCACGGTCTTCATCCCCATTTTCCAGATGAGGGAACGGAGGCCCAGAGCAGTGAAGTGACTCGCCCACAGTCACACAGCTGACAAGTGGCAGAGCCGGGATTCGAACCCATGACCTCCGGCTCCCAAGCCCGGGCTCTTCCCCCCGAGCCACGCTGCTTCTCTCCTTCCCGGCGCTTCGAACAGTGCTTTGCACATAGTGAGCGCTTAACAGATGCCATTATTATCATTATGATTAATCCCGCCTCCACAACTCATCAGCTGTGTGACTTTGGGCAAGTCACTTAACTTCTCTGTGCCTCAGTCACCTCATCTGGAAAATGGGGATTATGACTGCGAGCTCCACGTGGGACACCCTGATCACCTTGCATCTCCCCCAGGGCTTAGAACGGTGCTTGGCACGCGCTTAACAAATACCGCCATTATCATCATTATTATTACGAGAGTTGCACGTTGACCGTAAATGGAGACAGCAGTCCGCCCTCCCCAGCGTAGACAGGAACCTTCCGTCTCCCGCCTCGGAAATCACGGCAGCGGCCTCCTTGGGTATTTACGAGAAGTGACTCGGTCAGCTCATCCCTCTTCCCAACCTAACACCAGGAATGACCGCGGGAACGCAAGGGCTCTCGTGAGAAATAGCAGGAGGAAGAGGAGAGGTAGCGTGGCCCAGTGCGGACAGCACGGACCTGGGAGTCAGAGGACTTGCCTCCAATCCCGGCTTTGCCATTTGTCTCCTCCGTGCGATCTTGGACAAGTCACTCCACTTTAGAAGCAGCGTGGCTCCGGGGAAGGAGCCCGGGCTTCGGAGTCAGGGCTCGTGAGGGCGGCTCTGCCGCTTGTCAGCTGTGGGACTGTGGGCAGGTCACTTCGCTTCTCCGGGCCTCAGTTCCCTCCTCTGTAAAATGGGGATTGAAAGTGTGTGAGCCCCACGTGGGACGACCCGATGACCCTGGATCTCCCCCGGCGCTTAGAACGGTGCTCGGCACCTAGTAAGCGCTTAACAAATACCGACATCATCATTATTATTATTATTGTTCTCTGAAGTGAAGCAGCGTGGCTCAGTGGAAAGAGCCCGGCCTTGGGAGTCAGAGGTCGTGGGTTTGAATCCCGGCTCTGCCGCCTGTCAGCGGTGTGACTGTGGGCGAGTCACTTCACTTCTCTGGGCCTCAGTTACCTCGTCTGTAAAATGGGGATGAAAACCGTGAGCCTCACGTGGGACAACCTGATGTCCCTGTATCTATCCCAGCGCTCAGAACGGTGCTCTGCACGTAGTAAGCGCTTAACAAATACCAACATTATTATTATTCTCTGTGTCTAAGTCACCTCATCTGTAAAATGGGGATGAAAACTGTGAGCCCTAGATGGGACACGGACCGTGTCCAACCTGATTATCTCGTATCTGTCCCAGTGCTTAGAAAAGTGCTTGGCACACGGTAGGTGCTAAACAAATCCCCTTTTTTTTTTTAAAAGAATATAGGTGAGCCTCAATATAATACTCCTTGGAGGTCGAGGAGAAGGGAGTCAGGCTCCCTTCCGTGTACAATCACGGTGTACCAGTTTCCCCGTTCTGTGTACATCGTGCATTCATCTTATATCCACATCTATCATGATGTCCGTACTAAATGTGATTAATATTACGGTAGAGATCCTGCCCCAGGGGCCCTGATGAGTCCTCAGTAATTGTGGCATTTAAGTGCTTTTCACGTGCTGAACACTGGGATAGAGAGAAAATAATCAGGTTGGACACAGCCGCAACCCCCCGGGGGGAAGCAGCGTGGCTCAGTGCAAAGGGCCCGGGCTTCGGAGTCAGAGGTCACGGGTTCGGCTCCCGGCTCTGCCACTTGTCAGCTGGGTGACTGTGGGCCAGTCGCTTCACTTCTCTGGGCCTCAGTTCCCTCGTCTGTAAAATGGGGATTAACTGTGAGCCTCACGTGGGACGGCCCGATGACCCTGGATCTCCCCCAGCGCTTAGAACGGCACTCTGCACGTGGTAGGCGCTTAACGAATACCAACGTTACCCTTATGAAGTAGGAGGGAGAACAGGTATCGAAACCCCATTTTTCAGCCGAGGGAACTGAGGCACTGAGAACTTAAGTCACTTGCCCAGGGTCAAACAGCAGGCGAGCGGTGGAGCCGGGATTAGAACCCAAGTCTTCCGGTTCCCAGACCCGGGCTCTTTCTCCTAGACCGTACTGCTTCTCTTTCTAGGGCATTTCCCGGCTCGGTTTATTATTTTTCACATTTCCGGTCTGTCGGATGAGTGGACACATAAGGCGGCTCTCTCGGGAGAAGGAAGAGTTCCGAAAACACAAGCCAAAATTGGTTTCTGCTGGCGTCTTCAACTCAGCCCCCATTCCACGGAGAGCTCATTTGGGATAGAAAACACGTTAAACTGCCCTCTCCCAAGCGGTTACTACGGCGCTCTGCGTACAGGAAGCGCTCAATAAATACGATCGATTGATGGAAAGGCTCCAAGACTTCTCCTCATTCTCTCCCACCCTGGACCTGTGGTTCCAAATGATAATAATAATAATAATGGTGGGACTTTTTCCAAAATGGTATTTGTTAAGTGCTTACTAGGTACCAGGCGCCGTACTGAGTCCCGGGATAGAGACCAGCTAATCGGGTTGGACACAGTCCATGTCCCTCGTAGGGCTCGAGGACGTAATCCCCAGTTTACAGAGGAGGTTACTGAGGCACAGAGAAGTGACTTGCACACAGTCACGTGGCAAAGGGGAGGAGGTGAGATTAGAACCCAGATCCTCCTGACCCCCAGGTCCATGTTCTACCCCGTAGGCCACACTACGTTCCTCCTCTACTCGTTCAGTCCCCGCTGCGTGTCAAGCACTACGTCAAGTACCGAGGTCGATGAAAGATAATGAGTGTGGATTCAGTCCGGAGGGCCCTGCATCCCGACGACCCAAGGGACGGGCGTAGTCTATCCAGTCTGATTAACCTGTATCTACCCCAGCGCTTAGAACAGTGCTCCGCACACAGTAAACGCTTAACAAATACCAACATTATTATTATTATCATTATTACTTCCGGTTCCGCCACTTCTCGGCTGTGTGACCTTGGGAAAGTCACTTCTCTGTGCCTCAGTAATTCCTCTCGAAAATGGGGACGAAGACTGTGAGCCCCACGTGGGACAACCTGATCACCCTGTATCCATCCCAGCGCTTAGAACGGTGCTCTGCACACAGTAAGCGCTTAACAAATACCAACGTTATTATTATTATTAATTCCGGTTCCGCCACTCCTCGGCTGTGGGACCACGGGAAAGTCACTTCTCTGGGCCTCAGTAATCCCTCTGTAAAGTGGGGATTAAGACTTTGAGCCCCGCGTGGGCCGTGCCCAACCTGCGTCTGAACCCAGAGCTTAGTACGGTGCCCGGCACATAGAAAGTAACAGATATCGTTGAAAAAAAATGAAACCCACCTGCCGCCTGGCCCTCGGAGAAATCTTGGGACTGTCTGGCGGTGCCTGGGTTGTGGTCTTCAACCACGGGCAGGCTGGCGCACCGAATGAAGTGGGTAGCCATCATCAGATAGCGTGCCAGCCACGCACCCATCCCGGTTTTAATCCTGGCTTCGCCACATGCCCGCTGTATGACCTTGGGCAAGTCACTTCGCTGGGCCTCAGTTCCCTCATCCGTGAAAATGGGGATTAAGAGTGTAAAGCCCCTTGTGGGGCAAGGACTGGGTCCAACTCATTAATTTGGATCTATCCCAGTGCTTAGAACTGTAAGCCCGTCAAAGGGCAGGGACTGTCTCTGTCTGTCACCGATCTGTCCGTTCCAAGCGCTCAGCACAGTGCTCTGCACATAGTAAGCGCTCAACAAATGCTATTGAATGAATGCTCGGCACATAGTAAGCGCTTAAAAAGTACCATAATCGTATTTTGCGCCGAGGCCCGGCCGGGGCGACAGGTTTCTCAACTCAGTTCTGGGGCTGACTGGATAATTCAGGCCAGAGGAAAATCTGCTCTGTTCCCCACAACCATTTTTTTAAAATCGGAATTTGGTAAGTGCCCACTGTGTGTCGAACACCGTTTTAAAACAGGAGTAGGTAGAAGGTAATTAGGTCGGACACGGACGCTGCCCTGCGTGGGGCTCACAGTCTAAGTGGGAGGGAGAACGGGTATCCCCATTTTACACCGAGGAAACCTGAGGCACGGTGAGGTTAAGTGACTTGCCCGAGGTCCCGTAGCAGGCGGTTGGCGGAGCCGGGATTAGAACCCAGATCCTTCTCCCTCCCGGGCCCGTGCTCTCTCTCCAAGTAGGCCACGCTGCTTTGCGGATGGGGCTGGAAAGATTTAGCTCCACGCTATCGTCACGGAGCCCCTCGATCAGGAACCTTCTCCCCTTTTCCTACTCCACCTCAGCTCGCCCGCTTCCCTCCTCTCAAACCGACCCACTCACTGCGCCTCTCTCTCGTCTCTCGGGCCGCTGGTTCCGAACTCCCATCCTAGAGCTCCCTCTCCCTTTGCACGCGGCAGACCTCCGCTCTCACCATCTTCAAAGCCCTACTCAAATCTCCTTTTCTCCAGGAAGCTCTCCCTGATTAATCCCTCACGTCCCCACCTTTCTTCCCCACCCGTGGTCATGTAAGGAGTTTTCGTGTCACTTAAAAATTTGGGTGACAATAATGATGTTGGTATTGGTTAAGCGCTTACTGTGGGCAGAGCACCGTTCTAAGCGCTGGGGGAGAGACAGGGTCATCAGGTTAATCCCCGTTTTACAGAGGGAACTGAGGCCCAGAGAAGCGAAGTGACTCGCCCACAGTCACACAGCTGGCAAATGGCAGAGCCGGGATTCGAACCCGAGAACTCTGACTCCGAAGCCCGGGCTCTTGCCACTGAGCCTGGTAGTCTTCCTCTCCCCCACCCTCCCTGTAGCACTTACCATCATCTTCATCATCACTGGTATTCACTGGGTACTTGCTCTGTGCAGAGCGCTGTAATAATGTTGGGATTTGTTAAGCGCTTACGATGTGCAGAGCACTGTTCTCAGCGTTGGGGTAGATACAGGGGAATCAGGTTGTCCCGCGTGAGGCTCCCAGGCTTAATCCCCATTTTACAGATGAGGTGACTGAGGCGCAGAGAAGTGAAGTGACTCGCCCGCGGTCACACGGCCGACAAGCGCTGGCGCCGGGATTCGAACCCATGACTTCCGACTCCCAAGGCCGGGCTCTTTCCACTGAGCCGCTCTGCCTCGGAGAGTACATCCCAACGCAGTTGGCGGACACGTTCCCTGCCTACGGGTTTACAGTCCAGAGGGGGAGACAGACATTAATATAATTGATATAATATAATTAATACGTGTGTATCGTAGCCTTACCTTCTGTTGTTTCCCCCTACCTGTATTTATTTTAGTGTCTGCCTCTCTCCCCAGCTAAAATTAAAGGTCTTAGAGGCCAGGGATCGTGTCTACTAACTCTACTGCCCTCTCCCAAGTGCTTAGTACAGTGTTCTGCACAAAATAAGTAGTTGAAAAAATTCTCTTTGGTTGATTAGTTGGTCGAGCAGCAGCATGGCGTAGCGGAAGGAGCAAGGGCTTGGGAGTCAGAGGACGTGGATTCTAATCCCAGCTCTGCCACTCGTCCGCTGTGTGACCTGGGGCAAGCCGCTTCACCTCTCTGGGCCTCAGTTACTTCATCTGTAAAATGGGGATTAAGACTGTGAGCCCCACGTGGGACAACCTGATGACCTTGTATCTACCCCGGTGCGTAGAACAGTGCATTTATCGCCATCGTTCTCGTCCGTCCGTCTGCCCCGATCAGACCGTAAGCCCGTCGGGCGGCGGGGACCGTCTCTCTCTGTTGCCGACTTGTTCGTTCCAAGCGCTTAGTACGGTGCTCTGCACATAGTAAGCGCTCGATAAATACTATTGAATGAATAAGCGCTTAAATAAATACCATTATTATTATTACTTCTAGTAACTCCTCTAGGCTGTAAACCTGTTGTGGACAGGGAAGTGTTTACCAACTCTGTTATATCGTACCCTCCCAAGTGCTTAATTCAGCGCTCGGCACACGGTAAGTGCTCAGTAAATACCACTGACCGATTGATTCTCTCACTTTCCCTTTCCCGTTGTCCGCTGACCCACGCCCTTAAAATCTACCCGTTTGCCATGTTGCTGGGTTGAGGTTTGGGGGCTGAGTTCTAGCGTCAGATGAGTCTCTCATCTACTGTGTGTGACGGTGGGCGAGTCGGGAGAAACAGAGAAGCGAGAAGCAGCAAGGCGTAGTGGAGAGAACGCGGACCTGGGAGTCGGAAGGTCATGGATTCGAATCCTGGCCCTGCCACTTGTCTGCTGGGTGACCTTGGGCAAGTCACCTCACTTCTCCGGGCCTCGGTTACCTCATCTGTAAAATGGGCATTGAGACCGTGAGCCCCACGTGGGACAGGGTCTGTGTCCAAATCGATTTGCTCGTGTGCAGTGCTCACTACGGTGCCCGGCACGTAGCAGGGGCTTAACAAATATCGTTATTATTATTATTACTAAATCGGTTTAGCTGGATGGCTTCGCTTTTCCCATCCGTAAAATGGGAATAAAATACCTATTCTCCCACCTCCTCAGTTGTGAGCCCCGTGAGGGAGTGGACTGCGTCTCATCTGATCATTCATTCAATAGTATCTATTGAGCGCTTACTACCTGCAGAGCGCTGTCCTAAGCGCTCGGAATGGACAGATCGGTAACAGACGGAGACGGTCCCCGCCCTCCGACGGGCGCACGGTCTAATCGGGGGAGACGGACGGACGGGAACGATGGCGATAAATAGAATCGAGGGGATGAACGCCTCATGAAAACGATAGCAAATAAATAGAATCAGGGGGATGTACATCTCGTTGACAAAATAAATAGGGTGATGAAAAAATATACAGTCGAGCGGACGAGCACGGTGACGAGGGGAGGGGAAGGGGGGGGGGGGGAGGAGCAGAGGGAGAAGGGGAGCTCAGTCCGGGAAGGCCTCTCGGAGGAGGTGAGCTCTCAGTAGGGCTTGGAAGAGGGGAAGAGAATCAGTTTGGCGGAGGTGAGGAGGGAGGGCCTTCCGGGACCGCGGGACGATTCTATCCGCGTAAGACTCTGAACCCTATGCGGGCCATGGACTGTGTCCAACCTGATTATCTTGTATCTACCCCAGGGTTTAGAACGGTGCCTGGCACGTGATAAGCGCTTGACAAGCACCACAGTCGCCATTATCGTCAGTTAGCAAAATGCTTGGCGCGTAGTAAGCGCTTAATAAATCCCGTCATCATCATTACTGACTGCCCAGTGCCACGGGACCCCAACAAGAGGAGATGCGGGTTTTCGAAGGAGCCCCAGAGCTCCGGCGGCTAGCCGTCCGGCAGGAGGATAGATCGCGAGAACTGAGGGTAGACAAGGCAGTCTAAGGGCAGAAGCGTCAATCTCTTTCAGGGCACCCAGCACTCCCTCGCTGTGTGACCCCGTTGACCCGATTACCCTCTCTGAGCCTCAGACGGTGGAAAGCTTCTTTTAAGAAGATGAAAATCACTCTTCCCCTCCCCCCGACCTCAAAGGGATTTTTGCTTAGCCCTTCAACTCTTTCAGGGAGGGAGGGAGGGAGAGAGATGAGAGAAACATTTCAAACCCGCCAGCATTTTTCCTCGTGTTCTAAACGAAATGCTTCCTCGCGCTTTCCGTCCAGCAGGCTGCTGCTTCTGAGGGTGGCGGAAGCCTAAAGCAGAGCCGTGTCGGTGGGGTGGATCAGACTTCCAGGGTATTATTGTTATTTTATCATTATTTTATCGCTTATTATTTATCGATAACGGTACTTGTTCAGCGCTTACCCCGTGCCAAGCACCGTTCTAAGCTTTGGAGTAGATGCGGCGCAGGCGGGTTGGACACGGTTCCTCTCCCGCAGGGGGCTCGCGCTCTTAATCCCCGTTTCTACAGATGAGGTAACCGAAGCCCCCCGAAAGCGAAGCGACCTGTCCAGGTTCCCACAGCAGAGCCGCGTTCAGAACCCAGGTCCTTCTGATTCCCAGGCCTGCGTTCTAGCCACCTGATACTGCTTAAGCCCGTCAGAGGGCGGGGACCGTCTCTATCTGTTACCGATCTGGACGGCCCAAGCGCTTAGCTCAGTGCTCCGCACGTAGTAAGGGCTCAGTAAATACTATTGAATGAATGAATGAATGAATGAGAAATTAGAAACCTTCCATTAGAAATTAGAAACCTACTCCTGACCCTCAGGGAAGAATGACAGAAAGGGCTCTATCTATTCTGGAGTTGCCTTGTGGATACAGTCTTCCAATGATGATAATGTCGGTCCTTGTTAAGCGCCGACTAGGTGCAGACCACCGTTCTAAGCGCTGGGGGGGATACAGGGTCATCGGCTTGTCCCCCGTGAGGCTCACGGTCTTCATCCCCCTTTGACAGATGAGGTAACCGAGGCACCGAGAAGCCAAGTGACTTGCCCACAGTCACACAGCTGCCGAGTGGCAGAGCCGGGATGATAGTAATAATGATCATAATGATAATGTCGGTATTCGTTAAGCGCTTACTATGTGCGGAGCACCGTTCTAAGCGCCGGGGGAGACACAGGGGAATCGGGTTGTCCCACGTGGGGCTCACGGTCTTAATGCCCATTTTACAGATGAGGGAACTGAGGCCCAGAGAAGTGGAGTGACTCGCGCACGGTCACACGACTGCCAGGTGGCGGAGGCGGGATTCGAACTCAGGATCCCCGACTCGCAGGCCCGGGCTCTCTCCACTGAGCCGCGCCGCTTCCCGGGCTGTCAGTTCGTCGTGGGCAGGGAATGTGTCTGTCATATGATTATTCTGACCTCTCCTCGGCACTCAGTACGGTTCCCTGCACACAGTCGGTGCGCAGTAAATACAACTGACTGACTCCAGAAATGCTTCCGGTAACTCCAGGCATCCACGCCGGCTAAATGCAACTTATTGGCCTTGCTGCCCAAAGACGTTTCCATTGCTTCTGTTGTAATACAGCTACTTCTCCCACACGAGGGGAGCAGCGTGGCCCCGTGGGTCAGGCGTGGGCCCGGAGTCCGAAGGACTCGACTTCTAATCCGGGCTCTGCCGTTCCTTCTGCTGTGTGACCTCGGGCGAGTCGCTTCGCTTCTCTGGGCCTCGGTTACCTCAGCTGTAGACGGGGATTAAGACCGTGAGCCCCGTGGGGGACGTGGACCGTGTCCAACCTGCTTGACGCGTATCTAACTAAGTAGCAAGCACGTCACCAATAACATCGGGAAGCAGCGTGGCTCAGTGGAAAGAGCCCGGGCTTGGGAGTCAGAGGTCATGGGTTCGAATCCCGCCTCTGCCGCCTGTCAGCTGTGTGACTGTGGGCGAGCCACTTCACTTCTCTGGGCCTCAGTGACCTCATCCGGAAAATGGGGATTAAACTGTGAGCCTCACGTGGGACCATCTGATGACCCTGGATCTCCCCCAGCGCTTAGAACAGTGCCCGGCACATAGTAAGCGCTTAACGAATACCAACATTATCATTATTATTAGAGCATAAAAAAGAAAAGAAAGATGTGCGCGCCTGCGTGGACTGCATAAGAAGGTGCCTAAACGTTCGACTGGATGGGAAAGGAAGGAGGGTGAGAGAGAGGGGGGAGAGAGTAAGTGGAAAAATGCACAGGATTTTTTTACGGTATTTGTTAGGCGCTTACTGTGTACGTACCAGGCACTGTACTGAACACTGGGGTAGATGAAATGAGCCCATCGAAGGGCAGGGACCGTCTCTATCCGTTGCCGACTTGTTCGTTCCAAGCGCTCAGTACGGTGCTCCGCGCATAGCGAGCGCGCAGTAAATCCTATTGAAGAAAAACTAATCCGGGGTTGGACACAGGGGGCTCGCGTCTTAATCCCCATTTGACAGATGAGGTGACCGAGGCAGAGAGAAGTTAAGTGACCTGCTCGAGGTCACCCAGCGGACGAGTGGCGCAGCCGGAATTAGAAACCAAGTCCTTCTGATTCATTCGTTTCATTCAATAGTATTTACTGCGCGCTCACTATGCGCAGAGCACCGTACTGAGCGCTTGGGACGGACAATTCGGCAACGGAGAGAGACGATCCCTGCCCACCGACGGTCTAATCGGGAGAGACGGACGGACGAAACCAAGAAAACGTAATCACCATTCCCGGACCCACGCTTCGTTTACTAGGTCATGCTGCTGTCCCAGGGTCCTTTCATCTTGAAACGCGGCTCCGTTTTCGGCGGAACGGAGCCCCCGGTGAGATCAGTAATGATAATTATGATATTTGTTAAAGCCCTGACTGTGCGGTCAACACTGACCCTGAGCTCTCCTGACGCTCGGGTCCGTGCTCTTCCCGCTAGGCCGTGCTGCTTCCGGCGTCAGTTGGCTGTTCGTTCGGAGGATGTATCTACCGACTCTGTTATGTTGTACTCTCCCGAGTGCTTAGGAGAGAGTTCTGCACACAGTAGGCGTTCAGTGAATGCGATCGATGGATCGATTTTAGAGCCCCGTATGGGCAGGCCGCCTGTTTGTCTTCCCCGTTGAGAAGGTAGACTTTCTGTGGACTGGCAACGGGTCACTCTTCTCTACTTCCCAAGAGCCCAGTACGGTGCGTCGTCCCAGGTGGGTGCTCAGTAAACGCTGTCGTTACTATTCCCGCAGCTGGTCCGGTGTGGACAGAGCGTGGGCCCGGGAGCCAGACGGATCTGGGTTCCGACCTCGGCTCCGCCAGGTGTTTGCGGTGTGACCTTGGGCGAGCCACTTCACTTCCGCGTACCTCAGTGACCGCGTCTGTAAAATGGGGATTTAGATCGTTAGCCCCACGGGGGGCAGGGACTGTGTCCCACCTGATGTACTTTTATCCGCCCCGGAACTTAGAACGGTGCCTGGCGCATAATAAGCACTTGACGAACACCAAAATAACAATGATAAAAATGACAATAATAGTAATGATTATTATTATTACCGCTGCTAGTGTCAGTCCAACTACATTAGCTACTGGCAACCTGAAATCGGAAGCTCGCGGGGGGAGAGTAACTCTGTTGCTCTTGTCCGTCCGTCTCCCCCGATTAGACCGTAAGCCCATCGACGGGGCGGGGACCGTCTCTGTTACCCATCCGTCCGTTCCGAGCGCTTAGCACGGCGCTCTGCACATAGTAAGCGCTCGATAAATACTACCGAATGAACCAACGGGTGGAAAGTTGAGACCAGCTGCCCCAGCCTTGGAAAGATTCTGACCCGCTCTGAACATCGCGCCAGATCTTCACGGAACGAAACTGCGTTGTCCGCTCGACAAGACCGGGATGCCACTTGACTGCTGTGTGACCTTCAACAGGCACTTCACTTCTCTGTGCCTCGGTCGCCACATCCGTAAAATGGAGATTCAACTCCTGCTCCCTCCGACTTAGACGGTAAGCCCGACGCGGGACGGGGACTGTGTCCGACTCGATGAACTTATACCTGCCCGGGGCTTGACGTACCCTCAACGGATACCAAAAGAATACGACGGCAAAGCCAGAGGCCCATGTGGGACGGAGACTGATTCCGACCCGACTATCTCGCATCTACCCCAGCGCTTAGCGCGGCGGTTGGCACGTAATAATGATCAGCGAAACCGAGCGTGCGCGTGGAGTTAGCGGGATCCGGTGCCTTCGGCCTTCCAAAATGTGACAGTTGTGTCGTAGTAATTATTTTCTAGACTGTGTCTCTATCTGTAGCCCAAGGGCTTAGTGCAGCGCTCTGCGCACAGTCAGCGCTCAGTAAATACGACCGGACGAAAGAACGAATGAATGCAACAACGACGACAATGATTATTATCGTTACTATTATTAACGCTGGCTCTAGGCCGGGCTGCATGATGTTTATTTTATACTTTGGTGTTTAAAGTCACCCGAGGGGGCGGAGGGGGGGAGGGAGGGGGAGGCTCCTATTCAGTCCAGCTGGGAGATGCGGGCTGGAGAGTCATTTTGACGTGACCGCTTTCTTTTAAAGCTGGTCCCCCTTCTCTTCCCTCCCGGGAGAGAACAGCTGGATCCGGGCCCAAAGCAGGGGGATGCCAAGGGTCCGAAACGGTCGCCCCAAGTTGCGTCTGACCGCCTGACCCGCGGGTCGCAGCCCGAAGATTTATCGATCGCTGAGGCCCGGCTTGGATAGGGGCACGTTTTCTGGACTTTGGTTCAAACTACATTCCTGACTTCTGAAAGAGCAAGTGGGTGTGAGCTTTGGCTCAAACTAGCCAGTGGGAAGGAAGTGATATTCATTAAGAGCATTTCAGGCAAACGGGGTAGGGTTCTGTCCTAGAGCCTGTCAGGCTGCGTTTGAACTCGTTCCAGAATAATGGATTTACTTTCTTCCCGAGGAAGAAAGCCCGATCAGGCTGCCTTTGGCTTTCTCTTCTGGGAGTCTCCGGAAGACCGGGAACGCTATTCTTTTCCGATCAGGTCCCGCCGTGTCCAGAGGAGGATTTCGGCGGAGGGGAAGAGAAACCCGGTTACCTGACGACCGAAGACCCTTAGGTCAGTGAATGCCAACGTGGTCTCCGAAGGATGCGGGGAGGCAGGAGTTAACTTCGGCTTTTCGGACGGAGTGGAGCCGTAGAGATTCCAGGGGCATTCCTTGAGACCTGTGAAGAGCGGCAGAAGTTTGTTTCTCTTCTGCCGGCCGCGCCTCCCGGACGCGGAGAGCGGGGTAAATCCCCGGGTGAGTTTGCGGCGCAGAGCTAGTCTGGGATCGCGGCGGCGGCGGCGGAGGAGGGAATTGGTATCTTTTGACGAGTTACGTTGGGTTTTCCCGAAAGGACCATCGCTTCCGAGGCCGGGGAAGCCAGTCCGTCGGAATGGGGCCGGTTCCGCAGCGTTCCTCGGCTCCTGGGGAGAGTTGCCGTTTGCACTGCCGCCGAAAACAAGAGAGAGATTTGATGTAAACCTCCGACGGCCCGGAGAGGGGCCGGAACGTTCTGGCCGACCGGAGGAGAGGGGAAAAGCTCGATTCGGCGATAGCCTGGTTTCGGGAGGGCCCGGAGGAATCTTGTAAGGGAGAAGTGCGGGGTCTCTCCCAAGCCGGGCAGGATGAGAGTTTGGGGAGCAAGGTGTTCAGGGGAAGCTGCTCAGTTAGTCCGACGCAAGGCCGGAAAGAGATTTCGCAAAGTGGGGAAATCGGCCGGTCTCTACCAAGTGGGGATAAGCGGGGAGCAAAACGGGTCCATTCTCCAGGGTTGCCGGGCTCGCTTCTTGGGGAGGGCTTGCAGATCAGACCGGGGAGGCAACTGAAGCTTGAGGAGCAGCGTGGCCTAGTGGACGGAGCACGGGCCTGGCCGTCAGAAGGACCTGGGTTCTGATCCTGACTCTGCCACTTGTCTGCCGTGGACTCGGGCAAGTCACTTCACTTCTCTGGGGCGGCAGTTATGTCACCGTAAAATGGGGGTCGAGACTGTGAGCCCTGTGTGGGGCGGGGACCGTGTCCAACCTGATTAGCTGATTAGCTGTGTCCGACCTGATCGAGGAGCAGCGTGGCTCGGTGGAAAGAGCCCGGGCCTGGGAGTCAGAGGTCATGGGTTCGGATCCCGGCTCTGCCGCCCGTCAGCTGTGTGACCGTGGGCCGGTCACTTCGCTTCTCGGTGCCTCGGTGACCTCATCCGTAAAGTGGGGATTATGACTGTGAGCCCCACGTGGGACAATCCGATTACCCTCTATCTCCCCAGCGCTGAGAACAGTGCTCTGCACACAGTAAGCGCTTAACCAAGCGCGACATTATTATTAGCTTGTGTCTACCCCGGTGCCTAGAACCCGCTCGACGTACAGTAAGCGCTCAACGAACGCCATCGTCACTCTCGTTATTATTTTTATCGCGTTCCCACCTCGGCTCCGCCATTCGTCTGCTGAGTGGCCTGGGGCGAGTCCCTTCGCTTACTTACGTCCCGCTTGCGCCTCAGCTGTAAAATGGGGATGGAGACCGTGAGCTCCATGTGGGACCTGGCGTCCGACCTGATTCGCTCGTATCTACCCCGACGCTCAGTGAAGTGCCCGGGTCATAGAGAGGGCTCAACGGATGCCATTAAAAAGACTCTCGGCCTTCGTGAAAGATGGAATCCTGGGCTCGTGAAGGCGAGACGGAGGGAAGAGTCAGAGGGTGCCGCCTCTCTTCGGATCAGAGCACGGAGACGATGAAACCGCGTGGCTCTTCCCGGGGATGGAACGTCCCGGTGGTCCAAACGGGTTTAATTCTATTCAGAAAGCCCACGAGTGGGATGGGATTTATCTCCCTTCAGAAAAGAGCAGCCGGGAGCAAGGTATCGATCGGTTAGGGATTAGATATCTGCCGGAATGAGAACCGTCGGGTATTATCCTCCTGTAAATGGAACCGACCGGCTATTCAGGGAATTTAAATGAAAACCCCACAGTGTATCGTCAGAAATCAAAGCTCCCTGCCTCCCCCCCGCCACCCCCCCCCCAGTCTTCCCCCCGCCGAGGCGGGGATGGCGGGGGTGGGGCTGAAGTGAGCTGGGGATCCGACCTCGCTCTTTTCACTTCTTTCAACTCTCCCGCCCAGCCCCCGCCACTCTCGGAACGGCAGAGAGTCCAGAAGTGACCCGGGGCAGGAGAGAGAAAGCTTCAAAGGAGCGGAGCCGAGACAGCCTCGTCCTTCCCACTCGATTGGGTTTTGACTCCGGGAAACGCGGGCGTCCGGCCGGATCCCGAACGCGCCGCCGGCCTGTAAGCTCCTCGAAGGCGGGGATCCCGTCTACCCACTCTGTCGTACTGCACTCTCCCCAGTACTTCACACTGTGCTCCGTCGTACGGTAGTCAAGCCACTGTGGTTTCGGAGCGCTCGCTGTGTGCAGGGCACTGTTCTAAGCGCTCGGGAGGAGAGTACGCTCTGAAAATAATGACAGTGATGTTGGTATCTGTTAAGCGCTTACTAGGCGCGGAGCACTGTTCTAAGCGCTGGGGTAGAAAATGTAACGGACACATTCCCTGCCCAAAATGCGTTCACGGTCTAGAGGACCGTACTCTCTACTAAGCACTCAGTAAGCACACAGTAAGCGCCCAGTGAATGCCACCGAGGATGATGATCACTCATTCATTCCGTCATAGTTACTGAGCGCTTATCATGTGCAGAGCAGCGTGCCGAGCGCTTGGAACGTACCATCTGGCAACGGATAGAGACGATCCCCGCCCAACGACGGGCTCACAGTCTGAAAGGGGGAGGCAGACGGCAAAACGAAACAAGTAGGCAAAAAATAACGACGGCATTTGTTAAGCGCTTACCATGTGCCAAACACTGTCCTAAACACTGCGGGGGGGGGGAGGGGGGATACGAGGTCATCAGGTTGTCCCACATGGGGCTCACAGTCTTAATCCCCATTTTCCAGATGAGGGAACTGAGTGACCTGCCCAAAGTCGCACTGGCAAGTGGCGGAGCCGGGATTCGAACCCATGACCGCCGACTCCCAAGCCCGGGCCCTTGCCCCTGAGCCACGCTTTCGATCAGGATGATGATGAATACAGTAAGCACTCAGCAAATATCACCGATTGATCGAAAACACTCCCGTTGGCCTTCCCCAAACTTCCGGAGAAGCGGACGGGCGGACGGAGATTTATCCCGTGTAGGGTTGGATAAGGTTGGAGAAGCAGCGCGGCCTTGTGGAGAGAGCACGGGCCTGGGAGTCAGAAGGACCTGGGTTCTAATCCTAGCTCTGCCCCTCGTCTGCTGGTTGATCTTGGGCAGCTCACTTCGCTTCTCTGTGCCTCGGTTACCTCAGCTGTAAAATGGGGATTGAGACTCTGAGCCCCACGTGGGACACAGTCCAACCTGATTAGCTCTCACTCACCCCAGCGCTAAACGGGAGCCCCGACGGATCGACCGCTCCGGGTCAGACCTCTCCTCCGCCCCCCCCCGGATCGGACCGGCCCAGCCCACGTCTGGCCTTTCCCATGGACACCCTGCTCCTCCGGAGGGCCAATCCAGCCTGAGGGACTGGTGACTCAGTTTCCCCAGTTGGATAAGTGAGTGGAATGGCCTTCGGGGGCGGGCTTGGAGGTTGCAGGTGAAAGATGCGACATGAAATGAAGTGGCTCTAAACCCCCACGGCAACGGGACCGGTCTGACCGGCTGACTCTTGGGCCTCTTTTCCCAGAAGGCTAACGGAATGACGTCAACCATTTCGACGGAGCCGCCTCTGAGGTACAGGAGGAGCAACGTGGCCTAGTGGATAAGCCCCAGGCCTGCGAGTCAGGAGGACCTCGATTCCAATGCCAGCTCCGCCACGTGTCTGCTGTGTGACTGTGGGCAGGTCACTTAACTTTCATTCATTCGACAGTATTTATGGAGCGCTTACCATGTGCAGAGCACTGTACTGAGCGCTCGGAATGGACAGATCGGTAACAGACGGAGACGGTCCCCGCCCTCCGACGGGCTCACGGTCTAATCGGGGGAGCCGGACGGACGAGAACGATGGCGGTGAATAGAATCGAGGGGAAGAACGTCTCATTAAGACGATAGCAAATAAACGGAATCAGGGCGATGTACATCTCGTTAGCAGAACGGATGGGGCGACGGAGATACGTACAGGCCGGCGGACGAGTACGGGGCCGAGGGGATGGGACGGGAGAGGGGGAGGAGCGGAGGGAAAGGGGGGAGAAGAGGGTTTAGCGGCGGAGAGGTGAAGGACGGGGGTAGAGGGAGCGGAGGGAGAAGGGGAGCTCAGTCCGGGAAGGCCTCTCGGAGGAGGTGAGTTTGAAGTAGGGTTTTGAAGAGGGGAAGAGAGCGAGTTTGGCGGAGGGGAGGAGGGAGGGCGTTCCGGGACCGCGGGAGGACGCGGCCCGGGGGTCGCAGCCTGGATGGGCGAGAACGGGGGACGGCGAGGGGGTGGGCGGCCGAGGAGCGGAGCGTTCTCTGTGCCTCAGTTACCTCATCTGTAAAGAGTGTCGTTTATGACTCTGAGCCCCGTGTGGGCCATGCAGTATGTCCAGCTGATAACCCAGCGCTTAGAACAGTGCCTGGCACGTAGTGAGCGCTTAACGGAGACCATTTAGAAAAGAAATGAGCTGAGAGGGCACGGGCCCGGGAGTCAGAGGACCCGGGTTCTAATTCGGATCTGCAGGCAAGTCATCTACCTTCTCAGAGCCCCGGTGTCCTCATCTGTAAAACGGGGATTCGGTACCTTCTCCCCTTCCCTCTGAGACCGTGAGCCCCGCGTGGGATAAGGACACGGTCCAAACCTGATAATCTTGTATTTACTCCAGCACACGCTACAGTGCTTGGGCACACAGTAAGTACTTAACCAACACCATGATAATAATTATCATTCTTATTTTACCGGGAGTCCTAGAATGGCACGTCATTTTACGCTGAAGGCATTTAGACTCATAAAAATATAAGCAAATTCATGAAAAATTGGAAGCCTTTTCCGAGGACTTCTATTTGGTTAATTATTTTGGTAATTTGATTATTTTGCTGGGGGTGGCCGCCTCTAAATCCCAGTTGGAAATGAGATCCCACTTACCTTCCTCTTGATAAGCGCTTGATATTCCCCACACCCTCAGCCACACAGCACTTAGGTACATATCTGCGATTTATGTATTTAAATCGATCTCCGTCTCCCCTTCTAGACCGTAAGCTCTTGTGGCCGGGGAATATGTCTACCATTCATTCATTCAGTAGTATTCCTTGAGCGCTTACTATGTGCAGAGCACTGGACTAAGCGCTTGGAACGGACAAGTCGGCAACAGGTAGAGACAATCCCTGCCCATTGGCGGGCTCACGGTCTAATCGGCGGAGAATAATGTTGGTGTTCGTCAAGCGCCTACGATGTGCAGAGCACTGTTCTAAGCGCTGGGGTAGACACGGGGTAATCAGGTGGGCCCACGTGAGGCTCACGGTCTTAATCCCCGTTTTCCAGATGAGGAACTGAGGCCCGGAGAAGTGAAGTGACTCGCCCACAGTCACACAGCTGACAGGTGGCGGAGTCGGGATTCGAACCCCTGGCCTCTGACTCCCAAGCTCTCGCTCTTTCCACTGAGCCACGCTGGTACAACACTGTCGTGTTGTATTCCCCCAAGGGTTTAGTACAGTGCTCCGCACAGAGTAAGCCATCTATAAATACCACTGCTGGATTAACTAATCCCACAGAGGGGAAGAGCAAGAGACCAGCCCGGTCCAAGGATCAGGGAATAAAGAGGTCTCGCGGAAGCAACCGATGTGGAGCTGGGGAGGAGGGAAGCGGGGTGGACTAGGAAGAAGTTACTGAGGGCTTTGGAGCGGAGGGCCGGGATTTCCTCTCTCTTCAGGGCCCTTTCCTTCCCCGGGGGGACGTACGGCGTCAGCCACGAACCGGATCTGGCTGGACCTGGTCGAGAGGGCGGGGCAGAAATGGGATCGGACGAGACCCCAGGGACGGGACCTTCTCAGGGGGCAGGAAGAGAGCAGAGAGGTGCCCTGCCCTGAATTTAAGACGTCTTTTCTACCCCTTCTGATGAGGATCTAAGCAGAGGCTCGGACCCTGTCCTCAAGGAGCATCCACTTGAAGACCTCCGTCTTGGATACCGCAGGCTGAGGGTAGCCCTTGGCTTTTGCAGTCATTCCCCCCACCTTCCCGTTCAGGTCGCCCCTTCAGTCCTCTTAGCACTTAGCCGTGAGATTAAGTTAACTGCATTCACCCAGTAGTATTTATTGAGCGCTTACTATGCGCAGAGCACTGCACTAAGCGCTCGGAATGGACGGATCGGTAACAGAGACAGTCCCCGCCCTCTGACGGGCTCACAGGCTAATCCGGGGAGACGGACAGACAAGAACAATAGCAATGAAAGGTCATCGAGGGAGGCCTCCGGGGAGACGTGCTATTTGCGAAGGGCTCTGAAAATGGGTCTGGCAGATCTGAAAGGGGTTGGGGTTCCGCGGAGGAAAGGATTTGAGGAAGAGGTCACTGACTGGAGAGATGAGACTCGGGTCTAGTGAGTATGTTAATTTGAGAGAAATGAGAAGCAGCATCGCCTTAGTGGAAGAGCACGGGCCTGGCTGTCAGAAGGAGCTGGGTTCTAATTCCAGCCCCGCCAATCGCTTGCTGTGTGGCCTTGGATAAGTCACTTGACTTTTCTGTGCCTCGGCTCTCCTGTTCTCCGTCCTACTTAGATCAGGAGCCCCATGCAGGACAGGGACCGTGTCCGACCTAATTAACTGGCTTAGGACAAGGTTTGACGCACAGAGAGCGCTTAACAGATGCCACAAAACCCAAAAACGATATATCAGTAGAATCTTTGGAGCGCTTACCGAGTGGAGGGCACCGAATTGAAGGATTGGGCGAGGCCAACACAACAGAGAATAAGCTCGGCCTAGTGGAAAGAGCCCGGGCTTGGGAGTCAGAGGTCAAGGGTTCGAATCCCGGCTCTGCCGCCTGTCAGCCGTGTGACTGTGGGCATGGCACTTCACTCCTCTGGGCCTCAGTCCCCTCATCCGGCAAATGGGGATTAACTGTGAGCCTCACGTGGGACAGCCTGATTATCCTGGATCTCCCCCAGGGCTCAGAACAGTGCTCTGCACATAGTAAGCGCTTAACAAATACCGACATTATTAGTCTGGGCTCCTCCACTTGTCTGCTGCATGAGCTTGGGCAAGTCGCTTCGTTTCTATGTGACTCTGTTACCTCATCTGTAAAACGGGGATTAAGACCGTGTGAGCCCCATCTGAGACCCGGACTGGTGTCCAAACTCTACCTCGTATCTACCCCAGCGCTTAGAACAGTGCCTGGCTCATGGCAGGCACTTAGCAAATCTCGTCAAAAAATAGAGTCACTAGACACGCACGATTCCTGCTCTCAAGGATTTCGCACCTAGCTGGGGAGAAAGACGATGAAATGAGTTATCGACAGGGGAAGCAGGCGGGGTCTGAGGATGTGGACGTAAGTTGGGGGGAGAAGTGAAGTGCTGAAGAGGGACGGTCCCAAGTGTAATAATGATAACGTCGGGATTTGTTAAGCGCTTACTACGGGCAGAGCCCCGTTCTAAGCGCTGGGGCGGATCCAGGGTCATCAGGTTGTCCCACGTGAGGCTCACAGTCTTAGTCCCGTTTGACAGATGAGGGAACTGAGGCCCAGAGACGTGAAGTGACTTGCCCAAGGTCACACAGCTGACAAGCGGGGGAGCCGGGGTCCGAACCCATGACCTCCGACTCCCAAGCCCGTGTTCTTTCCACTGAGCCGCGCCGCTTCTCCATCTCATCAACGTTTATCTCTGGCTCATCCATCTGACATCAACAGTAATGGCGATAGCCGTAATATCTGTGGTATTCGGTAAGTGTTTACTCGCTGGCCGGCACTGTACTAAGTGGATTTGGCCCGAGGGCGGTGGCGGGGGTTGTGGAGGACGTGCCCTCGGGGGCGGAGAGTAGCCAGTGTGTGTGGGTGACGGGACGGGGAGGAGGGAGGGCTAGCTTTTCCTAATTCTACTGGAAAATGTTTTAAGACCTCACTATGGCGTAACTGCTTAATAATGATAATGATGCTGGCATTTGTTAAGCGCTTACTATGTGCCGAGCACTGTTTTAAGCGCTGGGGTAGACGCAGGGGAATCGGGTTGTCCCACGTGGGGCTCACGGTCTTCATGCCCATTTTCCAGATGAGGCAACTGAGGCCCAGAGAAGTGAAACGACTCGCCCACAGTCACACAGCCGACAAGTGGCGGGGCCGGGGTCCGAACCCATGACCTCCGACTCCAAAGCGTGTGCTCTTTCCACTGAGCCACGCTGCTTCCCAGCATCTAGCTGTCCTATTCTTCTCTGTCCTCTCCCGAGTGCCCCGTACAGTGTTCGGTGGTTCCGATCGATCGATTGAATGATTAGGACGGTGAGAGTTGATCCTCTCACGGGAACCTTTTGCTTCTTCCGTTTGTCCCCCGAGCACCCGGAACAGTACTCCGCACGGAAAGAGGTACTCGGGAGAGAAGCGGCGCGGCTCAGTGGAAAGAGCGCGGCCCTAGGAGTCGGAGGTCGTGGGTCCTCGTCCCGGCTCCGCCGCCTGTCAGCTGCGTGCCTCTGGGCAAGTCACTTCACTTCTCGGTGCCTCGGTTCCCGCATCTGCCGAATGGGGATTAAGACTGTGAGCCTCATGTGGGACACCCCGATCACCCTGTATAATAACGTTGGCGTTCGTTAAGCGCTTACGGGGTGCCAAGCACCGTTCTAAGCGCTGGGGTAGATACAGGGGCATCAGGTCGGCCCCCGTTCTACAGACGAGGGAACTGAGGCACGGAGAAGCGAAGTGACCCGCCCGCGGTCGCACAGCTGACGAGTGGCGGAGCCGGGATTCGAACCCACGACCTCTCACCCCCGAGCGATGCTTCCCCTGGCGAGAAACGTGACTGCCAACTCTGTTAGGGTGTACTCTCCCAGGCGCCCGTATCTACCCCGGCGCTCGACAGATGCCAACATTAATTAATTACGGTGCCCCGCACGGAGCAGGTACTCAGTACGGGGTTCTGCACGCAATAGGCATTCGGTACAGTTCTCTGACACCGTAGGTGCTCAGCACAGCGCTCTGCACATTCCGGGTACTCAGTTCAGAGTCCCGCCTACAGTCGGCGTTCGGTGCGGTGCTCTGCCGATGCGACGTATGCCAGAGAATGCTCTCGGTACAGTGCTCTCCACACTCTAAGTGCTCACTCCGGACCTTTCCACTCATCGGATGCGGTCCCGCCTACAGTCGGGGCTCGGCGCCGTTCTTTGCTCACTCTAGGTATCCAGTACAGTGCTTTCTACACGGTAAGATCAGAATAAATGGCGGTATCCGTTAAGCGCTTACTAGGCGCCGAGCGCCGTTCTAAGCGCCGGGGGATACAAGGTGATCAGGTTGTCCCACGTAGAGCTCACGGTCTTCATCCCCATTTTACAGATGAGGGAACCGGGGGCCCGGAGGAGTCAAGTGACTCGCCCAAAGTCACACAGCTGGCAAGCGGCGGAGGCGGCATCTGAACCCAAGCCCTCCGACTCCCAAGGCCGGGCCCTTTCCACTGAGCCGCGCCGCTTCTCGGTAGGCACTCGATACCGTGCTCTGTACGTTGCAGATACTCGGAACGGAACTCCGGACGCCGTAGGCGCCCGGTACAGTACTCTGTACGCGGCAGGGACTCGGTACAGTGCTCCACGCACAGTTGGCATTCGGTACGGTGCTCTCCGTACTCTAAGTGCTCGGTCCAGAGCCCCGCACCCCGTAGGTGCTCCGTACGCAACTTCACGCCTTGCAGGTGCCCGGTCCGTACCGTCGGCGACGGACGATCCGGGGGCCGGGTGATAACGTTGGTAACCGTTAAGCGCTCACTACGTGCGGAGCGCTGTTCTGAGCGCTGGGGGAGACACGGGGCGATCGGGCCGTCCCACGTGAGGCTCCCGGTTAATCCCCATTCGACAGATGAGGGAACCGAGGCACGGAGAAGCTAAGTGACTCGCCCACGGTCACACAGCTGACAGGTGGCGGAGCGGGGATTCGCACTCATGACCCCCGACTCCCAAGCCCGTGCTCTTTCCGCTGAGCCACGCTGCTCCTCTAGCCGCATCTGCCTTTTCCCTGCTTCCCCAACCGGGCTCGCAGAAGCAGGTAGGCTAGGGGCCTAGGCGTGCTGGCTTCCTGAGGCTTTTGCCCTTCCGAAACATGGTTCTTACCTCAAATCTTTGCCCTCGAGCCCCGGACGAGAGCGAGAGCCGGGTGTCCGCCACTGCTGGGTAAGGAACTGCTGGTTGGCCAGGCCGGGTGGCCCTGACCGGGTGTTGAAGTTCCTCTATCTCCTCCTCCTCCCACTGCTCCCGGCGACCGGCCGGGCCATCTCTCTTTCCCTCCCTCCCTCAGTAAATCATATTTACGGAGCACTTAGCGGGTGCGGAGCACTGTACTAAGCCTCCCTCCTTCCCTCTGTCCCCGCATCCCTTCCTCTTCTCCCTCCCTTCATTCATTTAACTGTATTTAGTGAGCGCTTACTTTGTGCAGAGCACTGCACTAGGCGCTTGGAAAATACAGTACGGTAATCAAGAGAGACCATCGCTGCCCACGACGGGCTTTCGGTCTTTCCTTCCTCCCCTCTGACCCTCCATCCATCCCTCCCTCCCTCCCGTCTTCCTCCCCCCGAGCTGGCAGGCGGATCCGGAGTCGCGGCCGAGGGACCCTCGGCCACACCGCGGAGATGGGAAACCACGGGCAGGGAATGGGCGGATTTCTCTCAGGAGGAGCCTGCGGGGATCGGGAAGGGTCGCCGGCGGTTCGCTTGAAAGAAATGAGGGCACAACCCCCAGAGGATCAGAGATCCACCCCGGGCACGTCTCCGTACGGCCCCGCCTCTTTCTCAGAAGGCAACGCGTTCCGTTCTGGGAGCCGCCGTCGAGCCCGGATGCTCACTTGTGTCACCTGAGGGGAGGAAGGGGGTTTGCTCGAGTTGGGACGCTGGGCGGACAGATGCCCTAAAATAGATCACTGTTCTGGATCACGTCCCACTTCCACGCAGAAAAGCCCCCCCCCCCCCCCCAGATACCGGTGCCCCGTGTGAGGGCGGGGGCTGGCGAGGGGCGAGGATGCAGGGGGTGGGAGGAAGGAGCGGAATCCGGGGTTCAGGTGGTGGGATCAGCGAGCTCTGCGTGGCCCGGCTCTTCGGGACAAGGCGGCCGCCGTTCCCAAGGCTCTCCGGTTGGTTTCCGTAAAGCCTCGACGCATCGTTCCTTCTGCTTCGGCTGCGTGAGGGTCCCATCTTCCGTATCGACTTCCCACGGAACGCTTACCGCCCTTCAAGGTGTGACCCGGGTCTCCGGCTGATTCCTTGCCGTCACGGCCCTAGGATTTCGGAATGGGAAAGGAGGTGGGGGCGGGGCGGGAGCCGAGGAGGAGGGGGCCGGGAGGGGGAGAGGGGAGAGATGAGATCAAGGCGAGGGAAAGCAGCGCAGGCCCCGAGCCCCGGCGGCTCACGGAGCGTTGGTTTGAGAACCTGCTTGCTGAGATGGCGCCACGGTCTCTGGCTTCTGGACCGTCGAGGGGCAGCGTGGCCCTGGAGCGGTCCGGGGAATCCCCGATGTCGGCATCCCATCCGTGGCAAGGGAGAAGTTCTTTCCTTTGTAATAATAATAACGGCGATGATGATGGCATCTGTTAAGTAACTTACTATGGGCCAAGCGCCGTTCCAAGCGCTGGGGCGGATGCGGGCTCATCGGGTCGTCCCACGTGGCCCTCCCAGGCTTAAAGCCCATTTTGCAGATGAGGTAACTGAAGCACAGAGAAGTTAAGTGACTTGCCCAAAGTCACACAGCCGCTCGGGGGCGGAGCTGGGATCGGAACCCGCGACCTCTGACTCCTACGCCCGGGCTCTTTCCGTTAAGTCACGCTGCACAGTGAAGTGGCGGAAAGCTCACCGACCGTGAGCAGGGACGATGATGATAATCACTGTGGTATTTGCTGAGCGATGTATCGGATACTCTGTGCAGCACTGGGGTAGATACGAGGGATTCGGGTTAGACACCGTCCCCGTCCCACATAGGGCTCACCGTCTTAACCCCCATTTTACAGATGAGGGAACTGAGGCACAGAGAGGTCAAGTGACTTGCCCCGAGCCACAGAGCGGACGAGCGGCAGAGCCGGGTTTAGAAACCAGGTGCTCTTGTCTCCCGTGCCCAAGCTCGATCCACGTGTAGCAGAGAGAGGAGATGGAAATAATGATGTTGGTATTTTTTAAGCGCTTACTAGGGGCAGGGCCCTGTTCTAAGCGCTGGGGTGGATACGGGGTAATCAGGTTGTCCCACGTGAGGCTCGCAGTTAATCCCCAGTTTACAGGTGAGGGAACTGAGGCCCAGAGAAGTGAAGTGACTTGCCCACGGTCACACAGCTGCCGGGCGGCAGAGCCGGGAGTCGAACCCGTGACCTCTGACTCCGAAGCCCGGGCTCTTCCCCCCGAGCCGCGCTGCTTCCCGAGATAGAGAGGCATCTTGGTTTTGTAGTCGTGTGGGGTTTCCGGCGAAGGGGGCTGAGTCTCAGGCCCTGAGCCTGGACAGAAGGGAAGGAGGGAGGGAAGGGATGGAATCGACCGGTGATAGTTACCGAGTGTTCCCCGGGTGCAGAACCTGCGACTAGGCACTTGGGAAAGCACAGTAGATCTGGTCTAACATGGTCCCTGGCTTCAAGAGTGGGAGGGAGGGTGTAATTTTCTCCACTTTACAGATGAGGAAGCTGAGGCCCAGAAAGGCGGCGTGTCTCGCTCAAATCCCAAGAACACCAGGCGGTGATCGTTTCCTAAACGAATGTTTCAGGAGGCAGCTCGAGTTTAGCTCAGTTGCCGGATGGAAAACTCCGCTGTCCGGTCCTTATCTGAGGAGTTGGGCTGGGGGGGGGGCGGGGGGTGGGGGGAAGAAGGTAATTTGGGAAGACATCCCGGAGGAAGTGGGTTTCGGTAGGGCTTCGAAGGAAGGGAGGGATACGGTTTGGTACGTGGAATGGGGAGAATATTTCGGGCAGGGGAAGGAATGGGAGAGCGATAGGTTGAGCGTGACACGTGGACAAAGGCGTACTGGGGCAAGCATTTAGTTCGGGGTTCTGTGCACGGGAAGCATTCGATATGTAGCCCACGAATTGACTGATTGTCACTGCGGTGTGCAAGACCGGGCTGAAAGGTTAGAAGGCGTCTGATGGTAGTAATGATAATGGTGGTATGTGCCAGGCACTGTACTAAGCCCTGGGATGGATACAAACGAATTGGGTTGGACCCAGTCCCCGGCCCATGTGGGGCTCACGATTTCAATCCCCATTTTACAGACGAGACAACTGAAGCACGTAGAAGGGAAGTCGCTTGCCCAAAGTCGCACGGCGGAATAGCAGCAGGACCAGGATTAGAATTTACGACCTTCTGACGCCCAGGCCCGTGCTCTGTCCGTTATGCCGTGTTGCTTCTCAGTAGTCCTCAGTGAGCTGTCCCATGCCCTCCATGACATCCTAAAGGTATCTGTCTACCCCAGGGCTTAGAACAGCATTTGACCCATGGTAAGTGCTTAACGAATCCTATAATTATATATTATATCAATAATTGTATTATATATATATATAAATCTGCCTCTTCTGGACTAGACCTGGGGCTCCATGAGGTTGGGAGGCAGGTTTTCCCCAGGAGCCCCTAGTTTACCCCGGCGCTTAAAACAGTACTGGGCACATAGTGAGCGCTTAACCAATTCCCCTAGCTATCATTATTTAGTGCCAGTCTCCCTGCCGGTAATCAATAATTGCCCACCGAAATGAAGCGTTTAATCTTACTGTCCAAAAATGGCAAATGGAGCCAGGATATTTTTGAACATTTACTGCAGGGAGATGACTGCATTCAATGCTTCAGAAAGTTCAGTGAAACAGAGTTGGTCATCACAATCCCTGGAGTTTACGGCCTACAGTGGTGTTTACGGGCTACAGTTTCTCTGACTCTTAACAATAATAATTATAATGCTAATAATGATTATGATAGTATTAGTGAAGCACGTACCGTGTACTAAGCGTTGTTCTAAGCTCTGGGGTCGATGCAAGATAATGGGGTCAGATACAGTCCCTGTCCCATTTGGGACTCGCGGTCTAAGTAGAAGGGAGAACTCGTAATTTATCCTTCCGTTACAGATGAGGAAACTGAGGCACAGAGAAGTTAAGTGCCTTGCCAAAGGTCTCACAGAAGGCAGATGGCTGAGCCGGGATTAGAACTCAGGTCCCATGACTCCCAGGCCTATATTTTTGCCACTCCGCAATGGGAAGGGTCTTCGGGTCTAACCTGATTATTTGCTATCTTTTCCCAGTACTTAATACAGGACTTGGCACATAGTAAGAGCTTAACAAATACCACAGTTATAATTTTTATTATCATAATAATATTATTATTCTTAAACAGACAGGCGGGAACATATCTCACATGAGTCACCATCTCAACAAGACGATATAATCGCTTCAGTTTACCACATCTGCAACACGGGGGGATTAAGACCGTGATCCCTATGTGGGACGGGGACGGTGTCCGACCGTGATTAGCTTGTAATAGTAATACTAAGAACGATGGCATCTGTTAAGCGCTTACCACGTGCAAAGCGCTGTCCTGAGCGCTGGGGGGGATACGAGGTGATCAGGTCGTCCCACGTGGGGCTCACGGTCTTGATCCCCATTTTACAGATGAGGTGACTGAGGGTCAGAGAAGCTAAGTGACCTGCCCAAAGTCACACGGCTGACACGTGGCAGAGCCGGGATTAGAACCCGTGACCTCTGACCCCCAAGCCGGGGCCCTTGCCGCTGAGCCACGGTACATTGGCCGGCACATAGTAAGCACTCCCGACTCTGCCCCCCGTCGGCCGTGTGACCGTGGGCAGGTCACTTCACTTCTCCGTGCCTCAGTTCCCTCATCTGTAAAATGGGGATGAAGACCGTGAGCCTCACGTGGGACAACCTCATTCCCCTGTATCTACCCCAGCGCTTAGAACGGTGCTCTCTCTGCACGCAGTAAGTGCTTAACGAATACCAACATTATTTATTATTATTATTATTATTATTATTATTAAATGCCCTGCCAAAAAAAAATTGCACTCATGGACTGGTTCTATTAAGCTCTGGGAGCTTCTTTCTCTTTTCTTGTCTAGATCTGGGGTATGGAGAGCTCCTTCAAACACTCGCTCCTTTCCCTTCAAGTCGCTTCACTTCTCCGGGCCTCAGCTACCTAATCTGTCAAATGGGAATAAAGTCTGTGAGCTTCGGGTGGGACAGGGACTGTGTCCAACCCGCTTTGCCCGTATCCACCCCGGCGTTTAGAAAAGTGCCCGGCACGTAGTATGTGTTTAACGAATGGCACAGTTATTATTAGTATTATTCTCCCTTGATTTCTCTCTGTCTCAGTAACCTCACCCGTAAAATGGGAATCGACACCGGGATCTCTCTGTGTGACAGAGACTTTGTCCGACCCAAGTGTCATGTTTCTACTGAGAAGCAGCGTGGCTCAGCGGCAAGAGCCCGGGCCTGGGAGTCCGAGGTCATGGGTTCTGACCCCGGCCGCGCCGCCCGCCGGCCGTGTGACTTTGGCCAAGTCACTTTACTTCTCTGGGCCTCAGTGACCTCATCTGTAGAATGGTGATTAAAACTGTGAGCCCCACGTGCGACAACCTGATCACCTCGTATCCCCCCCAGCGCTTAGAACAGTGCTTTGCTCACAGTGCTTTGCTTATTACTCTAGTGCTTAGTACAGTGCCTGGCACATAGTAAGCGCTTAACAAATACTACAGTTATTAGCCCAGAATTCACACAGCAGGCTGTGCTAGAAGCTGTCCCTTCTTTTTGGAACAAACCCTTGATCCAAACAGAGTTAGGGAGAGAGGGCTGAGAAGAGGGAAGGGAAGAGGAAGGTGAAGAAGAGAGGCCGTTGGCGGGAACGGGAGAAGGCAGGAAGGAGGAAGCAGGGGAACGCGATGTCTCGGAAACAAAGCATCCCCCGTAAGGTCCAGCCGGAGGGACTCCCTGATCGTCTCGAAGATGATAGTGACAATAATAATAATGTCGGTATCTGTTAAGCGCTTACTAGGTGCAGAGCACCGTTCTAAGCGCTGGGGTAGACACAAGGGAATCAGGTTGTCCCACGTGGGCCTCACAGTCTTCATCCCCATTTTACAGCTGAGGTAACTGAGGCCCAGAGAAGTGAAGTGACTCGCCCGAAGTCGCACGGCTGACCAGTGGCAGAGCCGGGATTCAAACCCGTCCTCTCTGACTCCAAAGCCCGGGCTCTTTCCGCCGAGGGCTGCGGGGGGAGATCGTCGATCGGCTGGGTTTCACTCCTCCCGCCGACCGGGCTAGGGAAAGGAGGCCTTCCTTGGCAGCAAGAGGGAGGTAGGTTAGACTTGAAGAGCTCCCTCACGGCGTGAGTGATAATTCCGGGCCAGGCCGGAAAGGGAGGGAAGAGGAATCGCCAACCCCGAGATCGTCTGGAATCGGTTAAGGACGCGGTCCTTCCTCCAGCCGGGAGACTAGACGAGATGTCATTTGGAGGTACTGAACTTCTTCCGTGCCTATCGACTGCCTGCCGGTGCTGGTTTTGCTGGCAGGGAGGGAATCCGAACCCACAGGCGAAAGGAGGTCGCCGGAGGGTAAACTATCCTCTGTGCTTTAGAACGGCATCGTTTTGGCATTTTAGAACAAGATCGGGAGCGGAAAATGGAATTTCCAAATGCCAGCCCCCGTAGGGTCCGAGCTGCCGGGGAGATGCACGGACAGACGCTCCTAACTCCGCATCTGGGGGGAAGGGGTTCACCTGCAGCCCAGATGCACAGTCAATCGGTGGTATTCGTCGAGCACTTTCGGCGGGCCCGACGCCGTACTGAGGGCTCGGGGGAGTCTGAGGCGGTAGAATGGGTGGACTCAAGCCCTTTCTGGGTAGACAGCCACGTATCAGTGGCGATCGTGCAAGATTGCAAGCAACGCGGGGGTAGGGATGGTAGAGCACGGGCCCGGGAGTCAGAAGGATCTGGGTTCCAGTCTCGGCTCCGCCACTTGTCTGCCCGGTGACCTCGGGCCAGTCACTCCGCTATCCCGCCTCTGCCACTTGTCGGCTGTGTGACGGTGGGCAAGTCACTTCGCTTCTCTGTGCCTCAGTTCCCTCATCTGTAAAATGGGGATTGAGACTGTGAGCCCCGCGTGGGACAGCCTGATGACCCTGGATCTCCCCAGCGCTGAGAACAGTGCTCCGCACATAGTAAGCGCTTAACAGATACCAACATTCTTCTTCTTCTTCTTCTCTGGACCTCAGTTACCTCATCTGGAAAACGGGGCTTCAGACTGTGAGCCCCAAGCGGGACAACCTGATTGCTCTGTATCTACCCCAGTACTTAGAACAGCGCTTGGCGCCTAGTAAGTGCATAACAAATACCACAATTATTATTATTTTTGCTGAACTCCCCCGAACCCTTGGTCCACCGGTCTATTCACGGGAGGGGCCTAGTAAGTACCGCGGCCGACTGATCGGAAGAGGCGAGGAATCCGGGGCACCACCTGTTTCCAATTTGGATCCTGAAGTCATTATAATTCCCGGGACACTAAAGGCGGAGGTTCTGAAGGTCGAAGGGCGTGACCCAACGGGTTTCCCTTCTCTCCTCAAATCCCTGCAGCGCCGTGGCCAAGTCCAAGCTACAGACTCACAAAGCGCCCCTCTCTCGTCTCACGCGGAGGTTTCGCCTAGTGGAAGGAGCACGGGCCTCGGCGTCAGAGGACCCGAGTCCTAATCCCTGCTCCGCCACGTAACCTCCTCTGTGACCTCGGGCAAGTCGCTTAATAATAATAATAATGATGTCGGTAGCGGTTAAGCGCTCACTACGTGCAGAGCGCTGTTCTAAGCGCTGGGGTAGATACCCGGGAAGCGGGTTGTCCCACGTGAGGCTCACAGTTAATCCCCATTTTACAGATGAGGTAACTGAGGCAAAGAGAAGCGACTCGCCCACAGTCGCGCAGCTGACAAGTGGCAGAGCCGGGAGTCGAACCCGTGACCTCTGACTCCGAAGCCCGGGCTCTTTCCACCGAGCCACGCTGCTTAACTTTTCTGGGCCTCAGTTCCCTCGCCTGTAAAATGGGGATTCCAAACTTCCTTAGACTTCCTGATTAAGTCCTCATTTCCTCACCTCCCACTCCCTTCCGTGTCACCCGGATCCGTTCCCTTTATTCATCACCCCTCCTCAGCCCCACGGCACTTATATACATACCTGAAATTTATTTATTTATATTAATGTCCGCCTCCCCCTCTAGACTGTAAGCTCACCAAGGGCAGGGTGTGTGTCTGTTACTGTTTTACCCTGCGCACGGTAAGCGCTCAATAAATACGACCGATTGATTGATCGATTAGACTCTGAACCCCCCGGGGGGCGGGGGGGAGGAATTGTGTCTGAGAGCACTTAGTACAGTGCCTGGCACATAGCAATCACTTAGCAAATACCATCATTGTTATTATTATCTTGTATCTACCCAAGTGCTCCGTACAGCGCCTGGCACATAGTAAGCGGTTAAATGCCATTAAGAAAAAACCCCAAAAACAGAACCCAGAAAAGGGGAGCTATGGGAGAGCTCATCGATCAATCGATCGATGGTATTCATTAACTGCCAACTATGTGCAGCGCACTGTACTGAACGCTTGGGAGGGTACAACAGAATTAACAGACATATCCCTTGCCTTTAAAGAGCTTACAACCTAGAGAGGGAGCCAGATAGTACTCTGAGTAAATAAGTAATTTAAACCATATAATTTAAAGATATGTACATAAGTGCCCGGGGGGTTTGGGGTGGGGTGAATCCTGACTGTCCGAAGGGCACAGATCCCAATGCAGAGGCGACCCAGAAGGGAGAGCGAGCTAGGGTATAATAATGTTGGTATTTTTTAGGCGCCTACTACGACGCAGAGCACCGTTCTAAGCGCTGGGGTAGGTACAGGGAAATCAGGTTGTCCCACGGGAGGCTCACGGTCCCCATCTGTACAGGTGAGGTCACGAGGCACAGAGAAGTTAAGTGATTTGCCCACGGTCACACAGCTGACAAGCGGCAGAGCCGGGATTGGAACTTGGGGAAGGCCCCTCAGAGGGGACGTGACCCCGATAACGCTTCGAAGGTAGCGGGAGTGATGGGCCGGTGTGGACGGAGGGGGAGGGAGATCCGGGATGCATAGAGGATGTGGGAAAGGGGTCGGCCGCGAGATAGAGGGGCAGCGTGGCTCGGTGGAAAGAGCCCGGGCTCGGGAGTCGGAGGTCATGGGGTCTGACTCCCGGCTCTGCCACTCGTCAGCTGTGTGACCTTGGGCGAGTCACTTCACTTCTCTGGGTCGCAGTTCCCTCATCTGTAAACTGGGAAGAAGACCGTGAGCCTCACGTGGGGCAACCTGATTCCCCTGTATCTACCCCAGTGCTTAGAACAGTGCTCGGCACATAGTGAGCGCTTAACAGATACCGACATTATTATAGACGAGATGGGGGCACAGTGAGCCAGGTGGTGCTAGAAGAGGGGAGTGTGCGGGCTGGGCTGTAGGAACGGATCAGCGAGGCGAGGTAGGGGGGAGCGAGCCGATTGCCCGCTTTCAAGCCGATAGTAAGGACTTTCTGTTTGATGAGCTTCGATCCTTAGACCCTTTACGCATTCGATATTCACCGCACCCTCGGCGCCCCCCCCCCCCGCCCGTCTGTCCACATCCCTAACGTATAGAGAAGCAGCGTGGCTCGGTGGAAAGAGCCCGGGCTCGGGAGTCGGAGGTCATGGGTTCGAATCCCGGCTCGGCCACTTGTCAGCCGGGTGACTGGTGACAAGTCACTTCACTTCTCTGGGCCTCAGTGCCCTCATCTGTCAAATGGGGATGAAGACCGTGAGCCTCACGTGGGACAACCTGATTACCCGGTATCTACCCCGGCGCTTAGAACGGTGCTCTGCACATAGTAAGCGCTAAACAGCTACCAACGTCATCATTATTATTATTTTTATTAATACCCGTCGCCCGCTCCGGAATGTAAGCTCCTCGTGGGCAGGGAACGGCTCGACCAGCTCTGTTGAACTGTACTCTCCCGAGCGCATGGCAAAGTGCTCTGCGCACGGTAAGCGCTCAATAAATACCATCGAGGATGGATTGAACTCAGGGCTGCGCTCCACCTGCCCTTCCCCTGTCCATTTTGAGCTGGGATTTCTGTGCGGATCTATCAGACGGTCATATTTATTGAATGCCTACCGTGTGCGGTGTGTTCCGTACTGTCTCTTGACTGGCGCCTCTCCAAGGAGGAGAACGCTGCGACCGTTGCGGGAGTCTGGAGTCGGCAGGAATCGTGGAAGAGGCTCTCTAGGAAAAATCAAGCTGTCATTTAGGAAGGCGGCAGTCATGAGAAACGGGCTCTTTGGGCCCAATCAGGCAATTAATGGTATTTATTGAGCGCTTACTGTGTGTAGAGCTCTGTACTAAGCGCTTGGGAGAGCATAATGCAACAGGATTAGTGGAAATGCTCCCCGCCCATAACGAGTTTACGGTCTAGAGGGGCAGACAGACAATATAAATAGTTTTTAATGTGTAACTTGAATAATACGATTTTAATGCCGGACAAACGTGTCCAAAGGCGGGAGAAAATGAGAGCGGCTGAAGAGTGAGAGGAGCAGCGTGGCTCAGTGGAAATGGCCCGGGCCTGGGATTCAGAGGACGCGGATTCTAATCCCGACTCCGCCACTTGTCTGCTGTGAGACCTTCGGCAAGTCACTTAACTTTTCTGGGCCTCAGTTACCTCATCTGTAAAAAGGGGGTTAAGGCTGTGGGCCCCACGTGGGACAACCTGATTACCTTGTAACTACTGCAACGCTTAGAACAGCGCTTGGCACATAGTAAACGCTTAACAAATACCATCACAGAGGAGCAGCGTGGCTCAGTGGAAAGAGGCCGGGCTTGGGAGTCAGACTGGGTCATGGGTGCTAATCCCGGATCCGCCGTTTGCCAGCTGTGTGACTTTGGGCAAGTCCCTTCACTTCTCTGTGCCTCAGTTCCCTCATTTGTAAAATGGGGATTAAAACTGTCCCATGTGGGACAACCTGATCACCTCGTATCCCCCCGGCGCTGAGAACGGTGCTTGGCACATAGTAAGCGCTTAACAGATACCACCATTATTATTTATTATTAAGGGATGGGGCTGGCAGGGATCGGAGCAGACCGGCCCTTGGCTCCGGAGTCTCCACCACTCCAGCTTCTGGGCTAACGTACCCCTCCCCAAATGGCCTATTTTGGGTCTTTCATAACTGCAGAGCCATGCGTGGGCCCGATGGAAAACTGGCCGGTCAGCTTTGCCCTGGAGAGTGAGTGTAAGCTCGTAATGGGCAGGGAATGTGTCTTCTGATTCTGTTGCGTTCTACACTGCCAAGCGCTTAGTACGGTCCTCTGCACGCAGTAAGCCCTCGGTAAATACAATTAATTAATTGATTGATTCCTCGTGCCCTCCGGAAGCAGGCAGGGCATGGAAACTGTGGCCATCTCAAGGGCTGATCGTTTTCTCTTTTCCCACCCTGATTTGCTCCCTTTCTTCACCCCTCAGCCTTCCAGCACTTATATATGTATATGTAATTTATTTGTTTATATTTATTTGTCTCCCCCTCTGGACCGTAAGCTCACTGTAGGCAGGGAATGTGCTGCACTGTTATACCGTACTCTTCCGAATGCTTAGTACAGTGCTCTGCACACTATAAGCATTCAATAAATATGACTGATTGCTTGATTTGCACAGAAATCCCAGCTCAAAAGGGTTAGGGGAAGGGTAGGCGGAGAGCAGCCCTGGTTCAATCAGTCATCAGTGCTATTTACTGAGCACTCGCTGCGTGCGGAGCACTGTGCTATGTGCTTGGGAGAGTGCAATGCAACGGAGTTGGGAGACCCGTTCCCTGCCCACGAGGAGCTTACAGGCTAGAGGGGGTGACAGATGTTAATATAAATGAATGCATTAGGGATATGGGCGTAAGTGCGGTGGGGCCGAGGGGGCGGCGAATAGCAAATGCGTAAAGGGTACAGATCCAGGCGCGTAGGTGACGCGGAAGGGAGAGGGAGTAGGGGAGAAATGAGGGCTTCAGGAGAACTCACGGAGGCAAGAAAAATCCCAAATGAAATCATTTCTCTACACGACATCCCCCAAGGAAGGATTATGTATTTAGAAAGCTGCTTGTGGAACATTTATAATTATTTTAGTATTAAGCAAGCATTTATGTACCATGCACTGCGCTCAGAACTGGAATAGATACACGATAATCGGATCGGACCGTCCTTTTCTCGGATGGAGCTCACCCTCTAAGATGGAGGGAGGGCAGGCATTTTATTCCAATTTTACTGACAAGGAAACGAAGACACACGGAAGTGTGACTTTCCTGAGGTCACCCTCTGCATATGCCGGGATGCGTAATACCATCAATAGAGTTCAAATAATTCAACTCTTCCTCATAAAATACCAGCGAAGCAAGGGCAAGTTATATTAGTTCCATTTTATTACCCTTGGGAAAACAGAGGCCCAGAGAGGTGAAATGACCTGCTCGAGGTCACCAGAGCCAAGATCAGTCTCCAAGTCTACGGCCGCTTCCATCGGGATTACGACCACGGTCTTCTCGACTCTTCCTGGTTCGTCTTCTTTTTTACTCCGTATCAGGTAGAGTTCCGCAGGTAATTTTTCCGGCGCTACACGGAAGTCTCATTTTGACACCTGTCCCACATGGTCTAACCTCACGATCTCACAACATATCCCGGGGGGCCGGTCCCCTTGTGGGAAGGGCAGAGGCATAGAATGCAATACTCAAATGGTTATTATTGTGGTATTTATTAAGGACTTACTCTGGGACCAAGCACTGTGCTGGGTCCTGAGGTAACCGTAAAAAAATCAATTAAGACAAAGACCACGTTCCGTAAAGGACTGATGATCCCATAGCCAATAATGGCAATGGCACATTCGTGGCAAGCAACGTGGTTCAGTGGAAAGAGCCCGGGCCTGGGTGTCAGAGGTCATGGGTTCGAATCCCAGCTCTGCCGCTTGTCAGCTGTGTGACTGTGGACGAGTCACTTCACTTCTCTGTGCCTCTATTCCCTCATCTGTAACATGGGGATGAAGACCGTGAGTCTCAGGTGGGACAACCTGATTACCCTGTATCTACCCCAGCGCTTAGAACATTATACCAATACCAACATTATTATTATTATTCGTTTGCCAATATGTACACTGAGGGAGGCAGTGATGGATGAGGTGGCCAAGACAGAGTGTTAATCGCGAAAGGCTTCCTAGAGGTGGCGGGCTTTGAAGGGGAGGGTTGGGCTTGGCGAGGCTGAGTTAAGAGGAGGTTCCAGGAATGGTGAAGAAGCGACGTGGTTCAGTGGAAGGAGGCTGGGTCTGGGAGTCAGCAGATCTGGATTCTAATCCTCCCCCTGCCACTTGTCTGCTGTGTTACCTTGGGTAAATTACTTAACGGGAAGCGGGGTGGCCTACTGGATAGGGCACGGGCTAGGGAGTTAGAAGGCCACGTGGGTTTTAATCCCAGCTCCGCCACTTCCCTGCTGTGTGACCTTGGGAAAGTCGCTTCACTTCTCTGTGCCTCGGTTGCCTCATCTGGAAAAGGTCATTACAACTGTGACACCCATGTGGGACCTGGACTGTATCCAACCGGATTATCTTCTATCTATTGTACAGTGCTTGGCACATAGTAAGCGCTTAACAAACACCATTAAAAGAACCAAACTTCTCTGGGCCTCATCTATAAAACGGGGTCTCGACCCCCGTTTTCCCTCTTACTTAGGTTGTGAGCCCCGTGTGGGACTGGGACTGTGTCCAACTTGAGAATCTTGGATTTACCCCAGTGCTTAGCACTACATCTGGTACGTAGTAGGTACTTAAGTACCACAGTTATTACTGGTCTTATTAATACTAGTGACTGTGTGAGAAATGTCTCTTAGGCGGAGAGTGAACGAGGAACCGGGCGAAGGAGCTTGTTTGGGCAGGGCAGAGAGGGCAAGTGGGAGAAAAGAGGCAAAGGGGACACCACCGGAAGAGTACGGGTACCTACTTCGGTGCCCTGCACACAATAGGTGCCCGATAAATACCGTAGCGTGATTGATTGATTCATTCATTCAATAATATTTGTTGAGCGCTTCCTGTGTGCAGAGCACTGTACTGAGCGCTTGGAATGTACAGGTCGGCAACAGATAGAGACAGTCACTGCCCTTTGACGGGCTTACGGTCTCATCGGGGGAGACGGGCGGACGAGAACAGTAGCAATAATTGCAATATTTGCAATAGCAGTAGATTGATCGTGGGAGCCAGTTGGTTGTGCCCGAATAGATACGACCTTAGTTGAAGGAGCCCCTGCCTTGGCACTCTCGTTCCCAAGGAAGTTTAATACATGGAGACTGGGGACAGGGTTCTGGATTGGGTGAGAACCAGCTCAAACCTGGGCCCTGGATAGAAGCCCAACCATTTCTCAGCCACCTCAGGGTGGAACAACTCTACTCTCCCCCGCCAACCTTCCCTCTCACCCCCACGTTGGGCCTTCTTTAGGTTCTGGGATGCCGAGAGGTGATAGAAAGAGGGAGAGGCAGGTCCCGTCAGGAAAGTGGACTCTGCTGACAGCTTGGATGAGCGGAACCCGGGCCGAATATCCCTCTTGTCAAGAACACCTGCATTTTGGGCGTTTTCTCGCCCTCCACCCCCACCGCCAAAGGATCTCACGATGCCCCATCCATCGTCCCCCGTACTGAAATAAGAACACGTTCGGGAGCGAGATTCATCTGAGTCGACGGAAATCTCCGACAGATATTATGAGAGAAGACATCTCTGACAGTGTGTAATATCCTAAATGTGTTTCCATATGTTGTATGATTGTTCTAGGCATTGTCTGGGGATCAGGGCTGACAGATGGGCTAAAACAGGACCACATACCCTTTCAGAAACGGGAAATTCTTCAGAAGTCGGCAGCCTGCTAGGGCTTCTTCCGATCTGTCGACGCGGGGCCCTGGAGCTGAGCGTCGCCAACGGACGTTGGCAAATTGTCCTTCGACTCCTCCTGGCTTGGAGTGGGCTCCCTCTTTATATCCGACAATCACTCTCCCCACTTTCAAAACCTTATTTCAGGCACATCTTCTCCAAGAGGCCTTCCCTGACTAAACCTAAGAAGCAGCGTGGCTCCGTGGAAAGAGCCCGGGCTTGGGAGACAGAGGTCATGGGTTCGGATCCCGGCTCCGCCGCTTGTCAGCTGGGTGACCGTGGGCGAGTCGCTTCACTTCTCTGCGCCTCAGTCGCCTCATCTGTCAAATGGGGATGAAGACTGTGAGCCTCACGTGGGACAACCTGATGACCCTGTTTCTCCCCCAGTGCTTAGAACGGTGCTCTGCACATAGTAAGCGCTTACCAAATACCAACATTAAACCTGTAAGCTTAGTACTGTAAGCTGTACTTCGTTTAGCTCAGCACTACAGTGCTATAGAAGCAACATGGCATGGTAGATAGAGCCCGGGCCTGGGAGTCAGAAGGTCATGGGTTCTGATCCCGGCTCTGCCGCGGGTCTGCTGTGTGACCTCGGGCAGGTCTCTTCAAGTCTCTTCGTCTTAGTTACCTCGTCTGTAAAACGGGGATTGAGACTGTGAGCCCCACCTGATTTGCTTGTACCCATCCCAGCGCTAAGTACAGTGCCTGACACGTAGTAAGCGCTTAACACATACCATCACTATTATTCTATTATAATAATAAGCCCCATATATGTAATATATTATATTATAATAATGATAATTAGCCCTCACTTCCTCTTCTCCCACTCCCTTCTGCATCACTTGCACTTCGATTTGCACCCTTTATTCCTTCCTTCCTCAGCCCCACAGCACTTATGTCCATGTCTGCGATTTATCATTTATATTAACGTCTCTATCCCCCTCTGACCTGTAAGCTTGAGAGACTGCTAACTCTGTCACACTGTACTCTCTCCCAAGTGCTTAGTACAGCACACTGCCCACAATAAGTGCTCAGTAAATACGATTGATTGATTAATTGATTCAACTGTGGCTGGAGATGTCTGTGAAAAGGCAGTTTGTGTGAGCTTTGTGGCCTAAAACATTCCCTCGGCGCATCCTCCTGAAGAAAACCCCGAGTCCCGGGACTCACAAAACCGATCGTGTGCAAGAATCTAAGTAACGTCACCCTGAGTCAGGACAACGGCTAGCCAGCCCAAGCGTCTGACAGTTCCTGCCTTCGACCCCCTGTCCCGATGATGTGATTGACGGCTGCCCTTCTTAGCACAGAGGGCTTATGGTCAGGACCTCCATCTTCAGCTGGGTGACCTCGAGCAAGTTACTCGACATCTCCGAGCCTCTGTTTCTTCGTCCGTGAAACGGGGACGAAAACAATCCTTGCCACCCCTTTTCTTCCCTCAGCAAAATCGAGTGAATCTGAGTGATGGTGGAGGCTTGCATGGCCCGAAGGGTTGTTTTTGGACGGGATTTTTCCAGTGGAAAATTCTTCTTGCGATCTGAATCTGTGTGGAGTTAATCTATCCCACGGGGCCAATCCAGGCTTGCTGGGAGAAGCCGTGGGCAAACAGGGAAACGTTTCTGGAGAGCGTTGCGCTAGTCCATGCCAGTTGAGTCATCTTGACGCTGAGCGAACGGAAAATTAGAAGGCATCGTCTCACCTTCTTCCCTTTGGAAGCTTTTAGAACTGCCTTGAAATCAAATCCCTCGTTATCGGTGCGGAGATGCGTTATCTGGGGAAGAAATCCTATTGGCTGGGGAATTGTGGATGGCTTTTTTTATGAAATATTTGCTGCAAATGGCTGTGTGGAACTAATCAGTGCGAGATGAAAGCTTGCCAATGCCTGTTGAAAAGTTAATTCACATCGTATCCAGTTTTAACCTCCTTTTCTGCACCGACTACAATAATTTGCATTTTTCTGTTATAAATTAGCTCTAATCGTACAGTTTCCTTGCTCTGGAATTTTATTTTTTTTTAATGTCTCGGATGGGATCCCGTGCACCAATTCTGACCCTGGGTAATTTTACGCAGATTCTCAAAATCTCTCTTCTCTCACGCTCCAATCATTGATCGGAACTTGATTTCGAAAGCCCGGCTCTGCTAGCTGCAGTCTCGAGTTGCCTTCTCGTCCCCCAGGCTGTATATTGTGTCTGGTTTTTGTCGGCATAATTTTTCCACACAGGGCGTGAATTCTTTATTGTAGCTAGCTAGATAAAATACTACAGCCGGCATCCCCCTCACCCCGGGACTCTAAGTGGGAGAGTAGTCAGACAGTTATTGCTCGTAAATGGATTTTAAATGGGATATCTCTGCAGACACTGCATCGTGGTATTCCCCATTTGCAGAAACTAGCGGTATCTGTTTCCATTTTCTCTAACACGTAACCTTGGTGAGCAGAGACACATCATCATCATCATCGTCGTCGTTGTCATAGACAGCCCTGATCAAGTGCCTACTGTGTGCCGAGCACTGTGCTCGGAGGGACAGACGGAACAGTCCTAAGCGTGATTCTCGCCCTGAGGGATTTGCAGACTAAGTCGGCAACGCGAGGAGGCTCGCGGGGGAAAAACATTCAATTGTATAACAGCCAAGGGTAGATAAACGTAGGCAGATCAATGAATGCAAAACGAATAGAAAGGAAGTAAAAAGGGACATGCACGAGCATGGATTCAAGGTGACTGCGTTGTTTCCTTGGAAGCCTAGGCGATGCTCTGGGGGCGCCGAAAACTGGGATACGTTAACGGAGACGAGACGGGCAGCCACGCCCTGTGGCAGGTAGCCAGTCAAGATGCAGAGATTGGGCAACGTGGTCGAAAAACTCGAGGGGCATTTCTCCTTAGTCGATCGTCGGAGAGGTGTGCATTCGGGGGGTTTGGTCAACCTTGCCACAGAGGACTCAAGAATCCTAGTCGAATGTCTTCGAGGAGTTCCAGAACTCTCCCAGCTCTGAGAATCAGTGAGTTAATCCATCAGGGGTATTTACTGCGCTCTTAAGTATGTTAAATCTCTTAGGCTATAAACTCCGAGGGCAGGGATCAGGTCTATCAACTGTAATATACCTGCCAAATCCTTGTGCTCTTCACAAAGTGAGAGCCCAATAGATACCATCGATTTCGTGCAGAGCACTGTACCAAGTATTTGGTAGAGTATGAGACAGAGTAATTAGAATAATAATTATGATGGTATCTGTTAGGCACTTACTCTGTGTCAGGCACCCTTTGAAGCACTGGGGTAGACACAAGCTAATCAGGTTGGACCCCGTCCCACATGGGGTTCACAGCCTTAATCCTCATTTTACAGATGAGGTAACTGAGGCCCAGAGAAGTGAAACCACTTGCCCAGAGTCACGCAGCAGGCAGATGGCAGAGTTGGGATTAGAACCCAGGTCCTTCTGACCCCCAGGTCCGTGCTCTATCCGCTAGGCCATGCTGCTTCTCGGAGAAAGAGTGTAGAGACAGCCAGTCCCTCCCTTCAGGGACCATGGCATGAGGCAAGGAATCGGGGACAGATGCCCTACTGTACATAACCAGCTCACCTCTGCAGTGAGCGGGGGAGGTGGAGGAAGCTAAAAGGCGGGTTGGACGCTCACACGTGCAAGCCACTTGTTAATTTCAAAGCCAGAGACCGCCAGGAAGCAACAGTAGAAAGCCCGAGGCAGAACAGTTGGAAAATATTTATGTGAGACTGTTGCTCTTTGCTATCTTCTAAGGCCGAGGTGGGATGGGGTGAAAGATACGGAGGCCGAATGGGAAGATGTGACATTTATAAGACTTGCTCTTCTTAAGCTTCCCAGTTTTCTGGGGGTAATTTACCGTTCATTGTTTCTGCTCCACATCTCGTATCAGGAGAGTTTGAACCACCTGGTTCCATTTTTGCCCAAGACACTTTGCCCTTCTCCTCTAAACCAATTAACCATCACACTTCATCTCACCAAGATGAAAGGCTGGCTGAGAGCCAGTTTGCCAAGGCCTCGGGGATAATAGCGTATTGTCTAATAAACCGCCGGGCTTTAAAAATCTCTCCCTGCAACATGGCAAAAAACTTCTGAAGCGGAGGGTATTTATAAGGCTGGGAAGCCCCGTCGTCCAATTGTACCTTACCTCCGCTGACGGGCCCAAGTCGTTTTCTTTCCTCGCTTCTTCCTGCTGCTGCTCCTGCTGTTGCAGGAGGGGGAGGGACAGAGAATGGGACTGGAGTCGTTTCTCCGCTGGAAGCAGGACGCAGATGCTAACAAGTGTCCAGGGTGCTGTGCCGTGGGGCTTGGGCACGCCATCCGATCCTCCCAGAGGTAATCGTTAGGGGCCGAGAGACCCCATTTGGCCCGTTGTGGGCCTCCGGCCTCGCCGCTTTGCCACCTTGGGGGAGTCAGTCAGTCAATCGTATTTATTGAGTGCTTACTTTATGCACAGCACTGTACTAAGCGCTCAGGAGAGTACAGTCCAACAATATAATAGACATATTCCTGCCTACAGCACGCTTACAGTCTAGGGAAGGAGCAGACGTGAATATAAATCAATAAATTCCAGATATTTATGTGAGGGCTGCAGTGCTCTGAGGCTCAGTGGGGTGGATGGATAAGAGGGAGGAATCAGGGTGAGGCAGAAGGGAATGGAAGAAGAGGAAAAGAGGGCTTAGGGAAAGCCTCTTGGAGGAGATATGCCTTCAAAAAGTCTCTGAAGAGTAATTGTCCATGGAATATGAGGAGGGAGGGCATTCCTCAACTCCTCTGTGCCTCATTTACTTCATCTGTAAAATGGGGATCGAGACTGTGAGCCCATGTGGGACAGGGACTATATTCAATCCGATCTACTTGTATCCACCCCAGTGTTTAATTCAGGGCCTGGCACATAGTAAGCGCTTAACAAATACCACAATAATTATTATTATTTTTGGAGGGAAGGCCATCCCTAAGAAGTCTGGGTGTGTTTGCCCTTCGGACGCAGTGACTGCAGCGGATGAGCAAAGGGGGCTTTCGCCAAGCTCATTAAGAGGGCTCAAATCACTTCTTGGATATCAAACAGCTCTTTCGAACCGGCGTTTTAATGATTTAAGAGCAAACGAATGAAGAACACAAGGGATTAGATTTCCTTTGAATTACCCAGGGTTGTAAAAGCACAGAGGAAAAGTGCAAGCTGCATTTGGGAATTTACTGAGTCCCTCCCACAATGTCAAGAAACACCCCCCCCCCCAAAGTTCAAATTCTAAGTTCTTAATGTGCCTGGCAAAATGCGGGCTTCCAATACTGTAAATATTTAATAAGATGACGGGAAACCCAAATGAGTGACGGTTCCACCCTTCTTTTTAATCCAGGCTTCGGCAGCGGGTTGGGTGCTCGATCCTCCTCGATGCCTACATCCGTCAGCTGAGCCTTAAAGCCCACTTGGGCGGTGGGGTGGGGGTGGGCGGGGCGGGTCAATCCATCGATCACTCGAATTTATTGAGTGCTTGTGTGTGCAGAACACTGTACTAAGTCCATGTCTCATCTCTACCTAGGGAGAGTCAGAGGAAAGCACCTGGAGTAAACGTGAGCTGTGAATGTGAATAGTTGGGCTACCGAGGGATTTGCATATTGAAACTTCCCAAGGTCCCGGCTAGACCGTGACCTCCTCCCTGCTGGACTGTAAGCTTCTTGAAGGCAGGGTTCGTGTCTACCACGTAATGTACACTCCCAAGGGCTTAGTTCAAGTGTTGTTCTGTACGGAGTAACGCTCAGTACATACCCCCGATTGACTGGAGGAGACCAGGTTGGTCTTTACATCTTGACTGGACAAAATGGCTGCCCCAATCCTCCCAAGACATCGGGTCTTCCACGCCTGTTCTGATGGATGTCCAAACAACACAGGCAGCTACCAAAATGAAAGAAGAGACGGCAGTGAGATGATTTCACTGAGCAGCCGCTAGAGCTGGCCTGGTGCAGGGCAGATCGGGACACCTGTCGGGGAAAGGAAGGCTTACTTCCGCTGTTTCGGATCTCGGCCTGGCAATCGGAAGAGTAATGCTGGACTGATGTTAGGATAATATTAATAATAATTATGGTACTTGTTAAGTGCTTACTATGTGTCAGGTGCCGTTCTAAGTGCTGGGGTAGATACAAGTTAATCAGGTTGGACACAGTCCCTGTCCCACAGGGGGCTCTCAGTCTTGATCTCCATTTTACAGATGAGGTAATTGAGGCCCAGAGAAGTGAAAGTGACTCGCCCAAGGTCAAACAGCAGGCAAGTGGTGAGCCGGGACTAGAACCCATGTCCTTCTGACTCCCAGGCCTGTGCTCTAACCTCTAAACCAAACTGGATCTAGAGGAATCCTTGAGAGAGATTTAGGAAATCAGATTTCCGCTGTTGGTCCAGGGGAAAGGACACTGCTCTGGCCCGCGGAAGGCTTGGGTTCTAGTCCCGGTTCTGCTTGCAGCTGGCCAATGTGGGCAAAGACAGCTAACGTTCTTTACGATGAGCTGCACCCCTGCCTGCCTGCTTTCTCGCCAAACTCTGTGTCGAAAGGAATATGAATTTCAGGGACGAGATGCTGAGCCATCACTAAAACTACCACCTGTTCCCCTCAAGGACCTAGAGGAAGGAGAACGGGCCCGGGAGTCAGAGGACCTAGGTTCTAATCCCGGCTCCATCACTTGTCTGCTGTGTGATTTGGTCAAGGCACCTAACTTCTCTGTGCCTCTGTTACCTCATCCGTAAAAAAGGGGATTAAGACCATAAAGCCCCATGTGGAACAGGGACTGTGTCCAACCTGATTATCGTGTACCCACCCCAGTGCTTAGTACAGAGTCACATCCTATTTTAGAACTTAGAAACCTAAGATACTCCTGTCTGTCATTTCTACAGCTGTCTTGGCGGCAATTAATCCACAGGCCCACTTCTTGTTCTCACTGAGGAAAGGTTCTTGGTCAGAGGAGAAAGGGGCTTCTACGGTGGTGTTCCCCCCATGAGAATGTGACAGAAGCAGCTTGGTGTAGTGGCTAGAGCCCGGGCCTGGGACTCAGAAGGTCACGGGTTCTAATCCTCACTCTGCCACTTGTTGGCTGTGTGACCTTGGGCAAGTCATTTCACTTCCTCTGGGCCCCAGTTACCTCATGTGTGAAATGGAAACTGAGACTGTGAGCTCCACGTGGGACAGCGACTGTGTCCAACACGATTCGCTTGTATCCATCCACGCACTTAGTGTGGTGCCTGGCACATAGTAAGCGCTTAACAAATACTACACAATTATTATTATTATTCTTCTTAATAATTCCAAAGGACAGACTTAGACAAGACAGAGGCTGCAATTGGGAGGTGGACCCGAAATCTTGTCCTTGAGGCAGATTTGTTTGGCTGAGGGTCAAGGAAGGGCAGTCCCTCTGCTAGGAGGCTAGCACAGTGCCCTGTATACCGTAAGCGCTCACTAAATACCACTGATTGATTGAGAAACCATCCTGACCTCGAAGGGAAAAGCATCTAGGAAAGAGCTCATCCTTGCAGTGTTTCTTCAGGTTTGAGTCCAGGGATATACCTTCTATGTCATCCTGACTGAAAATCTTTCAACATAGAGATGACTGAGCCCCCTCAGAGGTGGGGGCTTTTTTATGGTATTTGTTAAGCACTTACTATGCGCCAGGCACTGTACTAAGTGCTGGGGTAGACACAAGTTCATCAGGTTGGACACAGTCCCTGTTCCACACAGGGCTCACAGTCTTAATCCCCATTTTACAGATGAGGTAACTGAGGCACAGAGAAGTGAAGCCATTTGCCCAAGGTCACATAGCAGGAGAGTGGCAAAGCCAGAATTAGAACCCAGGCCCTTCTGACTTCCAGGCCCGCGGTCTATCCACTATACCAAGAATCTGAAGACCTTGATTCTCTGATTCGACAGTTCCATAACATCCCGTTTCAATGCCCCCGAATATGGGCCAGATCTTCTCTTCCCTCCCTCTTCTCACCCCTCCGTTGCCTGTCTCTTGAGACTTCTTTTCTGGCTTCGAGCTGCCGTGGCATCCCGTGCCAGAGAAAGCACAAAAAGCCGTCAAATTTTCCGAGCTCCCTGCCAGTCCTTTTGAACTTTTAGGATTCCACCGAGCGCCAGGAATCCTCAGATCCCGCTACCTACACTGGAAGCCAACAGGCTCCAGTTAACTCTCTGTATACTCTTCTGGGTGAAATCTAGCTGAACGGGCCGTTTCCCTCCTCTGGCTGCAAGGAGCTCGCAAAAGCACATTTCTTCTCCCTCGCTCGGCAGAGACGAGGGGAAAGCCACCCCTCTTGACTGTCGGTTTCTCAGTCTCTATTTTCTTTGGCCCTTGAAGGGGATGAGGACGGAGTTGAACTTTCCGGAAACCCTCCCTACGCATCGTTCCATTTGGCCGCGTCCTCTGCATTCGAGAAAATGGTCGCTGTAATGAAATATAAAATGAAACGTCCCCTTGTGGCTTCTTGGGAAAAAATTGCTTTTTGCTTTACTTCTTCCCTTCCTGGTGGAAACGGCTCCAGGAAGTCCAGCTTTACACCCAGAGCCCCCAAATATATATTATAATCTCTCCAAACCCTCATGGGATCTACTTGGTCTGGGGCCTCATTTTATTTCTTTGACATTCAGGGCTCTCTCCTTGTCTTGAAAGAGACGGTCCAACCCCTCCTTAACCCCCCCCCCCCCCGAGTTGGCTGAGGTTGTCTAAAAATACCCTGCTCATCCTTCCTCCTAATCCCAATCCTCCTCCTAACTTTGCCAAGTCCGTTGGTGTCCCCGCCATCCTCCCTCTTCCGGAAGCCCTCAGATTTAGAGTTTTTCTGGATTATTTTCCGTTTTTCAGCTCTCACGATCAATTAACTGCAAAATTCTGTTTATTCTTCCTACAGCTTGTCCCAGGTCCTCCCCTACCAAACAGCTATCACAGTCTTCAAGCTCTTGTTATATCGTGATTAGACGGCAATGTCGGCCTCCTCCCTGGTTTCCCTGCCTCCAGCCTCTTTTCCCCCTTCAGTTCATCTACCGTGCCGCTGCGTGGATCATTTTTTATGAAAGCCTGGTGATGAAATAATAATGATAGTAATGATAATTATGGTATTTTTAAAACGTTTACTATATGCCAAACACTGTACTAAGTGCTGAAGAGAGTGCAAGATAATAAGGTTGGATATAGTGTCTGTCCCACATGAAGAGCTAGAATTATTCAGGGTGGAGAAGAGAAGGTTGAAAGGAGTTTTACTTACAGTTTCACATTTATGAAGAATGTCTAAGCTTTCTTCTTGCTCCACCGAAGATGAAACTAGTGGAAATAGGTTTCAACAACAACAGGAGGGATTCCGGTTAGATATGAGGAAGAACTTCCTGACAGGGATAGAATATGGAGAAAGGTGCCTGGGGAATGTCTTGAGGTAGTCTGAAGAAACTAAGTTTTTGTCTGTGCTCTGAATAAGTGATCCTGTCCAGAGGCAAAAAGATATCTTGTTCCTTCAGGTGTGAGGGGAATTAGCTAGGCCAGGCTGGTAGAGCCCCTCATCAGAGGTGGGAGTAAATCTCTGGCTGTATTCCTGCTGGGTCCCTTTCTCCTCTCATCCCGCCTAGCTCATTCTCTTCCACCCTGGAGAGCTGAACCACAAAATGCATGAGCAGAAGCTGAAGGGCTTCTCTAAATCACCTCCTGATGGTTCCCTCAGCCCCTCAGAGGCCCCCCACCCTGGACGCATCCAGGAGCCCATCTTGAGATAATTTTCTGGCTCAGCTGGTGGGTTTCCGAGTTACGTCCCCTGGCTGAATGTTGTGGGGAGAGAGACGGGGGTCCCGAAAAACCCTCCAGAAGAACGCATTTGGGGGAGAACATTGGAAGCGGAAAACAGCCCTAAGCATCTGTCCCGATAAACGGCAGCTGTATTGCAGGTGGAGAGGAGTCTGGAGAGAAATTCTCTGAGGGGGAAGGGATGATGGGGAGAAAGAGGGAAGTTGTTGTTTAATGTGCTGGCCGAGGAGGGAGAGGGGATGTGAAATTGAGGGCAGGGTTGGGATGGGCAGAGAGGCCAAACCTTAGTTCTGGCTGTCTGAAAGCCATTTACAGTAAACCACAAGGAAGGGGTGATGTGTTGAATGGTTTAAACCATTGCAACTCTAGCAATGAGAAGCAGTGTGGCTTAGTGGAAAGACCCCAGGACTTCACCTAGCTACTCTCCTACTGTACCCCAGCCTGCACTCTTCGCTCCTCTAATGGTAACCTTCTCACTGTTCCTCAGTCTCCTCTAGCTCACTGCCGACCTCTCGCCCATGTCCTGTCTCTGGCCTGGAATGCCCTCCCTCTCCATTTCCGACCGATGATTACTCTCCCCTACTTCAAAACCTTATTGAAAGGACATCTCCTTCAATAGGCCTTCCCTGACTAAGCCTTCATTTCCCTTTCTCCTACTCTCTTCTCTGTTGCCCTGATTTTCTCCCTTTATGCACCCAACCCCCAGCCCTCCAGCACTTATGTACATATCCATAATTTATTCATATTCATGTCTGACTCCCCTTCTTGACTGTAAGCTTGTTGTAGGCAGGGAATGTGTCTATTGTATTTATTTTGTGTCCTCCCAAATGCTTAGTACAGTGTTTTGCACATAGTAAGCATTCAATAAGTATGATTGACTGATTGATTGATTGATGCTGCCTAGGTAGCAGAATTCAGAGGTGGCCAGGCTCAGGGTGAATGATAAAAATCTTCGAGGACAAAAATGCAGTAGAATGAAAAAATATTAAGGGTTCAGGTCACACATGAATTGACCCATATAGTATAAGACTGTGTCCGACTTGATTATCCTGTATCCATCCCAAGATTTAGCACAGTGCTTGTGCATAATGCTGCTACTGCTACTACTGCTCACCCTCAAATCTGCCTCCCTCCACCCAGCACCCAGACCTGAAACTTGGGGCTGGAAACCTCGAACGAATAGTCAGCTCTCCTAAAATGTGAGGTTGCATTTTTGACAAAACTTTCATTAAGGAAAATGCACAATTCATTGCTCACCCCATGTCCGACCACACACGGATGAGCACGGCTGCCATTTCCTACACCGTGTTACGATCTATCCAGACAAAGAGATTCTGTAGGAAGAATGTTCTTCAATTCTGCTGTTGTGCTGTATCCAAAATGTCTAGTGAGAACACACGCTATGGCAGAACTGGCTGAATTCCCTTCCTGAGACTTCAGCTTCTTCCTCTGCTAGTCCTCACGAAAGTGTTTTCGTGGAGGTTTGATTCTCCTCAATCCCTCACCCCAGATGGGACTTCAGTTGTTTCGAAAATGTAGAAAAGATGCTCCCAGACCCCTTCCTTTCTTAAATTGTGGTTGAACTGTCACTTTCATAGCCCCGGGCATCCTTCCCTTCATGTAACTGCCTTTCAACATCAGGGTGAAAGAGAAGAGATTTATGATAAAGTTTGTAATGGGATGAAAGGCTGGTCGTTTTCCTGATTTTATTGTAATGCTCACCCATGGGTTTGGTCCCTGGGCTCCTTGCCCAGTGCTGAAGACCACCCCCCTAGTGCATTATGGGACCTGAATGTGGTTGCCTTAGAAACACAGACCTGTCCAGGCCATAACTCCTATTCCATGATGTGGCTGGAGAGAGATCTTGGCCAGCTGGAATGAACAAAGAGAGACAAAGAGCTTTACTGTTTTCTATCCTTAAGGCTGTATTTGCCACAAGACTCATATCTGCAACGGATACTACTCCAAGTCTAGGGAATCTTTATGAATTTAATTCACAGGACTCGGTGCCCAGAACTAAGGGATACCAGAGCAACAGAAGAAGAACTAAGACTAATCTCTACCTCCTGTTCTAAATTCTGAATTCTCTTCTCTAGTGGCTTCTGAATTTCGAATTGTTTTCTGAATTGCAGTCCAAATTCTAAACTTGATTCTAAATGCAGTCACGGGGTGTGTCTCATCATCATCATCATCAATGGTATTTATTGAGCGCTTACTGTTTGCAGCGCATTCTACTCAGTGCTTTTGTCCGCCTGTCTCCCCGATTAGCCCGTCATTGGGCGGGGATTGTCTCCGTCTGTTGCCGAATTGTACATTCCAAGCGCTTAGTACAGTGCTCTGCACATAGTAAGCACCCAATGAATACTATTGGATGAATGAATGAATGCTTGGGAAAGGTCAACACAACAGAGTTGGCAGATCCTTTCTTTGCCCAGCGAGAGTGATTTTGGAGAGATTGCAAGGGAATCTTTAAGAGAGAGAAGTGGAGGGTTTCATCCCAAATCTTCACAAGGCATAACCTCACACTGTCTCCCAATCCTGCCTCTCAGGTACCTCTAGCTTTCCCGGCATTAACAGACATTCCCTCCCCCCTCCAGCCAGGTCTGCCATCCTCAATCTTATTGCTGGCTTGGGTGTTCAGCTGAAGAGTCTCTTGAGCTGGGAAACCTGGCCACAGATTTAGGGAAGTGTACAAGGAATACCAACCAACCCGCCAGCAAGACGTCCTCCAGATGATGAAAGCTTAGATTAGGGGAATTTGCACAGGACACAATTTGTACCAAGTGGCTGCTTGAATCTCCATGAGGTACCACGGCTCAGTCTGCTGCGTGGCCTTGGGCAAGTCACCTAACTTCTTTGTGTCTCAGTTCCTTCGTCTGTAAAATGGGTATTCACTACCCGTTCTCCCTTCCCTTTAGACTGTAAGCCCCATGTGGGACAGGGACTGGGTCTGGCCTGGTTATCTTGTAGCTACTGCAACTTTCAGGCCAGTGCTAGGTGCATAGTGAGCATTCAACTAGTACCATTATCATTATTATCATCATGATCATTGCTAACAGCCTGAAAGATCCTGTTTTCCCTTTTGACCTCATCGATACCGAACTCCAAATATCCATTACCTTGGTCCTGGGTCTGGGAGATGGCTGGCTCAGGAATTAGTTGCATTTCCAATTCTGGAGTCCCTGATTCTTCTTTGGCTCCAGGTTGCCCCTTGGTAAAAGTGAAAGGTCAGTGGGGTGAATTAGAGAAGCAGTGTGGCCTAGCAGATAGACCACGGGCCTGGGAGTCGGAAGGATCTGGGTTCTGATCCTGGCTCCACCACGTGTCCGCTGGGTGACCTTGGGCAAGTCACTTAATTTCACTGTGCCTCAGTTGCTTCATCTGCAAAATGGGGATCAAGGGAGTGAGCCCCATGTGGGGCAGGGACTATGTCCAACCTGATTTGCTTGTATCCTCCCCACGCTTAGAACAGTGTCTGGAATATAATAAGTGCTTAACAAATGCCACAGTTATTATTATTCATTTCCAGGTTCTCTCTCCTCCCAGATCCTTCTCACTTTTCCCTGTTTCTCTTCTCATTCTTTCCTGTACTACAGGATAAGCAAGGAAATGGAAGCGGAGGGAGGGACCCCGATCAAGCCACCTTGCTCCCAGCTAAGGCGAAGCATCCCTCCCATCCAGCCTCACTCCTGATTCTCTCACCCATTGCTCATGCCCTTCTCCTCATTTCATTCATTCGTTCATTCAATAGTATTTATTGAGCCTTACTAAGTGCAGAGCACTGTACTAAGTGCTTGGAATGTACAAATCGGTAACAGATAGAGACAGTCCCTGCCCTCTGACGGGCTCACAGTCTAATCGGGGGAGACGGACAGACAAGAACAATAGAAATAAATAGAATCAAGGGGATGAACATCTCATTATAACAATAGCAAATAAATAGAATCAAGGCAATGTACATTTCGTTAACGGAATAAATAGGGTAATGTCCCCCTCCTTAAAAGCCATCTCCTCCAGGAGGCATTCCCCTTTACATCATCTGACCACCCCAGCCTTGCCATTCCCTCTGCCTCCTCAGAACATGGATGCAATTTTATTTCTTGTCGATCAGTTTATCCACTTGCGTTTACTCTTTCTTCCTCCATTCGTGCACTTCTCACTGTTGTTTCGTCAGTACGGAGTGGCTGGTCTTCCCTCGGCCAGTGGAATGCCTGATATTTCTTCTGGGTGCCCTTCAGTACCTAATGCACGGCTCTGGGGGTAGCATATGCTCTCGACGGTGATTTAATGGAAACGGAGGAGGAAGCTAAGCATTTAGGACAGTGTTCTGCCCACGGTAGGTGCTCAGGAAATACCATCCCTGCCTTCTGCCTCTCCCCACTGCAGTCCAAACGTCACTCCACTGCCTGGATCATTTTTCTCAAAAATCATTTAGTCGACGTCTTCCCGCTCCTCCAAACCCTGCAGCGGTGGCCCGACTACCTCCGCATCAAACGGAAATTCCTTGCCATCGACTTCGAAGAGCTCAATTAGCTCTCTCCCTCCTACCTTACTTTTCTGATTTCCTTTTACGACCCACCCGGCACACTTGGCTCCTCTAATTGACAACCTTCTCACTGTACTTCAGTCTCATCTATCTCATATCTGACAGTCCACCACTCTCCCCACCTTCAAAGCCCTTATTAAAACCACATCTCCTCCAAGAGGCCTTCCCCAACTCAATTCTCATTTCCCTTATTCCCTCTCCCATCTGGATTTGTACCTTTTAAGCACGTGGTAGTCACCCCACCCTCAGCTCCCCACAGCATTTATGTGCACGGTCGTAATTTATTTTAATATCTGCCTTCCCCCAGCTAGACACTAAGTCCCCTGTGGATAGGAAGTGAGCCTACCACCTCTATCATACTGTACTCTCCCAAGTGCTCAGTAGAGGGATCTGCACACGGTAAGCGCTCAACTGATGGACGGATTGACTGGGCAAAAGGAGTTTGGGGATTTCCCTTGCTTTTGGTTAACCAGATTGCCGCTGCCGGGGGAGGCATGAGACTTGACTGAACGGAACCTCATCCAAGCCCTCTTGGGCAAGTGTTTTGTGGAAGCTACAACCTCAAAATACGCAGCATCGCCCAGCTTCAAAGTGGGCACGCTGGCTGATATTTTCTCAGCAGAACTTTCCCTTTCAGTTCAGAATTTTATCAGCGATTCTTATGCTAATAGGGGTCAGGAGATGAGACATTTCTCACGTTATCCTTGAGGCGCCTCATGAATGATGGCCCTATATCACCTCTATTGTCTGCCCCCAAACATGAGCAACCAGACATAAGGGCTGAGGAGAAATTAAGGAGCAATGAATAGGGCTGGCAGGGTCTGAGATAGTGTGAAGACAGAACAAATACAAGGTAGGACAGATGGTTATTTGGGGGGGAAATGTTTGAACAGATTAACTACTCAACAGATAGAGAATGAGTCAGATTCCCTGGTTAAAAACAACCACCACCGAAGAAGTGTTCTGCAATCTTCCGAGAGAGACGGAAAGAATTCCCTCCTAAGAGCCCTGTAGCTAACATAAATTAGAAGCCATTATTCCGGGGTGAATCGCGGGATAGGCTCAGAGGGACATTGGGCTTTTCACAGCCTCTTGATATGGTTTCCTGTGATTTATGCTGCCTGTTGCTTCGGTGAGGGGAAATCTGTCTCCTTAAATACTTTCTTCCATCGTCAGTGAATTGATTTAATTGAACTCTGACTGGGGCCTGGGGGTGAGGGGGATGGGAGGGGAGGCCGGGGCGAGAAGGGGAAGAGAAAAGAACGCCAAAGCGGGTGGCCTTTCAAGCCCTCCCCCAGTCACCTCACATGTTCTTCTGGGAATCTTGGGCTTCTGACAACTCTCCTGCCCCATCGGTGGCGGACGCCTCTGGAGTGTTGACCTCTCCCAGATTTGAGGCAGCGGACCCCCTCGGTTTCACACCGACCGGCTTGGGAAAACCTCCCCGAGGATGGTGAGAGAAAATGGGGAGGGATTTCGAAGCCGTGGAGGCTTTTCAGAGCAGGAGGAGGAGGAGGAGGAATCGATTATCCCGGGAGACGCCGGATAAGACGCACACAGCAGCCAGAGAGCAGTCAATGGGATGCTGCTACGAAGGTGGTGGAGCTGGTGGCGATAGTGATGGTGGGTTTGGTGATGGTGGTGGTGATGGTATTCGTGGTAGGGGGAAGGGTGGTAGGGTAACAGAGGTGACAACGATGGAAGTGGTAACGGTGTTGGTGGTAAAGAAGATGGTTGGGGCGACGGTGGTGGTGGTGATGAGGGGACTAGTGGAGATGGGGCAGGTAGCGATGGGGGTGAGGGTGGTAAAGTGACGGGGTGGGGGAAATGGGGGTGGGGGTGGTAATATGGTGGCTGTCCCGGTGATGATGGCGGCGATGGGTGCGGCGGTGCTGCTGATGGTAGCGATGGGCTAGTGGTGATCGTGGAGATGGCGGGAGCGAGGGTGGGAAAAGTAGCCCCGTGGTGAGAGTGGTGGTAAAAATGGTGGCGGAGGTGAAGATGATAGTAGTGCCAGGCTGGCCGGGGCAGAACTATTTCTGGCCTCTGGAGCCCGGGGTTGTTTGAGTGCTGTGAGGTATCTCTCTGGTTCTGTGCTTCAGTTTCCTCCGAAGACCTGACATCAGATTTGATGGGCCATTGACTGCAGTAGTTAGGCAAACTTTATGTTCTGATGTTTCTTATTAAGTCTTGCTATAAATAAATAGAAAGGATCCTTTTAATCCCAACTGGAAAAAGAAAGAGCTCCAACTCTTCTAACAAACGAGCATAATGAGAAACATGCCAGGAAACCTCCTTAGTCTCTGCTCGTCGACGTTCTCGGAGGCAGCGTCTCATGCAGCGCCTTGCCGTTCGCCTCAAGAAAGGTGTGGGTAAGGCTGGGCTCTCCCAGAGACAGGAAGGAGCGGTTCTCTCAGGCCCGAGGATTGGTAGGGCCAGAAAGGAGGCAGGATTTGTCCGCTAAGAGGTGTGAACACCAAATGTTTCCTAATGGTCCCTCGGGCCACGTTCTTTGCCAGCTTCTTTTGGAGAGGTAAGAGGCCCAGGCTTCTGCCTACACATCCCAGGGTGCCTTGAAGGGTTGACGTCATGTGTTCTTTCTTTATGTATTTATGCATTTATGTATTTATTTTTTTGGTCTCTGTTAGGCACTTACTACCTACCAGGCACTGACCTAAGGGCTGGGGTAGATACAAGATGATGAGGTTGGACGTAGTCCATATCTCCCATAGGGCTCACGGTCTTAATCTCCATTTTACAGATGAGTGAACTGAGACCCAGAGAAGTGAAGTGACTTGCCCAAGGTCACACAGCAGACAAGCGGCAGAGTTGGGATTAGAACCCATGTCCTTCTGACCCTCGGGCCCCGCTCTGTCCAGTAGGCCACAGTGACTCAGTAGAGAGGGCCGATTTCTGAGAGTCCAAAATGGATTTTTTTAGACCTGAATGATTGACTTTGATGTTCTCCATTGAGTAAATAAACCGGGTAGCTATCCTCTCTTCCAGTCCTCTTGTTGTATGGAGAACAGCCCTAGGGCAACAATTGCCTTCAACCTGGTGGGTGTTTTGGAATCCTTCCTCTAGGCCAGATAGAACAATTGCCAATTGTCATCAATAATTATAATAATAATTGCAGTATTTGTTAAGTGCTGTCTCTGTGCCAAGCCCCGTGTTAAGTCCAGGGGTAGATAAAGGATAATCAGGCCAATCACATCACAGTCCCTGTCCCACATGGGACTTGCAGTCTAGATGGGAGGGAGAACGGGTATTGAATCTCACTGGCACATAATGAGTGCTCCACACATACCATAAAAAAACTAAAAACAAGGAAAGTTAAATGTTTTTCCCAAGATCACCTAGCAGGCACATGTCAGAGTAGGGATTAGAATCTTGTTCCTCAGACTCCCAGGCATATGCTCTTTCCACTAGGCCTCAGAAACCCCAATCAATCACGTTAAATCGTATTTTTTCAGCGCTTACTCTGTGCAGAGCACTGTACCAAACACTTGGGAGAGTACAATAATAGAGTTGGTAGACCCGTTCCCTGCCCACAATGAGCTCACAGTCTAGAGGGAGCATTGTAATGACTTTAACACACCCTCTTAGTAGAGTCTGGGATTCGTGAAGGGAGGTCATTCCCATTCATACCCCCTTTCTCAAGGCAGTGCTGACTTTAAACTTCTCAGACAGATGACAGTTCCAGGATGTGGGCTCCCACCCTGGATCCATTTCCCATTTAGCTTTTTCTAGATCTAACCCCCAAATCCCAGGTCTCCTAAAAGCTGGATTTGTTTCCCATTTTGGATTCTTTTTTTCACCACTCCCGACTCCAAGGACTCCAGTGGGGAACTTAGAATTTTTTGTGTCCTGGTATGGAATTCTTGCTCTCTGCACTGCAGACAGATGAAGTTCCATCAGCGTTAGGGTCTCAGACCTGGGAAAACATGAGAAATCTCAGGGCCAACCCAAAATTTGCTAAGTAGTTGGGTTTTTTAATCCTTTGGGTTTCAAAGTTCATTTCTTCACTGGCAAAATGAGGAGGAGAGCTCCACAAAGGTAGAAAAAACCCCTACTATATAGTATATTTGACCTCGAGGATCTGGATCGACCATTTACATCGATATTGTTCTTATCAACATCCGAAGGTTACACAGGAAATTGACGGCATCATGGGCTCTGACCCTCCTTTACCTTCCAGTTCACATCTCCCTGACCCCGCCTCTTTGCGGACAGTCAGGGGACAGCGATGATCTCTGAGAACCTTCAAGGAAAAATCGGACATGAGTTCGGAAACCTACCTTCAGGGATCGCAGACGCCGATCCAAGCAAGGAACCTTGTTTCTGTTGTTCCCGGGAGGGGAGCCAGCAATTCAAATCGGGACCTGAAGCTTTTTCCCTTTCCTCTCCCCTGCCCTCCCGCCACCCACTCCCCACCGCCTTCCGGCCCGCTCAGCCAGGAAGACGTGGGAGGTCGGGTCACACAGTACTGCAGGCAGGAAGAGAGTGTCCCTGGACTAGCTGATTAGAGTGGCGTGGTTGGTTCTGGTTCGCCGGACCACTCTCCCAGTGGAGACCCAAGGAGCAGTTGTAGTGTGGCTTTCACCCACATGGCCCTGCTCGTAGTCGCCATCTTTTCATGGTGAGTGCAGAGGTAGGCTGAGGGTGTGAAAGGCTTTTAGCGGGAGACTGTGGATTGGGAGGAGGCAGGCTTTAAAGAGTCAATAATGATAAGGATAGTGATGGTATTTTGTAAGTGCTCACCATCTGTCAAGCACTCTACTAATATCTAGGGTCGGTACAAGCTAATCAGGTTTTGGGGCACAGTCCCTGCCCCACGTGGGCCTCACAGTACTTAATCTCCATTTTACAGATGAGATAACTGAGGCATAGAGATTTGAAGTGACTCGTCCAAGGTCACGCAGGAGACAAGTGGCGGAGCTGGATTAAAACTCAGATCCTTCTGACTCTCGGGCTTGTGCTCTGTCCACTAGGCCACGAAAGCCATAATTTGAGGTTTTGAGAGTACCGTTAGCAAAGTCTCAGGGCTAATTAATAATAGTAATGGTATTTGCTAGAGTGTCACTATATGCCAAGTGAGGTACTCAGCACGGAGGGAGATAAAAGAAGATAACAGATAGGACACAGTCTCTATCCTCCATGGGGCTCAGATTAAGGGTAAGGGAGAACATGTATCGAATCCCCATCTTACCGAAGAGGAAAATGGGGCCCGGGGAAGCGAAGTGACTCACCCAAAGTCACCCATCAGGCAAATGGTGGATCTAGGATTAGAACCAGGCATCTGACTCCCCGGCCAGGGTTTTTCCCATTAGGCCACATTGCTTCCCAGTCTGGTTAGAGAACTGAGATGAACAAGGCAGGGAGTCTGGCTCAAACAGACTTGGGGGTCATTGCTGTGGTCCTGTTAATCCAATAATGGCCCAAAAGCTCTCACCGTGTGAATGGCGAGTGGGGATTGGTCAGTGAAGTCAGCTCTGACACTCTCACAACTGCCTTGGGAACTCAAGACCGCTGTGATTGTCTGCTTAGGACGTGGTAGAGAAGAGAAGGGGGTTTAGACCGTGGAGCAAATTTGGGACAGTTTGGTTCTCAAATATTTCTGAGCTTTTCCTGGTTTGGGGACCACTGAGGCAGCCTGAGGATCCAGGGACTTACCACAACCTGACCATATGCCAGAGGTCAGGTTGATTCGAAGGAGGTGTCTGACTATTATTCTCTGCCCCATCTATCTGGTGCCGACTGGGATCTGGGTTTCCCGGCAACAGACGGGCAAGTTTTACCTCTTTGCCCTGAGATGTCCAGATAGCTGCTGTTCTCGAGTCCAGGGTGGGCTCCGTGTCCCACCTAGAGGTACCTGATTGGTGCTCTTGCTTGCCACTGGGATTTTAACACTGCAACCAGTGGGGCTTTGACACTTCCTCATTTCCCAACTTGACTCCCATTGTTTCCCAGACTGATCTGGCATTGGCCACAATCCCCATAGCCATAGGGAAACAGGGCTACATCAATCAATCGATCAGTGGTATTTATTGAGGGCTAGGCTATACTAAGCACTTGGGAGAGTACAATCCGATAAAGTCAGCAGACACATTCCCAGCCCATAATGAGTTTACAATCTAGAGGGAGAGTCAGATATAACTGTGAAAAAAATAAGTAATTTATAATATATTAATTTAAAGAACTGTTTTGGTTTGGGGTGGGGTGAATATCAAGTGTCCAAAGGTCACAGATCCAAGTACGAAGACATTTAGCCCAACTGCCGCTTGAAGCTAGGCCGCAACCCACTTTGGGCCCAATGCTGTTTATGCCCACGCTATCGTCACCACTGTTATTTTGAATATTCCAGAGCTGTAAAAGTCTCACCAGCAGGCTGACTTTTCCTAGGTTCCATGGTCATGGATTTTTGAAAAGTATTTATGGGTCCAGAGCTTGTCCATTAGGATCTTTAAGGGTCTGGCACAGAGTAAGTGCTTAACAAATGCCATTAAAAACAATTCCCTCCCGCCCCCCCGCACCCCCGCATCTGTCTTTGAGCCCATCGCAGGCAGGGAATGTGACTGTTTATTACTGTATTTTACTCTCCCAAGCGCTCAATAAATACAACTGAATGAAGGGAATGAATGAACGATTCCCAGAGGCAGGAGGCTGGACCGGATGAGCCCTTGAGTTCCCTTCCCACTCTAGGGTCACTGTTTGATGTCTTCATTAAGAGGACAATCAAGTGTCACCTGCATCCAAGACCAGGGGAGGCTTTTCCATCCTTGTTTGGCCAGACTTTTTCCCCTCAGGCAGCTCTCTCCTTTAGGATTGGAATATGATTCAGAGCCCATCTGTGAGGTGGACCACTGACCACTTAAGATGGCTGACCCCACTTCCCTGGAGGTGATAAGTGCAAAGGCAACTGATAGGATGATATGAACAGGGAGATAGGAATTAGTTGGGAGTGGCCTTCTGGAGGAGGTGAGTTTTCAGGTGTTTTTGAAAGCTCCTAGAAGGCAGAGAGCAATCAGTGGCATTTATTGAGCACTCACTGTGTGCAGAGCACTGTGCTAAGGGCTTGGAAAAGTACACTGTAACAGAATCGGCAGACAGATTTCCTGCCCATAATGAGCTCACAGTCTAGGCGGGGAGACAGACATTAAAATTAATTATAATTCCCAGTAACTCTATGTGGTCTCCCTAGCACTCGGTGCAGTGCTTGTACTCGTAGTAGACGCTCAACAAATATCAGTGATTGATCTACTTGAAGATGGGGAAGGATATGACCGGACTGAGTTGCCTGAGGAGATAAGGAGCTCCGTGCAGAGGGGACGGAAGGAGCGACAGGGAAGAGATAGAGGGATGGAAAGCGAGGCACAGGAAGTTAGCTTGGGAGGAGGGAAGAATCTGACCTGGGACGTACAAGGAGAAGAGAGTGGTACCGCCCGAGTCATCTCGACCTCATGTGTGTGTTTGTGTGTGTGTGTGGCGCATACTTGCAAGAGTGTGCCAGGCTGCCTCCAGGATCCCAACAATCACTGGGATTTGACCTCCCTGGGGTGGGAGGAGCAGGGGAAGATGATTCAGTGCCAACCTAGCACCTCAGCACAGGCAAGGAATGAAATGGAGGCTAAGTGGAGGTCCCTCATGATTTGCCTTGGGGTGAGAAATGCTTCAGGTGGCGGGTGGCTGTTGGCATGGAGAACCAGCTAAGCAGCATGGCTTAGTGGAAAGGGGACGGGCTTAGGAGTCAGAGGACGAGGATTCTAATCCCAGCTCATCCACATGTCCGCTGTGTGACCTTGAGCAAGCCCTTAACTCCTCTGTGCCTCAGTTACTTCATTTGTTAAATGGGAATGGAGACAGTGAGCCCCATGTGGGACAACCTGATTACCCTGTATCTACTCCAGAGCTTTGAACAGTGCTCCTCACTTAGTAAGAGCTTAGCAAATACCATCGTCATTACTATTATTTTTATTATTATCGTATGCCTCCTGTCTGTGATGGGGAAACTCAGGGAGAGCCCGAGAGAGACCTTGCCCCAAACTGTCGTCTCACACAACACCCTCCCTGCCTCCCTGTGGAGGAGACAGATGAATCTTTAAAATCCTTGCTCACATCTCCAACTCCCCCACTCACCCACCCCCCCTTTTGGGGCCCCGCCCCCTCACTCCCCAATTCAGCCTTCCAGGTAGTTAATTGCTTCCCGAGTTGCATTAGCCTGCACCATCCGTGATCTGGAATTCTGCGGCTCATTACGGGCCTGGGAAGATTGAACTGGACCTGGCCTCTGAGAGCCCCCAATTTGCATCTGAGGCCGTTTCTGGCATCTGCTGAATGGAATGAAGAATGGCCTCGGTGACTCTGGGAGACAAAGAGGGCTCCCCCCGGCATGTTCTAGAGTGTCTGTAGACCACGGTGGGACTGGGTTGGGCGCTTGTGCGGTGACGGGGGGATGGGAACGCAGCCGTCTCTGCCGGACCAGTGGTACGAAGATGATCCCATCCTGAGCTAATCGGTCTTTTGTCCAAATAACCCAGTTTGGGTAGAGCGCTGCTGGTGTGCATTTCTGGTCAGAGGAGAAGCGGTTTATGTATTCTGGAAGCAGCGGGCGAGGGTGGGGGAAATCAGTGTTTCTTCTCAAGTCACGATTTACTGCTAGAATTACTCAGCGAATTAATAGGGAGAGAAATGCTAACCTCTCTTTTCTTATTACCTTCTATCGATCTGATTGCAGTGTCATTAATTGAAAGGCCGGGGCGAAGTGACGGACAGCCAGACCTTGGAGTCTCCATTGGTTTGGGCCCGGCCCGGGAGAGGGCAGCGGCTGGAAGCCGGCCGGCAGGAGCCGCTTGGTCAGACAGGAATTATTCCGCCCTTGTCAAACCTGGTGAGAGCATCCAGCCCGAGCCAGATTGGCAGTGGGAAGCTGTAAACTCTGTGGACCTCTAGAGCGAAATCAAAAAATGAATGGGGCTTCTCTCGGGGGGAGGGATAAGGCAAACGACAGTTGAGAGTTCATTTCATGGGGGCTTTTTTCCTTAAATGAACTCCCCTTCCTATGTACCCGGGGTTGGTCCCTGACTCTTATCTACAAGGTGTTTCCTTTGCTCTGCTGCTGAGGGGGAGACAGCGTCTCTTGGGACCAAACTCTAGGTTCTACCGGAGCCCGGAGAAGATGGATTGGGGTATTGTATCCCATCCTTATGGACCAACTCACCCCAAAACATCCCTACTGTGGCCCAAGTCTGGGGCAGGGAATGCAGTGTCTCACCGGTAAAACAGAACTTAAATCAGTTGTCCAGTGAGTTCACCAAATCCTGCTTTCTTCCTGTTCAAGCTGTGTGGTTCTTTTAAATTCTGTGCCAATATGAACATCAGACTAACCTCAAAATGGAGTCGATACTGGGCTTTAAGTGAATGCTTCTGGCTTTGGCGGTCATTCCTCTCGCCTGTAAGCTCCTTGTGGGCAGGGAAAATATCTATGAACTCTTCATTGATTCACTATGACTCTGTCATATTGAACCCTCCCAAGTGCTTAGTACAGTACTCTGCATCGAGTAAGTGCTCAGTAAATACGATTGATTGATCGATCGATCTGCGAGAACGAGTAGGAGGAATGTATCGGGTCAGATACTTTTGCTTCCGAACGGAGGTGCTTTGCTTCCTAACTGGAGGCTTCTACTCCTTGGAAATTTGGAAAGTGAGCGGAAGGAGCAGCTGGGCTGTGGTCTTTCGGTTCTCAAAAACGGACTCGACCCCTTTTAAAGAAAGGAAATGGTAGGATGTCCTTGGGGTTCTTTTCAGAGCCAATCCTCCGTTGGCTTAGGAGCATGGACAAGACACAAACGGCAAGCGGCCCTGGAGGGCGAGAGAAACAGAAATGCATTTCTAAAGGGAAAAGAGATATTCCAGATGTGAAGGAGCAATTAGGGTTGATCTTGCGTAAGCCACCTCACCCACGATCGTGGGTCTGAAAAGAGGGGCAGACCTGTACGTACCCTACAGCGAGAACTTGGGGGCTAAGGGTGTGTGTGTGTGTGTATGCATGTTTGTGTGTGTGTGTGTGTGTCCCACCACAGATCTCAGTTTAAAGGGTAAGGCGGGTTGATGTGGGAAAGTCTGTCAGCTTCTGCCAGCTGGAAAGTCTGCCAGCCTTTGTCTCGGCGACTCGGCTGCTTCGTAAGAGGCCCCGGGTACGGATGCTCTAGCAGACCCGTCCAAGAGTGTCTCCTCCTGGTTGAGTCCGGCATTTCTCACTGTCGGCTTTTGGAGGCACGATTTTCTTTTCTCTCTCGAGGGCGAGAAGCCCGGGGAAACCCGGTACCCGGGGCGTTAGAAGCCGGTTGTCACGAGCGTTGGGGACTGTAGCCCAGCTAGGCTGGAGAGCTGGCGGTTACCGCCGCTGTCTTTCCTCGCTTGCTATTATACTTTCCGAGCAGCGCTGTCGACTCGGGTGGGCTGGGGATGCCGGCTTCCTCCCTGTCCGCCTCTGCTGAAGGACCGCTTTCCCCTGGCTCATCCACCTCCTCTGGTTCTGAAACCTGCGAGACTCCCCCCAGGGCTCCCTGTGCTGCCGTTTTCCGTTTCTATTGTGGGGGGTTTCTCTTTGAGGAACTTGGCCGGGGCGATTTCAGATTCCCCTAAAGTCCCACAGGCAAAATGACATTAATGACGATGAAGTAATTGACCTTGGGGGTTATTAGGAGGAGGGGGAAAAAAAGAGAAAGAATTCTATCCACAGAATGGCTATCACAGCAGAGAAAGATAATGAGAGACCGTTACACTGGGCTGCCTGTGGGCTATTAATATGTCTTCGTGTGAGACTGTCGGACCAGTTTTCAGAGTTAGAGAAAGAGGTTTAACCTTCAAGAATGAAATATTTTCACCCACCGCTTGAAAATGTTTTAATTTTAACTTTGTAAAACTGAGAGTCAGCATTCGGCTGCTCTGGTGAACGGGCTGACACCGAGGCCACCCTTTTTGTTCAGATGAAAGGAAAATCCGCACATCACGATAGGCACAAAATGCATGCGTTCTACTTGAAACGTTCCATATTCAGTGGCAAGTTAAGCCAGATGTAACTCATACCTGCTTCTCTCTTGTCCAGGATTCAAGTTGGCTATTTTTTTTTTGTCCTTGAAAATTGAAAGGCAGAAATATTGCTTTTCAAAGGGTTGGGTTTGTTTGTCAGGGTTCAGTATAGACGAGAATAAAAGGATCTGTGTTTTCTGGTCCAGATGCAACTGAAGCAGGCAATGGTTTTTAACATGTGCACCTTAAAAGAGAGAGAGAGAGAGAGAGAGAGAGAGAGAGAGAGTGACACCCCAAATCAAAGACATGAATGTTTTTCAAAAGGCACATTAAAGGGAGAAAAATGGAATATTCTCCCATCCATTTGCCCAGGAGATCATTCCCTTTCCCTTTCCTAGCCCGTGACGATGGGTTTTCAGAAATGCGTTTGAAATGGACAAAGCATCACCCTACCCATTTCCCTTTAGCTTAACAGCAGTTGATTTAAATGGATCTCAGATCAGGTATTTTCTCCCCTCTTCCTCATCACTTTATATTTCCTATGAGTTCCGCTTAGTACCTTTTATTCCTAACAATGCCAAAGGAAAATATGGACCGGTTATCTAATTAGGAGGCTGGCTCACATTCCTAACCCAGAACGTTACCTAAGAATGAGGCTTCAGCCCGTAAGAGGCAGAATGAGATGCGGTTATTTTTTTGTGGCTAGCACGTTGTGTGATCCAGGTGCTGAAGAATTTGCATGTCTTTCCACCTTTGTTCATTCAGACGCACGAGGGTCTCAAGCTATTGCTGACTAATTGATAGTTGTAGTAACCGCTATAGGCTCCTTAGATTAGAAATGCATGCAGACGTGGGTCTTGATTCAAACATTAAGGAACGCACACTCTTACTTACACAAGCAGAAAGTCTTCATACTAATAGAGGTGTGATGGAGATAGCAGGACATAAAACAGAAGAGAGAGGGAGAGAGAGAGAAAGAGAGAGAGAGAGAGGGAGAGAGGGAGAGAGAGAGACAGAGATGGCATGCAGCATATATGTCCCTACAAATAGTTCTAAAATGCGTTTGCAAATGCAGAAGCCTTCTGAGACATCCAACAGTTCCACCCTTTTTATTTCTTCTCTGCGGGACGCCTCTCCATCCAGACTATTCGCAAAAACACTGAACAGGTGAGCGCCCTGCCATCTTAGCTCTGAATTCATCTGATTTCCTCTTTTTTTTTTTTCTGCCTTGTATTCCTCACGCCATTGTCCGAGCTTCCAGTGTTAGCTGCCCTTGCTCTTGAATGCAAGAGTCAGGGGAGAGCATGGTCAAAGCCACGGTTGTCTATTGTTTCTTTGCTTTCACTGCTCTGCTTTTTGAGCGCCTTTCCCTATCTGTGGCCCCCGTAAAGGGAGGAGGAGGAGGAGGAGGTGGAGGAGGAGGAGGAGGGAGAAAATTGTAAGAGTTAGTGCGTCTTTTCTAGCGCACACTGTTAAGAGAAACCGCCCAGCGATACATTCCACAAAATTAAGAATTATAACGGTGCAGAGTGAGGGTGGGAGTCGGTAGGGGAGAGAAGTCTGTTGGTTGTGGAGGAGCTGCCAAAGGAAAGACTCTTGTTTCGCCGTTCGGATTCCGGGTCCTTTTCGCCTTTCAGAAATTTTGAGCAAATTGCGAGATCCAGCTGGTCACCCCTCTGTCCCCATCTCGGGTTGTGGGGGGTTGGAAAATTGCTTGAGATTTCGAAGGGAGGCCACGGGGTCCTGTCTGGAATTTAGTTGGGGGTTGAAAACAGTTCATTTCAAACCCGGGAGGGAGTGTCAGAGGGTTCAAGCTGCCGTCGGAAAGAGAGGCGATTTGTTTTCTCACGCTCGTCGCGGGGACGATTTTTGTGTCGTCGGGTCACCCTGCAGGGCCGGGCTGATGCTCTTTTGCTCCATGAAGTGTGCGCCAGGAGCATGGATGACATTTGTATATGTGTGCGTATGTATGTGCGTGTGTCTATGTGTATGTGAGACTGCCATGTCAATCAGCTTCTCTGACAACCCTAAAGGGCAGGAGGTTACCACGCCGTGGCCTCGAAGTTTCGTTGGACCTGGATTTTCCATTGAGCTGACAGAGACGGGGACTCCCAGCTTTCATTTGGGTAGAATCTGTGGCTCGTTTGAATGAGCGAAAGGGAGTAAATCTGCCCTACCTAGAGAGAGTCAGAATGACAAGTCCAGTTTCGGTTTAGTGTTCAAATCATTTTTACTCAGTAGCACCTCCCATCCCCCCCGTCCTCCTTTTTTGAAGCTTGCCCCCACCTAGATAAATGGTGTCCTCTCAGTAGACCAAATCTACCTCCCCGCCCCCAAATATTTTGCAGCCCTTATCACCTACAGGAAACATTCCAAACTGGTCACATGCTTAATCTTTGAGCCCTGAAACTGGTAACGAGCGTCCGGAGTGCTTTTGTGATTCTACAAATTGTCGGCATCTGCCAGTCCAGTTCTGAAATGTGTTCAAATGGAGGAGGGCTGGAACGGAACCCAGGAGAAAAATCTCCCACAGTGGAGTTTTTCCGGGTTGTGTTTCCACTTGGGATGTTGATATTTGGTGTGATCTCATTTCTTCTTCCCCATCCCACTGATGTAGGGAGTCTGAAATTTCTCGACCAGGGTCAGACTAGCTTTCTTTTATTATGCTGCTAAGTAAGTGCATTAATGTACCAACCACTATACTAAGAGCTGGGGTAGAAACATGATAATCGAGTTGGACACAGTTCCTGACTACAAGGGTCTCACGGTCTTGTACCCCCTTCTAGACTGTGAGCTTGTTGTGGGCAGGGATTGTCTCTCTGTGTTGCCGAATTGTACTGTCCACGTGCTTAGTGCAGTGCTCTGCACACAGTAAGCGCTCAATAAATACGATTGAAAGAATCGAATGAACAGTCTAAATAAGAGGGAGTCGGAATTATTCCCCATTTTACAGGTGAAGTAACTGAGACACAGAGAAGTGAAATGACTTGCCCGATTTCACAGAACAGACACGGGGCGGAGCCGAGATTAGAACTCAGGTCCTCTGACTTCCAGGCCTGTTCTCTTTCCATTAGACCATGCTGCCTCCCAAAATTAGCCCTCAGAGATGAGTCGCAGCTTTCTGAGCCCGTGAATACCCCCAACGAGCGGTCATCTCTAACCTGTTACCAATGGGCAGTTTCTCCTCTCGTAGCGTCGTTTGCACATCTGAACCACGGGGCCCTTTAGTGGGGGAGGGAAGCAGAATGGGGGAAGGTGAGAGAACCAGGCAGACGGTGACTTGCAATTTCCTTAGAAAGCAAACTTCCCGAAGAAATGTCGTACTTGCTCAACTGAGGAAAATCCCTCTTGTGCCTGTGTCTGCTGTATAAGGACTTGGTTGCTCCAGTAGGGGCCAGGAAGGGGTCTCCACAGAGAAGTCCGGGCTCAGTGGTCCTGAAGAGAGAGCTAACATGGGCAGGTGAAAGAAGCTCGGGGAAGGGTCAGCCCTACTCCGCCCAAGTAACCCAAATAATGTTGGTATTTGTTAAGCGCTTACTATGTGCCGAGCACTGTTCTAAGCGCTGGGGTAGACATAGGGGAATCAGGTTGTCCCACGTGGGGCTCACAGTCTTAATCCCCATTTTACAGATGAGGGAACTGAGGCGCAGAGAAGTGAAGTGACTTGCCCACAGTCACACAGCCGACAAGTGGCAGAGCTGGGATTCGAACTCATGAGCCCTGACTCCAAAGCCCGTGCTCTTTCCACTGAGCCACGCTGCTTCTCCAACCTTCATAGTCCACAGAAATGGGTTTTTTCCCCTCTTTTCTGGATTTCAAGGCGGAATGAGAGCTACTGGCTGGGCTATGACCTAGGCCCCATCCAATCTGAAAGGGGAAAATCACTCCCTTAGCCAAACGCTCCTGAAAATGAAGGGAAATTCATGCCTAGAATCAGAGCGTAGTGTTCCTATAGCAGTCGACCCTTTCTCAAGCCTTCAAGACTGATGGAATCTCGGCAGTGACAGTGGGAGGGGTGGAAAGAACAAGCTCCAGTTTATTTCCATGAATAGTAAAGCCAGAAGTTCCTTTAGCCCGCCCCCCCCCCTTTTTTTTTCAAAAACACCTTGTGATCAGGGAATATGTCTACTAACTCTTTTGTCTTGTAGTCTTCCAAGTGCTTAGTACAGTACCCTGCAGATAATAAGAGCTCAATAAATACCGTTCCCTGATTAATTGATTCCCAAAGCTCTTTCACATCACTGGTCTTGATTCAGTCACCTGAACCCCTCTGTGAGGAGGGGAGAGGTGGGCGTTTACACACCCATTTTACAGATGAAGACACTGAGGCTCAGAGAAGGTAAGGGTCTTGCCCAAGTTCACAAACAGGGAGCCAGTGGGAGACCTGGGCCTAGAACCCGGGTCTCCTGCCTCCCGATCCCATTCTCTTTCTGTCAGACCTTTCTGTGGAAGTTGTGGTTTGGTAGAAAGACCTCCCATTCTATTCAGGCAGCATAATTCTAACATTCAGGTTGTAGACCCAGAATACCGTCCACAGTCCCAGCTCTCTTCCTGCCGGTTGCCAGGACAACCCACCTCCTGCCCTCCTGGAGCCTCGAGACTCTCAGGACTCCACCCCTCGGGACTTTGACTCTCTCTCATTCTCCTAGTAATGGGAAATTTTCCATCCTTGTAAGATATACGAACCACATTAGCAAAATGAAGACTTACTGTTGTGCTCATAAACCTTCCCCGCCGAACGGTTCCTGTGCTATTCTGGGAAGCCGGCACAGGGCTCCTAATGACCTGTTAAATTGGAAGGAGGGGCAGCCTGAGACGTTGGCAGCCCCGTTCTGGGAGAAGTTGGATTTAACCCTGAGCAGGTATGGAAAGCGAAGATCCCAGCCGAGCGCAAGCTTTGAATGGGTTCTATTAAATTTGCCCCCAGTTGGCTCTTTGATCTCATACTGGGATCGCTTGGATCTGCGACCTGTGGGCATTTGATATTCGCCCCACCCTCAACCCCACAGTGCTTAGGTACAGATCCATAAATTATATATAATTATTTTTACTTATATATTATAAATTATTTGTTCATAGCAGTGTCTGTCTCCCCCTCTAGACTATAAGCCCGTTGTGGGCAGGAAATGTGTCCACCAACCCTGCTGTATTGTACTCTTCCAAGTGCTTAACACAGTGCTCTGCACACAATAAGCTCTCAATAAATAACATTGATTTTGATGATGATGATGATGCTGAGGTTTAACGCAGGGGTTTCATTCATTCGATCGTATTTATTGAGCGCTTACTGTGTGCAGACAACTAGAACCCATGTCCTTCTGACTCCCAGGCGTGTACTCTATTCACTAGGCCATGCTGCTGCTATTTCAGTGATGGTTCATCAGTAGATATTAGTTCATCGCTTGCCTTTTAAAAATCCCTGCCCAGCTCAAGGGACCTCCACTGATCACCTGGGAGAAGAAGCTCATGGAGACCAAGAGCAGTTTGGGGGCTTGTGAACCTCTCAGTCTTTATAGGATTGAGCCATTTACAGGGTATTCGCTATTCCCTCTGGACTGTAAGCTCATTGTGGGAAGGGAACGTATCTATCAACTCTGTTGTACTCTCCCGAGTGCTTACTATAACACTCTGCACCCAGTGAGTGCTCAATAAATCCCACTGATTGAATGATTATTTAATAACTGTAATTCATGGACTTGGCCCATTGTATTTCACAAACCCAACACCACTGTGGTCTTCAGAGAGACAGGGGAAAGACTTAAATCTCCCCATCGTCTCAAATACCTGAGCACAGAAAGGTTGTATGACATTGGCTCTTGGAAAGTGAGTGGCAGAGCTGGGGCTAAATAAACACGAGATTTTACTATCAATCAGTGGTATTTATTGAACGCTTACTGTGTGCAGACCACTGTTCTAAGCGCTTGAGAAACTACAACACTGCATAGTGGATAGAGCACAGGCTTGGAAGTCAGAAGGTCGTGGGTTCTAATCCCGGCTCTGCCACTTTGTCTGCTGTGTCACCTTGGGCAAGTCGCTTCGCTTCTCTGGGCCTCTGTTCCCTCGTCTGTAAAAGGGGGATTGAGGCTGTGAGTCCCACATGGCACAGGGACGGTGACCAAATCGAACTGCTTGTATCCACCCCAGTGCTTAATACAGTGCCTGACACACAGTAAGCGCTTAACAAATACCATTATTATTATTGTTATTATTATTATTAAGGAGCTTACAGTCTAGAGTCTGCCATCCATTCCCTTTAGGAGGCCTGTAGGTTAAGTTCTCTTTTTACCCGTTTAAGAAGACCAGTGGTATTTGCTGATGGAGAGATTGATAGACAGGCCTGTTGCAGACTTCCATTAAATTTGAACTTTATCTACTTTCAAGTAGAAACTTGAAATTCTAATATCCAGACACTGTGAGCTTGTTTGTTTGTAAATTTCAGCTGCATGTGGTACGTTTAAGAAAAGCATCTAAAATGGAGGGAGGAGGCAAGAGGGAATATTTTCTCTGCTCAGGTATGTCTGGTTTAGCAACTCTTATCAGGTCGAGTCGCTTTTTACCCTAGTAAAAGTGGGAATGAATGATTTTAGACCAAAAAACCCAAACTTTTTCTTCACCGCAGTTTCATCTGAGACATCTGATCCCGATCTTCGCGATTCTTATCACTTTTAGGAGAAACAATAGTGGGTGAATCTTGGCCTTAACTCTAACCCCTCAGAGGGCCTTGCTGAAGATGGAAGTGTGTGGATTTTTATATGACCATGGTTTCGGGGGCCTTAAACAAGACCGAGGGAAGCCCACTGAAGAGTGTCAGCAGCCCAGGAATTGCGGCAAGGGCAAGGACTGAAATTTGATGCCTCCCAGCAATTTCTCATATGAACCTAGGCAGATGGAGAAGTAGGAGAGCCTAGAGGCTAGAACCTGGGTCTGGATGTCAGCGGGACCTGCCTTCCAATCCTGGCTCCACCACGTATCTGCTGTGTGTCCTCGGGCAAATCACTTAACTTTATGTCTCAGTTCCCTCGTATGCGAAATGGGGATTCAATACCTGTTCTCCCTCCAGTCGCTTTGACTGTGAGCCTCATGTGGGACCTGATTATCTTGTATCTTCCCCAGGGCTTAGTATACTGTTCGGCACAAAGTAAGTGCTTAACAAACATCATAATTATCATTATGGGGGTTGGAAAATGGTCGGACAACCCTGCTACTGTGATGGATTTGGAAAGAGCACGGGCTTAGGATTCAGAGGATGTGGGTTCTAATTCTGCCTGCGCTACTTGTCTACTGTGTGACTTTGGGCAAGTCCCTTAACTTCTCTGTGCCTCAGTTACCTCATCGGTAAAATGGGGATTAAGACTGTGAACCCCACGTGGGACAACCTGATTACCTTGCATCTACCCCAGCGCTTAGAACAGTGCTTGGCAAATAGTAAGCGCTTAAAAATGCCATTATTATTATTATTACTATTATTATTGTTATGCACTGTGGAAGCCTATGCCTTCATCCATCACTGCCAACCCCGTGATGGGTGGAATTTGGGCATGAGACCTGAACACGTCGCTTGTCTGCAAGAGCACGGGCTGGGGCAGAATTTCCAAGGGCAGCTCTGGAGTAGGTTTGGTATCTTACAGTTAGCCATGCCAACTGCCCAGTCCCGTCATCTCAGAAAGGGTGCTCAGGAGGAGATGAGCAGTCATCTTTTTATTTTAAAACTGTATTTGTTAAATGCTGACCCTATGTCAGTCGCTGTACTAAGTGCAGAGGTAGATATAAGCCAAGTAGGTTAGACACGGTCCCTGTCCAGGTGGGGTTCACAATCAATCCCCATTTTGCAGTTGAGGGAAATGAGGCCCAGAGAAGTGAGGTGACTTGCCCAAGGTCACACAGCAGACAGCTGGGGGAGTAGGAATTAGAACCCAGGTCCTTCTGACTCCCAGGCCCATGCTCTATCCACTAGGCCATGCTGCCTATCTTGCCCTTAAGGGGTACCCACCTCGTCTCTCTCAAGGGCTGGAGGGTAGGTCGATAAATAGATCAATCAATCGATCGATCAACTGAATTTATCGATTGCTTCCTCTATGCTCAGCACCTGTATTTCCACTACTATTACTATTATTACTAGTATTTATGGTATTTGTTAAACTTAGTATTAAAGAAGCAGCGTGGCTCAGTGGAAAGAGCCCGGGCTTGGGAGTCAGAGGTCGTGGGTTCTAATCCCGGCTCCGCCACGTGTCTGCTGTGTGACCTTGGGCAAGTCACTTAACTTCTCTGTGCCTCAGTTACCTCATCTGTAAAAATGGGGATTAAAAAAAAAAATGTGAGCCCCACATGGGACAATCTGATTCCCCTGTGTCTACCCCAGAGCTAAGAACAGTGCTCTGCACATAGTAAGCACTTTTTACAAATACCATAATTAATCACTGGGGTGATGCAAGACGGTCAGCTCAGGCACCGTCTCTGTCCCACGTGGGGCTCACAATCTAAGCGGGAAGGAGAACAGATGTTGAATCCCCATTTTACAGATGAAAAAACTGAGGGGTGGACAAGTCGAATGACTTGTCTAAAGTCACCCCGCAGGCAAGTGGTGAAGTCAGTATTAGAACTCAGATCCTCTTACTCTTGAACCTATACTCTTTCCACTGGGCCACACTGCTGTACTCAGCCCTTAGGAGAGTACATTGTTTTAATGAGATGTTCTTCCCCTTGATTCTATTTACTGCCATTGTTCTTGTCCGTCTCCCCCGATTAGACCGTAAGCCCGTCAGAGGGAAGGGACTGTCTCTATCTGTTACCGATTTGTACATTCCAAGCGCTTAGTACAGTGCTCTGCACATAGTAAGCGCTCAATAAATACTATCGAATGAATGAATGAATACAATAAAGTGAGTAATAATGTTGGTATTTGTTAAGCGCTTACAATGTGCAGAGCACTGTTCTAAGCGCTGGGGCAGGTACAGGGTAATCAGTTTGTCCCACGTGAGGCTCACAGATAATCCCCATTTTCCAGAGGAGGTAACTGAGGCCCAGAGAAGTTAAGTGACTCGCCCACAGTCGCACGGCTGACAAGCGGCAGAGCCGGGAGTCGAACCCATGACCTCCGATTCCGAGGCCCACGCTCTTTTCACTGAGCCACGCTGATCCCTTCCCTACATAGCTTACAGTCTAACGGGAATGCTGGCCGGGCCCCGGATACTTCGAACTGAAATTTGGCCACTACGCCTGACAGAGTTTGGCCGGGACTTCGGACCGGCGGACCAAGGCGCGGAGAAAACGTCGACGTGGTTTGAGAGAGAGGGCAGGGAATCCTTCCCGGGACAGGTTGGGGAGCTGGGAAACTTGGACGGCAAAGTAGAAGCGTCTTTCGGGGCTGAAGGGTCAGTCCTTCGGCTGCGTGGAGGCAGGGGCGTGGACCAGTTGACCTCTCCAGGGCCCTTCCTGGCCTCAAGGCTCAGGCGATGTGGCGATGGCGGTGGGTATCTGCACTGATACGTTAGCTCCCTCTGCTGGTTCATTCCCCCACCCACCTAACTGGACTTTGGCGATCTTTGAGGACAGAACAACCGCAAATCCGGGTCCGGAGAAGGGGACGGAGGAGACGGGGCCTTCTCCAGCCCTGCGGTGACGCCCCAAAGGGGTTGCACCGTGGATTTTAGAGCCTGCATATGGACAGACCCCGTAATATTTTTCTGCCACTGCACAATATTGTGTTTGTCGTCTCAGTTGTAGCCCAAGCTGGTCTGTCTGAGAAGCTGGACTCAGCCTGGAGCCTGCCTCGCAGATTGCTATTTTGGATGCTTCCCGGGACGAGTGATTCAAATCCAAACATTCATAAGACGATCCCGTGGGGGCCATCTGGACCGGGCTTGTGTGAAAAGCGGTATTCAGTAGAGCCGGCGCGCCCAGAGGGACAGTCAGGGACAGAATGCTGTTGTGCCGGAAAGCCCAACTGAAATAAACTTGGAGGTCTGGGCTCCAAAGACCAATGGTGAGTCACGTCGTAAGCCGGCGGGCGCTCGATAAATATTTACCGGTCGACTAGATGGAGATACGCCAACCCGACTGGTGAACCTGCCTTTGTGGGTTTGGGTGGTGGGGAAGATTTTCGTTCCCGTTCCTGGGTCCCTGGGAGTCCTTGGTCTAGGGAGAAAGAGACAGAAGGGAAATTGGAAGGTTTGGATTTGATTCCTACTCCTTCCCTTGACTAACAAACGCCTTGATGTCTCTTAGACTGCGAGCCCCAAGTGGAAGGTCGTGGGTTCTAAACCCGGCTCTGTCCCTTGCCCGCTGTGTGACCTTGGCCAGGTCACTTCATTTCCCTGGGCCTCATCAGTAAAAATGGGGATTGAGACTGTGAGCCCCACGCGGGACGGGGAATGTGTCCATCCCAGCGCTTCGGACAGTGCCTGGCACATAGTAAGCGCTTAACAAATGCCACAGTTATTATAATCAGAGATTGTATCCAACACGCATCTATTATACCTACCCCAGCACTTAATTCAGTACTCAACCCACAACTCGACAATAATAGCACAATTATTAGTGTCTAACGCAATTGCGTCTAACACCTCTGTTGGGCGATACTCTCTCAAACTCTTAGTACAGCGCTCCGCGCTCAGTAACGCTCAGTAAATAACACTGATTGATCGACAGTGGGAAAACCACTGGGTCTCTGTGGGACTCAGTCTTCCTACCCGTTACGTGAGTATGAAGCAAAACTAATACGTGAGGCAATAGAAGAAAAGAAAAGATTAAGTCGGCAGTTTGCACTGTTAAAGGGTAAACACCGGGCAGTGAATGGATACCGTGATGGGTTGGGTTGGGGGTCTGGAGAACCTGGATCTCGAGGGAATTTCATCTGCTCCGTAGCACCGTACGTGTCCCTTAATTGACACAGGTTAAAAAATCAGCGATCTAATAATCCCTCTTATCCAAAACAACTGGTTTTCCAAAATGTCTCGTTTGGGCAGGAACGAAAGAGAGAAAATCTCACCAGAGCCTCGGAAAATATAACGGAATGGGTTACGTGCCTGACTCGTTCGGTTTTCTACAGCTATTCGAAGCTTCTATTCAAACGTTAATAACAACAGCGGCAGTATCAGGCACTTCATTTTTGCCAAGCACTGTGCTGAGCTCTGGGGTAGACGCGACTCAATCGGATCGGACACCGTGCCTCCTCCCACATCTCAAATGACCCCTGGTCCCAGCAGGGGTAGATAATTGGTTTCCAACCTTATAGTCTCGAAAGAAGGAGGGAGAAACGCATTCTGAACCGTGGAGGCCGACGGCTGGCTTTAAGGTGACGTCACGTGAGCTTGGTGTGTTGCAGGTTTGAGGTGCTGTGCCCGCAAAGAGCGGCAGCTGAACAACCATGCCTGCGGGAGGAGGAAAGGCGTGGGGAGGGGCTGGATTTCCAGGCAACCTGCAATGAAGGGCCTGCCCCGGATTCGGCCCTAGGAAAGAGGGGGTGATGGCTGCACTTCTCTAACCGTGCACCTCAGAAAGGGGAGAGAGGAAGTGACCAACTGACTAAAATGAGGAGGATCAAGGAAGTGGAGGCGGGGGCTGGGCCCATGACAGCAGAGCAGGTCATCTGGACCTCAAAGGGGCCATTCTCTTGGCTTGACACGGGGCGAGCCGGGGTTTTGGCTGGACTTTCTGTCCCTGCCTACCCTATGTCTGGTGTTTTCATTTCCAGCACCCCAACCTCCCTCCGCTTCAGCTCTACTGCCCAGACCGAAGACCGTGTCCACAGAACATTTGGAGTAAGGAGGATTCCCGCTCCCCCTGGGGAGATGCTCTAGGTCCGAGTGGATTTGGGCGGATTTCCACAAAACGGCGCATATGATATCGTTATGTTGTCCTGGGCGGGTCTGTGTTGCGCGTCTGATTCTGGCTATCTGGTAGCCATAGGAGCTGCCAGTGGCCACCTTATCAGTCCCTAGTGTCCTTGGACCTCAGGGATTTTGAGGGGCAGAAAGGTTGGGGTATTTCTTGGCTTCACATTCGATATCGGGATTTTGTGTACAACTGAGTATGCATTTGTTATCCTGAATTATCCGAATTATTTACGAGCATGAACTTCGCCGGAGAGATTATTGGTCAACACCGTGATGTTTGCGTTGTCTCTGGGTGCATCTTATCATCATCATCAGTGGTATTTATTAAATGCTTATTGTGTGCAATTATTGTCCTAAGGGCTTGGGTTTTATAACATACTCTTTGGGAGAGTTAAATCCTGTCCTGGAAAAAAACTTGCCAAGAGTGTATGAAACTAAAGAAATTTTGGTTCCGGAAGGAGGCTGGAAGCCTTTATACCATAGTGCCCTGGGCACAGATATATGCCCCGCGGGCCCGGTGTGGTGGATTCAGAACTCACACGGGCACCAAGCATTAATAATAAAAATAATTGTGCCATTTATAGGCTCTTACTATGTTCCAAGCACTGTATTAAGCGCTGAGGTAGATCCAAGATAAGCAGGTCAGACACTCTCCTGGACTCATTTGGGGCTCTCAGACCAAGTCGGAGGGAGAATGGGTATTAAATCCCCATTTGATAGATGAGGAAACTGAGTCCCCCAAATCCTTAATTTTACCTTTAAAGTTCTACTGGTTTCCAGGCGGAGTCCCTATCAGGCAGGGTCCATCTGAGGGCTGAAACCCAAGACCTGAGCAGGAAGTTTCCCGAGGTCCATGGATTATTGGAGCTTTGGGGTTCCTGTGGGAATTGGAAATGTCATGTCATGCCTATCAGCAGCAAGAGGTTTGGGAGGTGCTGGGTGGGAGATGGGTGAATTCCCTGTGCAGGGTGGGTTAAGAGTTTTGCCTCAGTTGAGCTTTGTGGTTGAGCTTTGTGCTGATAGTCAGGGTAGGGTTGCCTAATGGTCAGCAGCACCGGATTCTGTGGTGCTTAATGTTCTCACCTTGTGCAAGCCACTTAACCTCTCTCTCCTAATTGTGCTATTTAATAATAATAATGATGGTATTTGTTAAGCGCTTACTTTGTGCCAAACACCGTTCTATGCGCCGGGGTAGATAGAAGGTAATCAGGTTGTCCCAGGTGGGGCTCACCGTCTTCATCCCCATTGTACAGATGTGGTAACTGAGGTACAGAGAAGTTTAGTGATTTGTCCAAAGTCGCACAGCTGAAGGGGGTGGAGCTGAGATTAGAACCCATGACCTCTGATTCCCAAGCCCGGGCTCTTTCCACTAAACCACACGGCTTCTCTCGTTAATCCCTTACTAAGTAACAAGCACTGTGCTAAGGGCTGTGGTCGATTCAGTCAGAGCAGACTCAGTCCCTGTCCTTTATGGGTCTCACAGTCGCAGGAGAACAGGTCCTCAATCCCCATTTAACGGAGGAGGAAAATTAGGTCCAAGATCACCCAGCAGGCAAATGGCAGAGCCAGGATTAGAACCCTGGTGTCCTGACTCCCGGGCGGTGCTCTTTCCTCTAGGCCACGTTGCTTCTCTCTCTGTTCCATTTCTCCATCTTTAGCCCTGGGGGTTAAACCGAGTAGTTGGCTATCCCAAAATCCCTTGGGAAAGGGAGCGGAGAAACAGAACGTTCCAGCACGGATCTTTAAAGGATCAAGGCTGCAAGGTATTCACATACCGCAGCCCTGGGTTCTACTTAGGGATGCACCCCAGGGTGGTAGGGTTCCCCTTTTGGCCCCGGCGCCCCCCGGTCCACACCCACTTTCTACATCCCAGGCAGATTCCCTTCTACGTCCCCTCAATCCCCACCCTGGCTACCTCGCTGCAGAGTTTGTGCTGGGTCTTTCTGAGGACGTACTGAGGCGATGATCTCCGCGTGGCCCTACGATGCGTCTTCTGGGGATCGCGAATCCTCTCTCTAACACGGATATCAACCCCACCTCCCAAAGCACTTGAAACTGTAGCAGACCAGCCCCTCCGTGGGAGGGACGGACGAAAGTACATCTTGCGGTTAAGTAAAGAGGCCTAAAGTTCCTGATCCAGGGTGCTCTAGGAGGCCCAGGAGGAGAGATTGACCTTAGGCTAGCATCTGGCCTGTTTGATGTAAGGAGATAGCTCTCCCTGGGGAAAGAGCATGGGGGAGGTTAGGATAAAGCTTCGGCTAATCTCCGCACCTCCTTCAACCAGCACACCTGCATGTCCGTCAGCCAGAGGCCTCCTTGCTCATTTCCCAGGGGCTGCCTGAGGTCAGGGGGTCTCCAGGAAGGTCTTTTATCCCCCCCACTTCAGCCAGTGCCTCCCCTCAGCAGCACCTGGGCTCTGACATCCCATTCCCGCTCCGGAAAGGTGGAGCCAGTTTTCCTCCCGGAATGGGCTGTCTCTCCCCCTTCCTTCTCCCCCACACTTCCTCTTTCTCTCTCTCTTCCCCTCCCTCTCCCTTCCTTCCCCCCCCCCCCCACCCCATTCCCCCTCCATCTCATCTGCTCTCCTGGCTGCCTCTCCCCTTCTTCGGGTTGGAGTTTGAGTTGACCACTCCGCTTTGGCAGCCTCTTTCTCTGGTGGCTTTGGCTTGAACCCAGTGCTCTGGGTTGGAAATGGAAATCCAGCCTGCTTGCAGGCCTCAGAGAGCTCTCTCCGGATCTTCCATCCCCCCTTACTTCAGATAGAACAGTAGATACCAGGAGCCCCTTCTGCAAGTTGGTCTGTGGTGCTTGGGGCTATTGATCCTCTTCATTCTCTCAACCCTGATCTCTGGCAGCAACTCAATGTCTGGATTTTCCAGTGGGTTGTGTCTTTCCTGAACAAATTAACCCAGTAATCAACTACTCTCTACTTACCGCTGAATAGACCGAGCCGATGAGAGGATAGAAAATTCATTTTATTCTCCTCTGGTTCCCTGCAGGTTGGGGTGTTTGGAATGAAGCAGCCTTGTAAATAACCCCAACCATTTTACCAGCCCACACGTATATTTTTACCAACCCGCCACACTATAGCCTGGCTAGGACTTGCAGGTAACAGGCCTTGGAACTTTTGGGAGGTTTCCCAGAGGAAGCAGTATGGCCTGATGGATAGAGCACAGGGCTGGGAGTCAGAAGGACCTGGGCTCTAATCCTGTCTCTGCCACTTGTCTGCTGTGGGGTCTTGAGCAAGTCACTTCACTTCTCTGCTTCAGTTACCTCAACCATAAAATGGAGATTATGACTGTGAGCTCCATGTCGGACAGGGACTGGGTCCAACTGATTAGCTTGTTTCTAGTCCAACACTTAGTTCAGTGCCTGGTATATAGTAAGGGCTTACCAAATACCATAAAAAAAAGAATGTTCCCATGTCCCTCGCAAGGAGCTCTGGTTTGCTGGTTCATAATCTTCACTGATGGCTTTGTTTCCCCCTCTACTGAACCAGTAGCTATCTCTCAAGCCGTGCTGAGAGAGGCGGAGAGCTAAGCAATTTCTCAGAGAATTCACTGTAGAAGTGCATAATGAAGCATCTAAAGTAGATTTTTCTGTTCTGGACTCAATTCCATGAGAATTCTCACAGAGAAATATGTTTGTAACTGAGGATTCAGATACCGGATACTGGGCAGCCTGGGTTATACAATTTTATGTTAACCTGAGGTTTACGCCTCTTCCTCCTCCTCCTCTTTTTCCTTGCCTTCTTCTTATTCTTCCTCCTCCTGAATGCCTGCTGGTGAAATAAGGGTGGAAATGGCCCTTCTCTGTTCTCTCTCATGGATGAAATAAATAGCCGTCAGCTGTCACCTGATAGTTGGCTCCTCTGCACCCACGATATCATGACAGAAATTTTAGAGGGCCCAACACCGATCCTGGAAGCAGGTAGGGTACCTATGGAGACCCTCAAGAATTAAGGACCAACCTTTCATTCATTCATTCATTCAATCGTATTTATTGAGCGCTTACTATGTGCAGAGCACTGTACTAAGCACTTGGAATGAACAAGTCGGCAACAGATAGAGACGGTCCCTGCCGTTTGACGGGCTTACGGTCTGATCGGGGGAGACGGACAGACGAGAACGATGGCGATAAATAGAGTCAAGGGGAAGAAACCTTTGCCAAACTTCTGCCACAGTTCCAGACAATCAATTTATATATTAATGAGTGGCACTTATTGATTGTCTACTGAGTGCAAAGCATTGTGTCTACCACTTGTGAGTGTACAGCAAAAGCAAAACATGTGTTCCTTGTCCTCAAGGGGCTTCCGATCTAATATGCGAGGCAGACAGACAGAAGTTAATTATAAGCAACGTGGCTTAATGGAATGATACTGGGCTTGAGAGTCAGAGGATCTGAGTTCTAATCCCAGCACTGTCCTATGCTTGCTGGGTGACCTTGGGCAAGCCACTTAACTACTCTGGATCTCAGTTTCCTCATCGGTCAAATGGGGATTCAATACCTACTCTCCTTCCCACTTGGACTGTGAGCCCGATGAGGGTCAGGGATTGAGTCCAACCTGATTATCTTGTCTCTACCAGAGGGCTCAGTACATAGTAAGTCCTTAACGAGTGCCAGCGTCTTCATCTTCATCTTCTTCATCAAGTAGTGGGAGAAGGGGACAGGGCAAGGATTCAACAAGTATCAGTGCAAAAATGCATGGATGAAATCTCTAAATAAAGAATTGGATCTAGCGATCAATATGCCGGAGTACATAAGACAGGGGACAGACCGGCTGAAAAAGACTGATCGGTACGAAACCAGCTGATGCCCAAGATGGGTGCAGGGTGATCAGTCGGTGGTATCTATTGAGTACTTACCCTGGGAGAGCGCAGTCCTAAGCACTTGGCCTAGTGGAAAGAACACGGGGCTGAGAGTCAGAGCACCTGTGACTGTGTCACCTACCTGCTGTGTGACCTCGGGGAAGCCACTTATTTTTGTCTCATTTGTTCCTCATCTGTAACATGTTTTCCCTCCCACTTAGACAGTGAATCCCACGTGGTACAGGGACTGTGCCCTACCTAATTCTCTTGCATCCATTCCAGTGCTTAGTACAGTGCTTGGCACGTAGTAAGTGGTTAACAAATACCACACTTATTATAACAATCATAATAATAATTCTGGTGTTTGTAAGCGCATACCATGTGCCAGGCCACTGTTCTAAGTCCTGGGGTAGATACAAGATAATCAGGTTGGAAACAGTCCCTGTCCCACATAGGGAACTGAGGCCCAGAGAATTAAGTGACCTGCCCAAGGTCACACAACAAACAAGAGGAGGAACTGGGAATAGAACACGTGACCTTCCGACTCCTAGACCCGTGTTCTATCCACTAGGCCATGCTGCTGCTTATGCTGGGAGCGCACGGCACGGTAGAGTTGGTAGACACGAGAAGGAGAGGCAGGAGCCTGTAATGATGTCAGGAATGTAAAATTACAGGGAAAGTATGGCTGTATAAAAACTGAGATGCCATCTGTGGGAGCCAGGCAGTTGTGAGAGACTTTGAATGGTGCAATATGGAGATTTGCTATCCAACACAACAAACAGTAGTAGAGTCATCGTGGGGCCTTATGTTAGGCAAATCTTCCTCGCTTGAAACGCTTTCTTTCCACGCTTCCGTTAGTGAGTGGGTCATTTCCGGATGAAAGGAGAGGGTGGAGATGCGGGCTGTCCAGCTATAATAAGTGGTGGAGCTGAGGGCCTTCGTCCACCTTCAGTGCTAAGTCCAAAATGCAGTTGCTTCTGGGGCAGAGAGAAATTTGGACCTCACCATTTCCCTTAACGAAGGGACCCACTCACAGTTGAGAATGATATTTGGCCCCTTGTACTCCAGGGGTCATGGTCGGTTGGGAAATCAAACAAGATCTCCTGAGATGGGATAAATCGTTTCTAACAGCACCTGGAATCTGGGTATCCTGGTTCTTTCAACAAGCATCACAGGTAGTGTCCTTTTCAAGCAAATGGCATTTATTGAGCACTTACCGTGTGTAGAGCACTGTACTAAACACTGAATCAAATCTCACGGAATCCCTGCAAAGCGGGGAGGGACAGGGTCTATTGTCTCCATTGTGCAGTACCTGGAACTGGGGCCCAGAGAGGGTAAGGGACTTATCCAACTTTGCATGGGAACTGGAATCCTGGGTTCTCTTCTCCTAGAATAATAGCACTCATAATAATTCTCGTATTTGTTAAGTGCTTACTATGTGCAAAACACTGCACTAAGAGCTGTAGTGGACAAGCAGATTGGATTGGACGCAGTCCCTGTCCATTGTGGGGCTCACCATCTCAATTCCCATTTTACAGATGAGGTAATTGAGGCCCAGAGAATAATAATGGTAATAACGATAATGCTATTTGTTAAGCGCTTACTATACGCCAAAATCTAAGTGCTGGGGTAGATACAAGGTAATCAGGTTGTCCCACATGGGGCTCACAGCCTTCATCCCCATTTTACGGATGAGCTAAGTGAGGCAAAGAGAAGTTAAGTGACTTGCCCAAGGTCACACAGCAGACACGTGACGGAGCCGGGATTAGAACCCATCTCTTCTGACCCCCAGACCCGTGCTCTTTCCTCTAAGCCACGCCGCTTCTCTAAGTATAGTGACTTACCCAAGGTCACACAGCAGACGAGTGTCGGAGCGGGGATTGGAACCCATGATCTTCCGAATCCCAGGCCCATGCTCTATCCACTACACCATCCTGCTTCTAGAACCATGCTGGTTATTTTTTAAGGAACTCTGTTAACATTCTTCAATGGATTTTCTATCACATGACACATCACCTCTCTACTCTTGGAGCATACATCCCACACATAAGATTACCCCCTACAGTGGCTTGCGGAACTTTTGAGAGTTATCGGTAGTGGCTGCTGTTGGGGTTGGCTGTTCTGGGGTATTTTTACGATGAAGCTGTGAGCAGGGCCCTGTTGCAGGTCTCTTCCTCGGTTTGGCTACTGACTCACGGTATTGGAAGGGTGTGTGTTTTTCGTTCGTCCGCTTTTCTGGGCTCAAGCTGATCCCTGCGAATGACTTCCGATCAGGAAAGAGTCCTTTATGGGTTACTCTTAAACTACCTCCTCTGAGGATGAGACGTGACATGATCCCACAGGAAGAGTGAGGGCCTGGGAATTAGGGGACCTGGATTCTAATCCCGACTCTGCCACTTGCCTGTCGCGAGACCCTAGACGAGTCATTTAACATCTCCGTGCCCGTTTTCTCATCTGCAGAAAGGGGATTTAAAATCTGCTCTCCCTCTCTCTTAGGTTGTGAGCCCCATGTGGGATGGAGACTGTGTCTGACCTGATAATCTTGTATCTAGCCCACCGGGCACATAGTAAACTCTGAACAAATACCATAATCTGTTGCCGAATTGTACTTTCCATGCGCTTAGTACGGTGCTCTGCACACACTAGGTGCTCAATAAATATGATTGAATAAATGAATTAATAATGATTAAGTATTGAGTTTCTACTGTGTGCCGGATACCGCCTTGGGAGCCTCCTGCAATAGGTACAGTGCCCACAGAAAGCAGCAAGTAGAGTGCTCTGTACTAGATGACCGCAGTGGGCAGAACAGAGTACTGATTGGGTGTCTCCTACGGGCGAGCATGGGAATGAGGTACTCCTGTGTGCAGAACCCGGTCCTGCGTGCTTACTGTGGCATCTACTATGTACTGGTCACTTAATATTGGCAGGGGACTGTCCTTACTGCTTGGAAACATAGAACAGAATAGACTGATTCTTGCCCATAAAGAGTTTTCAACAATCTGTGATTAAATCTATCGGGCCCTTACTCAGCACTCCCCTCTCTTTGCCTGTGTAGACACATCTAAAGAAAGGGAGCAGGGAAAACTAATAGTGTCAGCAAAAATAACGATCTTTATGACCCTTTCATTTTCCCACGCCCTTCACTTCAGGAGGGCAAACACCTGCCTTGTGCATCAGAGCATCCCCGCTGTGGGATGAGTCCCCATTTTACGGATGGGGAAACTGAGGGGCAGGTCACATTCTTGACATCTGGCCTTCCGTATAGCCATAATCAGTTTCTGCTCTCTCCTTGTCTCCCTCTTTCTCTTGCTCTCTCTCTTTCAAACACACACACACACACACGTTTTTTCAGTCTCTTTCTCTCTCTCCTCACTTTTTTCCTCCGGCTCTTTCATATTGTCTTTCTGCCTCTCTTTTTTTTCTCCCCCCACCCTTTCTCCTAAGCCGGTAGACAAGTTAAAAGAGAATTTCCTCCCGGCGTTTCAAGAGGCACTTCTCTAACAAAGCACCTTGTAATCTGCTTGAACATAAGAGGACACTCGTCCTTCTCTTCCCCCTTAGATGCAGCCTCAAATGAACCAGACTCTGGCTCCCGAGGCAGTCCACACTTCCTGAACGCTGGCTCTTCCCCATGTGAGTCCCACCATCGCTCCGGCCCCTCACACTCTTCGCCTCCACAGAGCTTGAGTTCACCACCCTTACCTTTAACAAACCCTTTAAGAACTGCTGCTCTCCCATTTTCTGCCCGGCCCTGGCCCTAAGGTCAGGGGTTCACTGAATGCCAACCCCAAGAGAACAGGCAAGGTGAAGGGGGTACTACCCGATTTCCCTCCGCCTGATTTCTTTTCCATCCTGGTCTTAGAATTACTTTTAAAGTTGGGGCAAAAGATCCCAGGGCCCTGGGCCTCTTCTCTGCATCTCCCTGGGCTGTTTGCACCCTGTATGTTTCCAGCGAAGGAGCTGCAGAACTATGTCACCCTTTCCCCACTTATACCCCCCTTTCCCTCGTCGTGGGAGTTCTGGGGTGTCCACATCAATGTGGCTGCGATAGATTTCGATAGAGCAGGGGCCGGTAGGGCTTTGGGACTCGGGAGCCGTTTCAGCAAGGTTGGCACAGGCACTGGTTCTTTAACATTATTGATATCTCTTGATAATAATAATAATAATAAAAACGGTATTCGTTAAGCTGTAAGATGGACTGTAAGCTCATCTCTAGACTATAAACTCGTTGTGGACAGGGAATGTGTCTGTTTACTGGTATATTGTCCTCTCCCAAGCACTTAGTACGATGCTTTGCACACAGTCAGTGCTCAATAAATATTATTGAATTGAATTAAGCGCTTATTATGTGCCAAGCCCTATTCAGATCAGACACAGTCCCTGTCTCACGTGGGGCTCACAGTCTTAATCCCCATTTTATAGATGAGGTAGCTGAGACACGGAAAGGTGAAGTGAGTAGCCCAAGGTCAGATATGTGTCGAACACATGGCAGAGCCAGGATTAGAACCCATATCCTCTGATTCCCAGTTGTCAGAGGTCATTGATTCCAGGTCCCCACCACTATGTCCAAGTGCAATGAAACAAAATCCAACTTCTGCTCCCTGATCCCCAGGAAAGAAGGCTCCACGGCTTCTGTCCCTGATCTATTTCCAGTTATGGGGAAAGTTTGGGACTTCTGAGAGAGGTATTCTTTCACGTCCAGCTCCAGGGTCTGGCTCGCCATTCTGTCCCTTTGCTAGTAAGGAAGCTGGGAAGAAGAGAGAGGGAATCAATCACTCAATCAATCAATCATATTTATTGAGCACTCACAGTGTGCGGAGCAATCTATTAGGCGCTTGGGAGATTACAGTGTAGCACTTTCCCTCCACACAACAAGTTTACAGTTTAGAGGGGGAGACAGACATTAACATAGTTAACTAAATTATGGATAAGTACAGATGTGCTGTACAAATCTAAGTGCGAGGGTGATGCAGAAGGGAGTGGGAGAGAAGGAAATGAGGGCTTAGTTGGGGAAGGCCTCTTGGAGGAGATATGCTTTTAATCATTCATTCATTCATTCATTCAATCGTATTTACTGAGCGCTTACTGTGTGCAGAGCACTGTACTAAGTGCTTGGAATGTACAATCAGCAACAGATAGAGAAAATCCCTGCCCAACAACAGGCTCACAGTCTATAAGCGGGGAGCCGGACAACAAAACAAAACAAAGCAAGTAAACTGGCAATCAGTGGAACCTGATATTTCGACAGAGCCATAGGTGGGATGGAGAACGGGCACCCTTAAGAGCAGGAATCTTTTCTACTAACTCTTTTGATTATACTGTCCCAAACACTGAGCAAAGTGCTCTGCACACAGTCAGTGCTCCATAAATGCAACTGATTAATTGATTGACTGACTATGACTCTCCAACTGTAAGGCACTTTGACTGGAAGTTGGCTCCTCGGGGTAACGTAAACTGGACCTGAGGCAGTGTCTGGGGAAGGAAATAGAATCTCCCCCATTCCTGACCCATCGGATCACCTGCCCAATGGGTTCCTCTGAAGCTTTCCTGGGAAAATCCATTTAATGAATAGATATCAAAACCACAGAACACCCTCTGCTCTGGATGGCTGCCATTCACCTGCTTGGAAGCAGAGGGTGGAACCAGATGACCTCCTGACTTCCCCCAGCTCTAGCCAAGAGCCAGAATTGAGATCGGGAGCTCTCCAGGCTGGAACTGCAATTGAAGTTTGTCCCTTACTCTCCCCGCCCTGCATTTGACTCAGAGGTACATTCTTGGCCATTTCCTGGACCCACGATTGAGACTTGCTCTGTTCTTTTTCCATTCGGCCACGATGGTGGTCCGGTCTCACAATCCGAGCTTCATCATAAACCCAAAGGCGTTCGTTCCTTCAATTAACTCGGATAGGCGGAATAACCCCAGGATATCGAGTGGAGGTTTCGGAATAAGGAGAAGATATGGGCTGTCCCCTCAGGGGTTGTATTCTGATATAGACGAGGCGGAGGATGACCAGCCTGGGTAGAGAAATGTAGATCGAGGTGAAAGACCCTCTATTAGAGCTTGGAGGTGAGAGGTTCAAAGCAAAAAAAGGAGGTATTTTTCCACATAGTGGGTGGTAAGCATGTGGAATCTGTTAGTACGGGAAGCTGTCCTGGCCAAAAATATCATTAGCTTCAAAGGTTTGGATGAATTCACGGGCAATCGATTCATGATGGGATATTAGGAGGAAAGGTTGGGGTGATGGAGGGTCTAACCTTATCAGAAGATGTGTGTCCTGAAGGTCCAGCAGAACACCTTTCTTCCAGGTGAGAAACACCGTGGCCTAATGGTCTGGGCATCAGGAACACTTGGGTTCTAATGCCAGCTCCACCGCCTAATAATAATAATGATAATGTTGGTATTTGTTAAGCGCTTACTATGTGCAGAGCACTGTTCTAAGCGCTGGGGTAGACATAGGGGAATCGGGTTGCCCCACTTGGGGCTCACAGTCTTAATCCCCATTTTACAGATGAGGTAACTGAGGCCCAGAGAAGTTAAGTGACTTGCCCACAGTCACACAGCTGACAAGTGGCAGAGCTGGGATTCGAACTCATGACCTCTGACTCTAAAGCCCGTGCTCTTTCCACTGAGCCACGCTGCTTCTGTCTACTGTGTAACCTTAGGCAAGTGACTTAACATAGTAAGTGGTTAACAAATAACATTATTATTATTATTTTTCTTTGTCTCTCAGTTATCTCATCTGTAAAATTGGGGATTAAGACTGTGAGCCTGATGTGAGACAGGGATTGTGCCCAACCTGATTAATTGTGTCTACTCTAGTGTTCAGTACAGTGACTGGCACGTAGTAAGCGCTTAACAAATGCCATAAAAAAAAGTGGTGACAGTAACCCACTGTTGATTTGTTGTTTTTAGTATTTGTTAAGCACTTACCATTGGCCAGGCACCGTACTAAGTGCTGGAGTCTTGTCTTGTGCCGTGGAGTCGTCTCTGAGCCATAGCGACGCCATGGACACATCTCTTCCAGAACGTCCCAACTCCATCTGCAATCGTTCTGGTAGTGGATTCATAGAGTTTTCTTGGTAAAAATCCAGAAGTGGTTTACTATTGCCTCCTTCCACGCAGTAAACCTGAGTCTCTGCCCTCGACTCTCTCCAATGCCGCTACTTCCCAGCACAGGTTAATTTTGACTTGTAGCTGATTGCCTTCCACTCGCTAGCCACTGGCCAAGCTAGGAATGGAATGGGTATGTCTCTGCTTGACTCTCCCTCCTGTAGCCGAGACTGATAGAGTCCTGGAAACTCCCCAGGTGTGACTCTAAGAGGGGAGTGCTGGGGTAGATACAAATTAATCAACTTGGACACAATCCCTGTCCCGCATCAGGCTCACAGTCTTAATCCCCATTTTACAGATGAGGTAACCGAGGCACAGAGAAGCTAAGTGACTTGCCCAAGGTCATACAGCAGACAAGTGGCGGAGTGGGGATTAGAACCCAAGTCCTTCTGATCCTTAGGCCGATGATCTCTCCACTAGGCCACACTGCTTCACTGGATGTTGCGACCCAGGATGGCCGCTGGCGGCCTTTTGTTTCTGTTTTCATACCCTGCTGTACGCTCTCTGGGTTATAAAGAGGCACCCGCCCAAACTCCATCCTGGATGAAAGCTTTGTTGGAAGAGGTCTGGTGGCAAGCCGGAATTCTATAGAAGTGGCTTCGAAGCCAGCTGCCCAGCCTACAGATCTCCAAATTGTTGGCAGGATGTTTTGCCAGCCTGGGAAACTGTGACTTTCTATCATTTCTTTCTGTCGACTAGAGGTTTCCGTCGGCTAGAGACACTGAACTGAGTGGGAAGCAAGAGAGGAGAAGCCCAAAGAGGGATGTGGGTGGGAGTCTAAAATTCCTCTCCGTTACCCTCAGTCTGCCTCAAAATGGCCCCCAGGATGCTCTGAAGAAGAGATGTGGAAGGAAAAACAGCATGGACCATCAGGGGTCCATGCCAGTTCACAGTATACATGCCAGCTTACATTTATCACCTTGCAAATAAAGACCACTATTTACCAGCCTGCACTTCTTCACAAGCCCACCCTCCCCATGGGTTCTCAAAATTAAGGAAGGAAAAGCAGGACTCTATGCTCCTTTCCTGGTCTAAACTGTTATCCACCCTAATGTATTGGCACTCCCGCCTTATTCTATCATTTCCTTCCTCCTCTTCCTTCTATTTGGAAGTAATTTACATCTGTCTCCCTGATTAGATGATAAGCTCCTTGAGGGTAGGAATTGCGTTTTGTCTTTGTCGTGCTATCTGAAGAGCTTAAAACAGTGCTCTGCACTCAGTAAGCACTCAATAAATAACATTAATCGATGGATCTTTTGACTTAAAAGCATCTAATTTCGAAGTTGGTTGTTTGGCTGATCGGATTTCTATCTTCCCATCATCTCTTTATACGAGAGAAATGATTTGAAAGCCCTGTTCTACTTCTGAGCCTACCTGGATTTTGGGGCCACATTCAGCTGTCCTTTGCCGGAAAAGGTAGAAATCAGAAAACACAAGGCCTTATGGATATCTGAGAGCCAGAGAACCCTGCTGGCGGCTTTGTTTTTCTCGTTTTTTGCTGGGAGAAGTTGGCTAGCGAGGGTTTTCTGCTCTCGTGAATGATAATTAATTGTGATAACAATAATAATTGCGGTATTTGTTAAGCACTTACGATATTCCAACTGTGAGCTAACCGCTAGAGTAGATACAAGACAATCAGGGATGAGAACATAAGTCTTGTTCATGGCAGTAATCAAATGATTCCAGTGTTCTGCACACAATAAGAGCTCAATAAATACCATCGATGAATTGATTGATTGACTTCACCTTTTCTGTGTATTGGGGAATCAGCCTCCACAGCCAGAAGCAATTCTGAGAATGAGAAATGTGACCGGAGCAGAGAATACAGGAACTGAAAAGCTTTCCTCTCTCTCCCTTCACTTGCAAAACAGAGCTACTTATAGGTGATGTATTTTCTGGTTTGTTTGAGTTTTGATTGTTTACCAACCCTAGAAGTTTAGTTAACATAATCGCCCTCTCCGTTTCCACTAATCGATAATGGTTTTTAAAAGAAGCCAACATGGCCGCCGGTAACGTATTTCCAATTAATTGCTGAATTTTCAAACATCAGACCATTAGGGTGGCAGCAGCCCATGAAAGCGATCTTTCAATTTTCAGCCAAGATGCCACCTCCCTGTGAAAAGGTCTCTCTCTGTCTCTTTCCCTCTTTCTCTTTTTCTGTCTCCCCGTCCCTCTTTCTCCTTTTCCTCTCCCTCTTTCCCTCCTTTCCTCTTTCTGACCCTCTCTTCTATCCCCCCTCCCATCTGGCCCCTCTCTCTCCTTTTCTCTCTCTTTCTCTCTCCCTCTTCCCTCTCTCTTTTTCTTTCTGTCTCCCTCCCTTCCCTCTCTTTTCTCTCCTCTTTTATACTCTCTCTCCTCTCCTTCCATCTCCCTCTCTCTCCATCTTTCTTTCTCTTCTTTCCCCCCTCTCTCCAACTTCCTTTCTCTCTCTCTCTCTCTCTCTCTCTCTCTTTCCCTCTTTCACATCAGGTTCAATGGCATCTCAGCTGCCTGAGAAAAAGGACTGGAATCAAAAAAAAAAAGGAAAAAACCCCCTATTTCCCAGATCAAAGCAATCCATGTATTACTGCCAAGTCTGCAGACGGCCCTTTCTTCTTTTCATTGACCAGACAGGGGTTCTCCTTTCTCTTCAGCTCTCAGCTCCTTTTTCTTTTTTTCCCCCTGAATTTGTTTTCTCGTTGGGAAAAGTGGTTATTAAAGTATTAGTTGGGCTTGATCGGTTCTTCAGGGACAGAAGAAGGGGTCTCGTGCTTTCTTATCTCGGACACGATCGCAAACCCGCGGCCGGTGACGTTGGACGAGATTGAAATAATAACTGGACGTGGCTGGCGGCCCCTTTGAAATCCAAGCCGGGCTCTGGGGATCCGCTAAGGGCTGGCAAGATGGAGACCGGGGGAGGGCTGCTCTGGTGTCTGGGTGGCTCAGGACCCCACTCAAACTCCCTGGGAAGGCCGGCCCTACTGCCCGAATCAAACCTGGGTAGGCCAGGGTTACTTCTGTAAGGCGGCCGAGTGCTTACTTCCAAGCGGACTAGTGGACGGTGGCTTGGGGAGGACCAGCTGGGCTTTGATCGCTCTGAAGCCTGGAAATCATTTCGGGTTTCTTTCCGAGGGCCATTTTTTTATTTTATGGTATTCATTAAGCATTTACTATGTGCCAGGCACTATTCTGATCACTGGGATAGAGACAAGTTGATCAATTTGGATATGGTCCATGTCCCACATGGGGCTTACAGTCTTAATCCCCATTTTGCGGTTGAGGTAACTGAGGCACAGAGAAGTGAAGTGACTTGCCCAAGTGGACAAGTGGAGGAGCTGGGATTAGAATCCATGACCTTCTGACTCCGGGCTGACCTGAGTCCATGCTCTGTCCACTAGGTCATGCCATTTGACTGGAGATACTAGCCGGAATGTAACATTTTGAGAGCAGGAGTCGTGTCTATTAACTCGTGTACTCTCCTAAGTGCTTAGTACGGTGCTCTGCGTACAGTAAGGCTCAGTAGATACTACGGACTGATTGATTGATTGATGAATATGGCTTGTGCCAGGTTGCCTCCTCTGCTGCCTCAGGGCTGGGGACGGGGGGACGTCTCTCCAGAGGAAGAATCCAGCAGTCTGCAGAGTTAGATTTTCCTCTGGAGATTGCCCAGGTCCAAAATCCCATGGGAAATTCCAGAGGTCACGAGGAGGACGGGAAGGAGGCTGATAAGGCAGTTCTCAAAGGATCCGGTGTCTGCTCAGACGTTCATTCCCTGAATAGCTGCAGCCTTGAGTTAAATCCTACATTGGCCCAATAAACTTCCCTAAATTAAATTAGTGAACCAGCGTGTCATAGAAGATAGACCACGGGCCTGGGAGTCAGAAGGATTTGGGTTCTAATCCTGACCCCGCCACTTGTCTGCTGCGTGACCTTGGGCAAGCCACTTACGTTTTCTATGCCTCAGCTACCTCATCTGTAAAATGGGGATCAAGACCGTGAGCCCTATGTGGGACTGGTCCTGTGTCCGACCTAAGTTGTATCTACCCCAGTGCTGGCACCTAGTAAACACTTAACTGTTATAAAAAGCCCAACAACTTAGGATTTGAGAATCGCTGGTCCCCGTAATCCCCAGGGACCCCCAAACTCCCTTAGGGATCCAAACGGCCCCTGGGCGCTAGGCTGAGGGATGTGTATAAATAGATCCTTGGCTTTGGACACAGATCAGTTGAGCACTTCCGGCTCCCCGTGCTAGGTTGGCGATGAAGTCCTTCCCGTCGGGCTGGAATGCGGAAGTTGGTGGGGTTGACCCTGGATGACATTACACAAGGTGTCGACTTCCATGTTCTTATCCGACGATTAAGACCCGGGAACCTAGAAACCGGGAGGAGGCCCGGAAGGGTCGAGGAGGGGAGCTGGGGCCCCGGAGGGCTAGGTCGGAGGCTGATGAAGGCAGGTGGCTCTGCTCGGAGGGGAGTCCACCCCGTGGCCCAGATGGAGACCCGCACTCGCTCCCCCCCACCAAAGAAGGCCTGCTAAGAGGAAATCCTAAGAGAGGTTTCAGGCAGAGGGGAGCCTGGTTCTCCCGACAGGAGTCTGGGAGCCGGCTCCGCCACCTCGGGGACTGAATGGTCGGAGATAACATCCCCATGATCCTAAGTATTAACTGGGTACCCACTGGGTGTCCACTGTGGGCAGAGCACTGTACTGTCAGTCCATCAATCCTATTGAAGCAGCATAGAGAAGCAGCGTAGCTCAGTGGAAAGAGCACGGGCTTTGGGGTCAGAGGTCATGAGTTCGAATCCCGGCTCTGCCACCTGTCAGCTGTGTGACCGGGGGCAAGTCACTTCACTTCTCTGTGCCTCAGTTCCCTCATCTGTAAAATGGGGATGAAGACTGGGAGCCTCGTGAGGAACAACCTGATGACCCTGTATCTACCCCAGCGCTTAGAACAGTGCTCTGCACCTAGTAAGCGCTTAACAAGTACCAACATTATTATTATTACTTATTGAGCGCTTACTGTGTGCAGAGCACTGTACTGAGTGCTTGGGAGAGTACAACACAACCATAGACGGGCACATTCCCTGCCCACGATGAGCTTACGGTCTAGAGGACTGAGCACCTACTCTGAACAGAGCTCTATATTGGGTATCTACTGTGGGTAGAACACTGTACTGGGTACCTACCGTGTGCAGAGCACTGAACTAAGTATGAGAGGACTTTACAAAAGAAGTAAAAGACCTAATCCTGTACATAAAGAGCTTACAACCTAATGGCGAAGGGACCAGCTGATATAAATGAAGGAAAGTGCTATCATTAAAACTGAGAGACTAAATATATTAGGCCCAAGTCAAAAACCAAGAAATAAGGGGGCTGAGAGATGGCACAAGCAGAAAGGATCAGGAGAGTAGGGGGGGAATTAATGATTTATTTATTTATATTCATTCATTTACTCATTCAGTCGTATTTAGTGAGCTCTTACTGTATGCAGAACACTGTAACTAAAGGCTTGGGAAAGTACAATACAGCAATAATCAGACATAGTCCCTGCCCACAATGAGCTTACGGTCTAGAGGTGGGGAGACAGACGTTAATATAAATATTAACATTTTAATGTCTACCTCTCTAGACTGTAAGCTCACTGTGGGCAGGGACTGTGCCTGTTTCGTGTTATGCTGTAATAATAATGTTGGTATTTGTTAAGCGCTTACTATGTGCCGAGCACTGTTCTAAGCGCTGGGGTAGACACAGGGGAATCAGGTTGTCCCACGTGGGGCTCACAGTCTTAATCCCCATTTTACAGATGAGCTAACTGAGGCACAGAGAAGTTAAGTGACTTGCCCCCAGTCACACAGCTGACAGGTGGCAGAGCTGGGATTCGAACTCATGACCTCTGACCCCAAAGCCCGTGCTCTTTCCACTAAGCTACGCTGCTGTACTCTTCCAAGGGCTTAGTACAGTGCTTTGCACACGGTATGTGCTCAGTAAATATGATGGAATGACTTGAGTGCCTCCGAGGGTATGTGCCTTTTATAGGAGGGAGTTTTGAAAGAGGGATTATAGAGATGTGTTTTGGAGTCTTGCAATGGAGACCCAAGAGGAAAATCTTGGAAGATATATCAATCAATCGATAAATCAGTCAATTCTACTTATTTTGTGCCTACCGTACACATCTGCCATGCTCGGTCAATATTTTAAACCCAACCAAGTGGAGGCAGAGTGCCTTGAATCTGTCCCTAATTTCTCGAGTGGGTATTTTCCTGGATTGTCAACCACCTCTGCCTGCTACAATAGCAGTGTTTCCCTCATCTTTGCCATCCCATCTTATCCCAGTACCGTGGGCTGCCGGGAAAGCACCCACACCTGCCTGGAAGCTTGCTGGGAAGACCAGGACCCCACCCAGAGTCAGATAAATCTGCCTCTTTTTTGCTTTTTTTGAGCAATCTCCAAAATCCAGGTAGCCGTCCTTGTAGCCATGGCAACAAGAGGATGGTCCCTGAATCTTTCCTTCTCCTTTTCTTTCCTGCCGGTGCCGATTTATTTAGCGCTTTATTGCTGATTTATGATACATGTTGGGTTTTAAATTGTGGAAGGGGAATGTTTTGGCTTCTGCCACCTAGGTGGAGGATTAGCCGGATAAGAGAGAAATTCCTATTTTTAATTGATAGGTGTTTTCCTTCTGTCCCAGACCTCTACTCTGTGGATGGGTGGCTAGAGTTGAGGAAAAGCTAGGCTAAAAGTGGAGGGATGACTTCCATTAATGCCTATCCCCCACACTATCTTATAAGCTTCTTGAGGGTAGGGATCGAGTCTACTTTCTCCATCGCAAGTGGGCAATAAATGCCACTGATTGGTTAAAAATAGTGGTATTTCTTAAGCCTTTACTATATCTATGTACCAAGCACTGTACGAAGGGCTGGTGGAGATACAATGTAAACAGATGGGGTACAATCCCTGTCCCACAAGGGGCTCGCAGTCTAAGGGGGAGGGAGGATAGGTATTGAACAGGTATTGTAGAGCTGAGGAAATCGAGGCCTAGAGAAGCTAAGTGACTTGCTCAAGGTCACATAGCAGGCAAGGGGAGGATCCGGGATTAGAACCCAGGTCCTCCGACTCCCAGGCATGGACTCTTTCCATTAGGCCTCATTGAGAACTTCTGGGAGAGCACAATAGAGTAAAAAGATACAATCCCTGCTCTCAAGAAGCTTACAGTCTAGTGGTGGAGACAGACGTTAAATAAATGACAGGTAGGGGAAGCGACGAAGTTGAAGGTTATCTACAGTAAGCGCTTTGGGGACAGGAAGAGTATCCAAGTCTTCAGTGAGTGAGGCCTGAATCAGTCAGTCAGTCAGTCATATTTGTTGAGCTCTTACTGTCAGCGGAACACCGCGCTAAACTCTTGGAAGAGTACAACACAGCAATATAACAGACACAATTCCTGCCCATAAGCTGAAAGTGCCTATGTGACATGGAACCGTTGAAAGGTCAGTAGGTGGGGTAATAGGGTGGAGAGAGGAGCGATGAATCCGAGAAGGCCTCCGCCTCACCATTGACCCCGCAGCCCGTATCAGCCTTGAGTTTTCAGTTGGATCTTGCCGATCGGGTTTGGCAGCGGCAAGCTGAATATGTCTAAAATATCCTCCCTGCCCCCGTCCCGACTCCCCACAAATATGCTACGAATCTTGAGTATGTTAAAGCACCAGGAGTTTCCAAGGCAGTAATCAAAAGGGTTTTTTGAACCTGGAAATTGTACATTTCAGTTGCCCTCAAAGGGGCAGGCTGCAGGGAAACAACGAAGAAGCAGTCCGTTCATTCAGTCTCCCCAGAATCCCATTTCTAGCTGGACAGGCAGCGTTGCCCAGTGGAAAGAGCACAGTCCTGCGAGTCAAGGACCTGGGTTCTAATCCCAGCTCTGCCACATGCCTGGTTTGTGACCTTGAGCTAGTCACTTCGCTTTCACTTCTGTGGTTTCCTCAACTGTAAAATGGGGACTCAGTATATCTGTTTTCCCTGCTACTTAGGCTGCGAACCCCATGTGGGACAAGGAGTGCTTGACCTGATTAACTTGTATTTACCCCCGTACTTAGAACAGTGCTCGATAACGGTAAACACTTAAATACCACATTCGTAAATCATCGAGTCATTTAACTTCTCTGGACCTCAGTTTCCTCCTACATAAACTGGACACTAAATGCCTATCCTCCCTCCCCGATAGACTATGGACGCCCTGATTATCTTGTATCTACCCCAGCGTTTAGTACAGGGAATGGCATGTAATAATCATTATCATTAGTATTCATCCAGTCCACCTCTCTCCTCCAGGCAGGCTCCCTTTAAGCAATCAAAGACAATCAGGTGCCTCTTTCATACTACAAGATGTCCAGGAAAATTCCACTATTTGCTTCAATAATCCATCCACCCCCATAATTATGAATTCTCCCCCTCTAGACCATAAGCTCACAGTGGGCAGAGAACGCGTCTATCAACTCTTGTACTCCCCCACGCTCTTAGTATAAGACTAAGTGCTCAATAAATACCATTGATGATGACTATGATGAGGATGATGATGCAGCTTCCAAAATCCCTAAAGTTTCCTTTTAATGAAACTTCGTTGGTCAGTCGTCCCATAATCCGTTCACTTTTTCTCACGTCTTTCAATAGTGCTCATCCATGGCCCATGCCTGACCCAAAGTCATCCGGAGCCTACTGATAATTTTTGCCGAAATAACTTTCTGGGAGAGGTGGGAATCCAAGAGCCAATTAGTTCTACCCTTTTGTCTGCAAATTTGAGAGCACATATCCACACCTACACTTGCCGGGGGAAAAGCAGATAATGATAATAGTAGTAGTAATAATAATGATAATGATAATAATTATTAAGCTCTTACTATGGGCCAAGCACCGTACTACACAATACAAAGTAATCAGGTCCCACACGGGACTCAGTTTAAATGGGAGGCAGAACGGGTATTAAATTCTCATTTTGCAGATGAGGGAACGGAGGCACAGAGAAGTGAAGTGACTCGCCCAAGGTCACACAGCAGACGAGTGGTGAAGCCAGGATTAGAATAATAATAATAATGTTGGTATTTGTTAAGCGCTTACTATGTGCAGAGCACTGTTCTAAGCGCTGGGGTAGATACAGGGTAATCAGGTTGTCCCACGTGAGGCTCACAGTCTTCATCCCCATTTTACAGGTGAGGTAACTGAGATCCAGAGAAGTGAAGTGACTTGCCCACAGTCACCCAGCTGACAAGTGGCAGAGCCGGGATTCGAACCCATGACCTCTGACTCCCAACCCAGGTGACCCGCGTTCTTTCCACTAGGCCATGCTGCTCCATAGGGGACTTAATTGTTAGTTCTTCCAAGACGGGGACTTGGTCCTTTAGTTTTATTATATGCTCCCTAGAGCCCCGTACAGTGCTCTGCACACTGTAGCTCCTCAATAAATGCCGCTTCTAATTTGGGGGGGACTTCCACGCTAGTGGGAGCTATAAGGTCACCGGGAAAGGTTCTTACACTGGGGAAAATTAGAAGAGACGGGAGCCAGGACATCCAGGGAAGCTGGGTCGGTGTAGACACGGTCTCAGACATTTAGTCAGAAGTGCCCCTCACTTCTCCATCACTGAGACAACAACACCTTCGCGTGTTCCAGATTTCCCTTCTTGACCAGCAACCGGGGTCCCAGGGGCTATGTCGATGGCAGAAACACGGGTTCATATGCGTCTGCTGGACATCCAGGGCCGGGCCCAACGGTTTGTCTGTTTCCCTGACGTGGCGTGCTGATCTCTCTCTGGGGGCTCTGACTCGTCCTTTCTGTCTGGCTCGGAGTCGACTGTGCAGCTAATTAATCACCGCAAAGGGGAAAAACACCTCGATTTGGGAAAACGTTCTTGAAATGAACAGTGCGCTGAACCACGCGGCAGGAGGGAATGTTGCTTTTCCTGTCCCCATCTTCCTCACCTTACCTCTGCGGGGACACAGGAAACGGCTTTTTAGCTACTCCCCCGAGGGCTTTTCCTTGATGCTCTGCTTCCGGCAGGCCAGCGCCCGATGTCATTGGCTAAGAGAGAAGGCACTTGCCACTTCCTTCAGGCCCGCTGTTCTTTTCCCTGCTTGAAGTCTCCCGGGAGTCTCTGGAGCCCGTTTCGTGGCTTCTAGGTTTCTATTTCATTTCTCTCAAGCACAGCTGTGGACCCTTGACTGTGGACGTCCCCTGCCTTGAGAAAAGTCTTGGGGCCTTGATTCCTCCTGTTTAATGTCTCTTCTTTTCCGTCGTGGCCGAAAGAGGAGCCTCACAGGGTAGATTTTCTCTTCCACTACAGATTCTCTGGAATGTGGCTAACTCCTTTGAAGGTAAGGCTTATGCCCACCCAAAATAACCTGATGGGCTTCCAGGAAGTCGATCTCTCTGCAGAGCTCCGGGACATCGGAAGAGCTGGCACTCAGAGGAAGGTGCTCAGGATTGAGAGCCTATATTTTTTAAAATCATTATTATTTTTACCGTATTTGGTAAGCGCTTACTAGGTGTCAGGCACTGCACTAAGCACTGGGGTAGATTCAAGCTAGTCGGGTTGGACACGGCCCCTGGCCCACATGGAGCTTGCCAGCGTTGACCCCATTTGATAGGTGAGGTAACTGAGGTCTGGAGAAAATAAGTGATTTGCCCTCGGTCGCACAGCAGACAAGTGGCAGAACTAGGAGCTCGAGGGAGGTAGAGCGTGTCTTCATTCATTCCGTCGTATTTATTGAGCACTTACTGTATGCAGTGCACCATACTAAGAGCTTGGGAGAGGTCTGAAAAGCTGTGTGACCTGGTGGAAAGAACATGGGCCTAGGAGACAGAGGATCGGGGTTCTAATCCCGACACTGCCACGTGCCTACGGCGTGACCATGGGTAAGTCACTTCACTTCTCTGTGCCTCAGTTTCCTCAGCTGGAATATAGGGGTACAATACCTGTTCTTCCTCCCACTTAGACTGTGACCCTGGTGAGGGACAGGGATATGGTCTGACCTGATTATCTTGTATCTATACCGGCACTTAATTCAGTCCTTGACACAAAATAAGGGATTGGCAAATATTATTATTATGATTATTATTGTTATTATTCTTATCGTTATTATCCTTATTTCTGGCCCTCATCCTGGGCTCTGCTACAAACTCACTCGTCAACTCATGCAATCCTTGACTCCATCCACATCTCTGACCCTTAGAGGTGACTCATGTCGGGTTGACTCAGTCCTGCTCAGCTTTGCTCCTCCCCAACCCACGGGGATTCGGCAGGGATGTGGTCAGTCCTTGAAGTCAGAGCCAATCCTAGGAGAAACAGTGTGTGGTCCACCAGATAGAAAGCTCCTCGAGGACAGGGATCATGTCTACTAATTCTCTTGTCCTCTCCCAAGTCCTTAACGCCGTGCTCTTCCCCCGGCATAATAATAATACTGCTACTGTTAATGGTGATGATGATAACTGTGGCATTTGTTAAGCACCTACTATGTGTCAGGAACTGTACTAAGTATTGGGGCAGATACAAGTTAATTGCGTTGGACAGAGTCCCTGCCCTATATAAAGTCTTAATCCTATTTTACAGAAGAGGCCCAGAGAAGTAAAGCGACCTGCCCGAGGTCACACAGCAGAAGAGAGGCAGAGCTGGGATTAGAACCCAGATTCTTCTGACTCCCAGGTCCATGCTCTATCCACTAGGCCGCACAATAGGTGCTCCCTTGACCCTGCTGATTGACAATTGTTCTGGGGGGGAGGTGGATCTTGAGCTTCCAAGAGTCCCCTGAGAACCACCGGTCCACTGGATTCTGGGGAGACAGAGCTCCCCAAGTCCACCTGGTGAACCTGAAGTCCTCCGCCCTGTCCCTTTTGAACCTCTTTGTTCATGCCCGGCAACTGGCAGACTGCTCCCCCAGGGAAATACATCGCCTTTCGGCATTCGTGACTGGTTTGGCCGCTTTGTCTGGTCTCCAGTGCTCTCGGGCAGAGAGGCCCTCCCTGACTAGACCCTCTTCTCCTTTTCTTTCACTTCCTTCTGCGTTGCCCTCACTTGCTCCGTTTATTCATTCCCCCCTCCCAGTGACACAGCACTTCCGTATATCCCTGTAATTTGATTTATTATATTAATGTCTATCTCCCCCTCTAGACTGAAAGCTCTCTGTGGGCAAGAAATGTGTCCCTTATATTGTGCTCTCCCAAGCGCTTAGTTCAGTGCTCTGCACAGAGTGAGGGCTCAGTGAATACGATTGACTGGCTGTCTGATCGATGGTGGGGGATTCCTGATTCTTTGGGCTGCCCCTGGTTCTAGGTAGGCCTCAGATGGGAGATCTTGGAACTCCTTAGAGAGTCCTGATGGTAGGATGGAGAGTCACAGGCACTGGAGAACTTCCTTTCCCCCCACGCTTTATCCCCTGCTGAACAGAAATTGCAAACTGCAACTCCCATCCCATGGTAGGATGTGAATTTGGACCTGACTGTCAAGACCACTGAAGAGTGGGATCTTGAATGTGTATACCTTTGAAGAGGCTCGAATGCCGGTCCGACGTTTACATCATAGAAGATTGGGACTGACTACCCCATTGAAGAGATTTGGATCTAGTCCGACAGTCTAAACCCCTGAAGATATTTGGATCTGGGTCTGGTCGTCCACACCACCAAAGGGTTTTGCGGTCCAGATTTCAAGACAGTCCTCGGTGGATTAGCAGTAAATCCATCTGGACATCTTCCACAGTTCTGGAGGCAAACCCATCTGAAACCATCCATCTGTTTCGGCTCTCTTCT